>NW_022681455.1:81009811-81409811 GCF_009764315.1 Trachypithecus francoisi
CATAATGACAGGATCAAGTTCACACATAACAATATTAACCTTAAATGTAATGGACTAAATGCTCCAATTAAAAGACACAGACTGGCAAACTGGATAAGAGTCAAGACCCATCAGTCTGCTGTATTCAGGAGACCCATCTCACATGCAGAGACATACATAGGCTCAAAATAAAGGGATGGAGAAAGATCTACCAAGCAAATGGAGAACAAAAAAAAGCAGGGGTTGCAATCCTAGTCTCTGATAAAACAGACTTTAAACCATCAAAGATCAAAAGAGACAAAGAAGGCCATTACATAATGGTAAAGGGATCAATTCAACAGGAAGAGCTAACTCTCCTAAATATATATGCACCCAATACAGGAGCACCCAGATTCATAAAGCAAGTCCTTAGAGACCTACAAAGAGACTTAGACTCCCATACAATAATAATGGGAGATTTCAACACTCCACTGTCAACATTAGACAGATCAACGAGACAGAAAGTTAACAAGGATATCCAGGAATTGAACTCATCTCTGCACCAAGCGGACCTAATAGACATCTATAGAACTCTCCACCCCAAATCAACAGAATATACATTCTTCTCAGCACCACATCGCACTTATTCCAAAATTGACCACATAATTGGAAGTAAAGCACTCCTCAGCAAATGTACAAGAACAGAAATTATAACAAACTGTCTCTCAGACCACAGTGCAATCAAACTAGAACTCAGGACTAAGAAACTCAATCAAAACCGCTCAACTACATGGAAACTGAATAACCTGCTCCTGAATGACTACTGGGTACATAACGAAATGAAAGCAGAAATAAAGATGTTCTTTGAAACCAATGAGAACAAAGATACAACATACCAGAATCTCTGGGACACATTTAAAGCAGTGTGTAGAGGGAAATTTATAGCACTAAATGCCCACAAGAGAAAGCAGGAAAGATCTAAAATTGACACTTTAACATCACAATTAAAAGAACTAGAGAGGCAAGAGCAAACACATTCAAAAGCTAGCAGAAGGCAAGAAATAACTAAGATCAGAGCAGAACTGAAGGAGATAGAGTCACAAAAACCCTCCAAAAAATCAATGAATCCAGGAGTTGGTTTTTTGAAAAGATCAACAAAATTGACAGACCGCTAGCAAGACTAATAAGAAGAAAAGAGAGAGGAATCAAATAGACGCAATAAAAAATGATAAAGGGGATATCACCACCGACCCCACAGAAATACAAACAACCATCAGAGAATACTATAAATGCCTCTACGCAAATCGACTAGAAAATCTAGAAGAAATGGATAATTTCCTGGACACTTACACTCTCCCAAGACTGAACCAGGAAGAAGTTGAATCCCTGAATAGACCAATAACAGGCTCTGAAATTGAGGCAACAATTAATAGCCTACCCACGAAAAAAAGTCCAGGACCAGATGGATTCACAGCTGAATTCTACCAGAGGTACAAGGAGGAGCTGGTACCATTCCTTCTGAAACTATTCCAATCAATAGAAAAAGAGGGAATCCTCCCTAACTCATTTTATGAGGCCAACATCATCCTGATACCAAAGCCTGGCAGAGACACAACAAAAAAGAGAATTTTAGACCAATATCCCTGATGAACATCGATGCAAAAATTCTCAATAAAATACTGGCAAACCGGATTCAGCAGCACATCAAAAAGCTTATCCACCATGATCAAGTGGGCTTCATCCCTGGGATGCAAGGCTGGTTCAACATTCGCAAATCAATAAACGTAATCCAGCATATAAACAGAACCAAAGACAAGAACCACATGATTATCTCAATAGATGCAGAAAAGGCTTTTGACAAAATTCAACAGCCCTTTATGCTAAAAACGCTCAATAAATTCGGTATTGATGGAACGTACCTCAAAATAATAAGAGCTATTTACGACAAACCCACAGCTAATATCATACTGAATGGGCAAAAACTGGAAAAATTCCCTTTGAAAACTGGCACAAGACAGGGATGCCCTCTCTCACCACTCCTATTCAACATAGTGTTGGAAGTTCTGGCTAGGGCAATCAGGCAAGAGAAAGAAATCAAGGGTATCCAGTTAGGAAAAGAAGAAGTCAAATTGTCCCTGTTTGCAGATGACATGATTGTATATTTAGAAAACCCATCGTCTCAGCCCAAAATCTCCTTAAGCTGATAAGCAACTTCAGCAAAGTCTCAGGATACAAAATTAATGTGCAAAAATCACAAGCATTCTTATACACCAGTAACAGACAAGCAGAGAGCCAATCAGGAATGAACTTCCATTCACAATTGCTTCAAAGAGAATAAAATACCTAGGAATCCAGCTTACAAGGGATGTAAAGGACCTCTTCAAGGAGAACTACAAACCACTGCTCAGTGAAATCAAAGAGGACACAAACAAATGGAAGAACATACCATGCTCATGGATAGGAAGAATCAATATCGTGAAAATGGCCATACTGCCCAAGGTTATTTATAGATTCAATGCCATCCCCATCAAGCTACCAATGAGTTTCTTCACAGAATTGGAAAAAACTGCTTTAAAGTTCATATGGAACCAAAAAAGAGCCCGCATTGCCAAGACAATCCTAGGTCAAAAGGACAAAGCTGGAGGCGTCACGCTACCTGACTTCAAACTATACTACAAGGCTACAGTAACCAAAACAGCATGGTACTGGTACCACAACAGAGAATAGACCAGTGGAACAGAACAGAGTCCTCAGAAATAATACCACACATCTACAGCCATCTGATCTTTGACAAACCTGACAAAAACAAGAAATGGGGAAAGGATTCCCTATTTAATAAATGGTGCTGGGAAAATTGGCTAGCCACAAGTAGAAAGCTGAAACTGGATCCTTTCCTTACCCCTTATACGAAAATTAATTCAAGATGGATTAGAGACTTAAATGTTAGACCTAATACCATAAAAACCCTAGAAGAAAATCTAGGTAGTACCATTCAGGACATAGGCATGGGCAAGGACTTCATGTCTAAAACACCAAAAGCAACGGCAGCAAAAGCCAAAATTGACAAATGGGATCTAATTAAACTAAAGAGCTTTTGCACAGCAAAAGAAACTACCATCAGAGTGAACAGGCAACCTACAGAATGGGAGAAAATTTTTGCAACCTACTCATCTGACAAAGGGCTAATATCCAGAATCTACAAAGAACTCAAACAAATATACAAGAAAAAAACAAACAACCCCATCAAAAAGTGGGGAAAGGATATGAACAGACATTTCTCAAAAGAAGACATCCATACAGCCAACAGACACATGAAAAAATGCTCATCATCACTCGCCATCAGAGAAATGCAAATCAAAACCACAATGAGATACCATCTCACACCAGTTAGAATGGCAATCATTAAGAAGTCAGGAAACAATAGATGTGGAGAGGATGTGGAGAAATAGGAACACTTTTACACTGTTGGTGGGATTGTAAACTAGTTCAACCATTATGGAAAACAGTATGGCGATTCCTCAAGGATCTAGAACTAGATGTACCATATGACCCAGCCATCCCACTACTGGGTATATACCCAAAGGATTATAATTACTCTACTACAAAGACACATGCACACGTATGTTTATTGCGGCACTATTCACAATAGCAAAGACTTGGAATCAACCCAAATGTCCATCTGTGACAGACTGGATTAAGAAAATGTGGCACATATACACCATGGAATACTATGCAGCCATCAAAAAGGATGAGTTTGCGTCCTTTGTAGGGACATGGATGCAGCTGCAAACCATCATTCTTAGCAAACTATCACAAGAAGAGAAAACCAACACCGCATGTTCTCACTCATAGGTGGGAACTGAGCAATGAGATCACTTGGACTCGGGAAGGGGAACATCACACACTGGGGCCTATCATGGGGAGGGGGAGGAGGAGGGATTGCATTGGGGAGTTATAATGATATAAACGTTATGCACATGTACCCTAGAACTTAAAGTATAATAAAAAATAAAAAATAAAAAATAAAAAAAAAAAATGGGGACAAAACATAAAATAAGGCACAGTATTAGTATAGGAATGAGGAATGGAAGCATTTGTTGGAATATGGGCAAAACCCAGAAGGATAGTCCTGGCAAGGCTGAGGAGTATGAGATAGTTAAGAAAATTTAGTGAGTTTGAGGCGAGTGGGGGAAAGCCAAACTGATTTCCACTGATTGCTTTTGGTAGGGGCCCTTTTTAGTTGGGAATGAGGAACGAGTACACAAAGTAGTTGTTGGCCAGGCAGCAATTAAGGAGTGGAGTTTTTGTGGAGTGGATGGCTTTCCGCTTACTCCTACTACAGAGCTATTGGATGGAAGGCTAGGTCCAGAGAAGGACGGCAAAACAGAATAGGTAGCCTCGCTTTTGATTAAAAAATTAATTGTCTTACCCGCTACCAGGAGAGTTACCCGCGGCTCGGCGAGGGTGATGGGGGTCCCCGAGTCTCGGCACCTTCAGTTGTTGTCGTCCAGATGTAGGAGCTGGAAGGAGCTCCCAGGATCCTGGGAAAGGGAGTCACGTGGAGACGCAGCACCTGTTCTCAGGGTGGGGCAATCAGACTTCCAGTGTCCTCCCTGCTGGCAAGCAGGGCAGGGGGTTGCTGGTGGACGAGGGTTAGGACATTCATTGGCCCAATGTCCTGATGCCTTGCACTTATAGCAAGGCTGCGTTGGGGCTCGGGGATATTGTGGACACCTGTTGGCATAGTGTCCTGCCTTGCCGCACTTATAGCAGGCTCTTGTGGAGTGTGTGCTCTCTGGCCTGGGGTTACGACTGGGCTGTAAAGCCACTGCTAGGAGCTGTAACTTCTGTTTGAGGCGAGCCTGCCGTCTCCTCTCTGGAGTTATAGACCTTAAAGGCTAATTTAACTAGGTCTTGTATTGGTGTCTGAGGACCATCCTCTACCTTTTGAAGTTTTTTACGAATGTCAGGAGCTGATTGAGAAATGAAATAAGACGCCAAAATGGTGGCCCCTGTGGGGGAGGCCAGATCTAACTGGGTATATATATGGGTTAGAACCTCAGTCAGTTTAGGGTAGAGGTTAGGATAACCTGGAGGTCATGCCAAGTTAAGTCATAGGCCTGACAAAGGTATCTAAATTCCTTTATGTATATGGTAGGTGACTTGTTTTTCTAAGACCACCAGAGCGGGCGCAAAGGAACCAGCGACTAGGCAAGGGTAGGAGCAAAACTGCAAGTTTATTTTGGTCACCTAGCTTCAGGGGAAGAAGGTGGGTAAGGAGAGGTCTGTTGGCCTCCGGCAACTGAGGCCCACAGAGTTCTCCATGCTGCCCTCGGACGGAGTTCCGGCAGTCCCGACCGCAGTGGGGAAGCTGGGAAGTCCGCGCGTGGAACTGGTCCGGAGCGGCTTTTCTGAGAGTGGGAGGGCGATAGGCGGGGCACGGGCGTGTCCGGGGGCGTTCCGCAGGTGCGACCAGGTAAATCTTGGTCTCTTCAGATTGACGTCACCTGGCGCATGCCCAGTTGGTCTGCACCTTCCCGGGCGTCGGCTGCATTTTCGCGCGCGCGGGAAAAGTTGGGGGGGGATGAAGAACCCGGAAGTGCGCCATCTTGCCTCCGTTCGTCCAAACAGTAGGATTAGCTGAGAAATCACCTAAACGCTTCTCAATTTTGGAAAGATCGGCCAGTGAAAAAGGGACATGTACTCTGACTACCCCCTCCGCCCCAGCTACCTCTCGCAAAGGTGCTAACACTGTAGGAGGGTGTGGGCAGGAGTGAGGGTGTCAGCAGGGCACTTAGAGCGGGTGTGTGCAGAGATAGTGGACCCTAGGTGGCCGGCTGAGGACGTGGAAGGGGGCACGGGTGCGAGCGGGCTACTAGTCCATGAGGAGCAAGGAGGAGGAGGAGTCTGGGCAGGAAGGGAGGGGGTGGAGAGAGCGGGGAGAGAAGGAGGAGTATAGGGCAGGTCGGGACGAGAGCGTAAGGCCCAAAAGCCTTGTATGTAATTAGTTTAAGACCACTTGCACAGCTGCTGGCAGAAATTGCTGAGGTCGATCACGCCACAGTGGAAAGGAAAATTAACCGCTTTCTCCTAAGGTCTTGTTCAAGCTGTAAGGTTTTTAAATTGGCTAGGAGGCACCCTAAGGGGGTGCTCTTTGGAAATTTGGACTAGGGGTTTCCCATTTGTTTCCTCTTTACTTACACAATGGACACAATGGAAATGGAAGTGGATCTCTGCCTGGCTTCAAAGCGTCCTTTGGAACCAGCAGCGACAGACTGGAGGCTCATGGAGCCAAAGTGGAGATTACCTTCAGGCAGACGTCTCCGCCCTGAACGGGTCTCCCGAGCCACATGGTGGCTCCTCAAAAGTGGGCCTCGGACCTGCGCAGGATTTTTGGCCGAGGGAGGTAAAGAGGAGACAAGGGCACTTACCCCAGAGAGGCCGTGAGAGTGAGGGAAGCGGGTCTCAGGTCCTAGTCCATCTGTGGCGTGGGAGCAGGAGGAGGTTCCTCAACCCTTAGAGGCCTGAGGAGGGGTCTCCTCCCGGGTCTTCGGCACCAACTGATTTGTTCTTTTTCTAAAGACCACCAGAGCGGGCACAAAAGAACCAGTGAGTAGGCAAGGGTAGGAGCAAAACTGCAAATTTATTTTTGGTCACCTAGCTTCAGGGGAAGAAGGTGGGTAGGGAGAGGTCTGTCGGCCTCCGGCAAAGGAGGCCAGGAGAGTCCCCCGGTGGGGCTCTCGGGCGGGGTTCCTGATACAGTCCCGACATCCCGACAGGAGTGGGGCTGGGAAGTCTGCACGAGGCGTCCGTCCAGAGCGGCTTTTCTAGGAGTGGGAAGGCAATAGGCGGGACACGGGTGTGTCGGGGGGTGTTCTGCAGGTGCGACCAGGTAAATCTTGGTCTCTTCGGATTGACGTCACCTGGCGCATGCCCGGTTGGTCTGCACCGTCCCTGGTCACCCGCTACATTTTCGCACGTGCGGGAAAAGTTGGTGAAGAAGAACCCGGAAGTGCACCATCTTGCCTCCGTTCGTCCAAACAATAAATGAAAAGCAGAGAGGACAAACGTGAAAAATAAAATGGCACACTTAAGCCCTAACATACAAATAGTTAAATTAAATATAAGTAGTCTAAATATGTCAATTAAAAGACAGAGACTGGCATAGAAACCCAACTATTTGCTCTCTACAGGAAACCCTCATCAAATATAACAATGCAGTTAAGTTAAAAGTACAAGAATTGATAAATATGAATCCTGCAAATATTAACCAAAAAAGCAATATATCTTATATATTAATATTAGATAAGGTATACTTCAGAGCAAAAGTAATTACCAGAGACAGAAAAGAACACCACATAAATATTAAAGGGTCAATTTGCCAAGAAGACATAGCAATCCTAGATGTGTATAAAGCAAACAACAGAGCTATAAAATATATGGAGCAAAAACTGCTAGAACTGAAAGGAGAAAGACAAATACACCATCCTAGTTGGAGATATTAGCACCTTCTCTCAACAATTAATAAAACAACTAGTCACAAAAATCAGCAAAGATTTAGAAGAACTCAACAGTACCACGTATTGAGAAATCCACCAATAGGATTTAATTGACATTTATAGAACACTCTGTCCAACATCAGCAGAATATACATGCAAGTGTCCACAAAATATATACCTGACTAGACTATATCTTATGCCATAAAACAAACTTCAATAAGTTTAAACTAATTTAAATCATAGAAAGTGTGTTCTCTGATGACAGTGAAATCAAAGTAAAATTAAGTAACAGAAAGAAAACAGTAAAATCTCCAAATATTTGGAAACTAAATAACACACTTCTAAAAAATCATAGGTCAAAGAGGAAGTGTCAAGGGAAATTTTAAAACGCATTGAACTGAACAAAAATGAAAATACAATATAATAAAATCAGTGCACGCAGTTAAGCAATGTTGAAAGGGATCATTTTAGCACTAAATCCTTACATGAGAAAATTTTCAAGTAATAATCCAAGCTATTATCTCAAAAACCTAGGGAAAAAAGAGTAAAATAAAACTGAAGAAAGCAGAAGAAAAATGCAAATAGAAATCAATAAAATTGAAAGAAAAACAATAGAGAAAATCAATTAAACAAAAGCTAGTATTTTGAAAAGATCAATAAAATTAACAAACTTCTAGGAAGACTGAGAAAAACAAGAAAAGACACAAGCCAGGCACGGTGGCTCATGCTCATAATCCCAGCACTTTGGGAGGCCAAGGTGGGCAGATCATCTGAAGTCAGGAGTTCAAGATCAGCTTGGCTAACATGGTGAAACCCTGTTTAAAAAAAAAAGTTAGCTGGGTATGGTGGCACACACCTGTAATCCCAGCTACTCGGGAGGCTGAGGCAGGAGAATCACTTGAACCCGGGAGGCAGAGGTTGCAGTGAACCGAGACTGAACCATTGCACTCCAGCCTGGGCAACAAGAGCAAAACTCCATCTCAAAAAAAAAAAAAAAAAAAAGACACAAATTGTCAACATCAAAGATGAAGCAAAGATGTCACTGCAGACATCGCAGACATCAAAAGGATAATAATAAAAGAATACTATGAACAACTCTACATACACAAATTTAACCAATTTCTTAAAAAGTGTGGACTATCACACCTCAAACAATGTGAAATAGGTAATTTGAATAACCCTTTAACTAATAATAAAATTGAATTTGTAATTTAAAACCTTCCAAAAAAGAAGTTTCCAGGCCCAGATGGTTTCACTGAAGAATTCTATCAAAAGTTTAAAGAAAATACATTTGAAATTACAATGAAATCTATATAATCTCTTCCAGAAAATAGAAGAGAAGGACACTTCCCAATTCATTTTATTAAACTAATATTTCACTTTTATCAATATCAGACAAATACAGTATCATAAAAAGAAAACTACAGATCAATAACCCTCATAGATATGAGGCAAAAGTCTTCTTTAATAAAATATTAGCAAATAGAATTTAGCAATGTATTTTTAAAAATACACTTTGACCTAGTAGTGTATTCCAGGTATGCAAGTCTGACTCAGCATTGGCAAATCAATCAGTGAAATCCACCATATTAACAGATTAACAATGAAAAAAATCACATGGTCATATCAATTGATAAAGAAAAAGTATCTGGCAAAATCCAACATTCATTCATATTAGAAAAATAACAAAACTCTCATAGAACTAGAAGTAGAGAGGAACTTCCTCAACTTGATAAAGAACATGTACAATAAACCTACAACTGCCATTATACATAATGGTGAAAGACCAAATACTGTCTCCCTAAGACTGGGAAAAAGTCAAGGATGTCTGCTCTCACCACTCTTATTCAACATTGTACTGAAATGTATGGCAAGCGCAATTAAGCAAAAAAAGGAAATAAAAGATATATAGATCAGAAAGAAAGAAATAAAACAGTCTCTATTTGCAGATGACATGATTTTGTTTACATATAGAAAATCCAAAGGAATCTCCAAAAAAAGGAAACTCCTAGAATAAGTAAGTTCAGCAAGTTTGCAGGATACAAGATAAATATACAAAAATCTTTTGCATTTCTGCATGCTAGTAATGAACACATGGACATTGAAATTAAAAATACGATACCATTTACAATTGCCTTCCCTTCAAAAAATGAAATACTTAGGGATAATCTAACAAAACACATATAGGACTTTTATACTGAAATCTACAAATCCCCTACCTCACTCTAGTCCTGGTTCTTGCATGAACTACCAGAGGCTCTGTTTAAGATCTCGTGATTTGGGCAAATTGACTGTTAGACAGATGAGTGATTTTTGGCAAATCGCTTTTGATAATTTGGTTGTGGATGAGTTGATCTTAACTCCCAGTTGCTCAGAAGTAGGAGGGAAGAGGCTGGGTGTAAGTTAGAACTGAATATGACCCAGGCCTCAAAAACTATTTTACGGAATCTGGCCACTCTCCTCAGGGCAGTGGGCATGCATCATTTTGCTAGGGCTGCCATAACCAAGTACCACAGGCTGGGAAGCTTCAGCAATAGACATTTATTTTCTCACAGTTCTGGGGGCTAGAAGTCCAAGATCAAGGTGCCGGCAGGGTTGGTTTCTCCTGAGGCCTCTCTCCCTGGCTTGTAGATGGCTGCCTTCTCCCTGTGCCCTCAATGGTGTTCTCTCTGCTCATGTCTGTCCTAAATCTCTTCTTCTTACAAGGACACAAGTCATAGTGGATGAGGGCCCACGTCCAATGGCCTCATTTAACTTTAATAACCTCCATAAAGGTCTTTCCTCCAAATACAGTCACAATCCAAGGTACTGGACATTAGGACTTCAACATATGAACTAGAGGCACGGGGTAGAGGTGGTTCATGTTTGTGTTGTTTGTTGTCCTCTGGCTTTGCTATGGAAACTGGTGGAAGGTAAGACAGGAGGCAGGGAGACCCACTAGGAGGCTGTCACTATCTCCCAGATAGGAAGGTAGGGTTCCACACTGACGCAGAGGCATTGCAGGTAGAGAAAAACCTACAAATTCAGGGGTGTCCTAGCTAGGGCTCCCCTAAAAGCAGACCACAGACAAGGACTTGGATGCACATAGCTCACTTTGGAGGTGATCTCAGGAAGCACAAGTGAAGACGCAGGGAAAGAGTGACAAGGAAGGGAGATGAACCAATGAAGGGTGTGCTATGGAGAATGTTACTCCTTGGGGTCCCTGGAGCTCAGTCGCCCTGAGGAGCATTTAAGCAACTAAACAGAACTGCCCACTGAAGGACAGGGAGCCTGAGGAATTTACCACCAACTCCCATCTCCATTGGCTGAAGGGAGCCCTCAGGGGTGTGAGACCCTACACATATCTGGGTTGCATGCTCACACAGCTGAATGACCTTGGAGATTTAAAAGCAGCACTGTCTAATAGAACTTTCTGTGATGATAGAAATGTTTTGTGTCGTTCGATACGATTGCCACTAGCCACATGTTGCTACTTAGCACTTGGAATGTGGCCAATGCCACTGGGGAACTCAATTTTTCATTTATATCTCACTTTCATTTGTTCTGATTTATATAATCATATGTGGTAGTGGTCACCATGTTGCCTAGCACAGCTTTAGAGAAAGAAAGCAAAGCAGAGACCTTGGTGTGCATTTATGACATAGAGTGCTAGCAGGGACAGGGAAGTGTCCACCATAGCCATGCTAAATCTGGAGGGCCGAGGGGCTGGGAAGTGGGAGACTGGCACAAAGAGAGGGAGAATCAACATGACCTGGTGTTTCACTGGGTATAGGGGTGAGAGTCTCCAGGTAAGGTGTCTTAGTCTGTTTTGTGCTGCTATAACAAAAGTACCTGGGACTGGGCAATTTGTAAAGGACAGAAAGTTATTGTCTCACTGTTCTGGAGGTTGGAAAGTCAAAGACCACAGCACCAGCAGGTTTGGTATCTGGGGAGGGCTGCTCTCTGCTTCCAAGATGGCACCTTGACACTGCATCCTCCAGAGGAGAGGAATGCTGTGTCCTTGAATGGCAGAAAGTGAAAAGTAAAAGACTCCCTCCACCATATAAGGGCACCTAATCCCATTCAAGAGGGCTCCACCCTCAGGACTCGATCGCCTCCAAAAGGTCCACTTCTTAATACGGTTACACTGGTGATTTAACATGAGTTTCAACATGAGTTTTGGAGGAGAACAAACATTCAAACCATACCATGGGGTGTGCTAGGGATGAGATGGCCAAGGGTTATGCAGGTGATGTCTCCAGGGCTGAGCTAGCCAGCTCCAGGGAGCACACTTTGGGCCCTGATGCCTGCTGTGAGAGAGGGTGCAGAGAAGCAATAAATGAACCCCCAACTGATCTTCCTGCAAGACTGAGCCACCCTTCCAAATGGCGGAACAGCCGACTGTGTAGGAAGAGAGCTTAAGGGCAGAAATATTAGGATATTTGAGGTCTCTCCTTGATATTTCACAGTGCTTTAAAACTGAACGTAATTAAAAGTAGCATTCTTTTAGAAAAATAAAACAAGGTCCCCACCTAAAGAAAGCAATTCAGATAGACACATGTTGACGACAGACTTGGCAGCACCCTCGCAGTGCCTACATGCTGACACATTATAATTTTTTCAACAGTTAGACATATTCTGTTGTTATTCAATCTGACTCCTTTGAAACTGTTGCCAATAGCCTAATTAAACAGTTAGCTAAATACATTAATGGTACATTGCTGTGTATTTGGCTCAAATGAAGTTTACAGGAAATGTATTTCCCAGACCACAAGGGTTCCAAACGTGGAAATTGCTGTGGCTTGGCTCTCCTTGGCCATGGCCATTGGCCCTAGGCCAGCCTTCCCTAAGAAAGAACCTCCAACTAAACTGAGATCCGGAGCCTGAGCAAGGAGTTGGGGCATCTCCTCAGTTTTTCCAAGAGAAATGATCGATGTTAGTGTCTGCTAAGGCTGCCCTAACAAAATACTACAGATTGGGTAGTTTAAACGGCAAAAATTTATTTTCTGTTATTTATTTATTTGTTTGTTTTGAGACACGGTCTCACTCTGTCGCCCAGGCTGGAGTGCAGTGGTATGATCTCGGCTCGCTGCCACCTCCTCCTCCCAGGTTCAAGCGACTGTCCTGCCTCAGCTTCCTGAGTAGCTGGGATTACAGGCATCTGCCACCATGGCCAGCTAATTTTTGTATTTTTACTAGAGACGGGATTTCAGCATGTGGCCCAGGCTGGTCTTGAACTCCTGACTTCAACTGGTCCACCTGCCTCGGCCTCCCAAAGTGCTGGGATTATGGCATGAACTACTGTGCCCAGCCAACAAAAATTTATTTTCTTACAGTTGTGGAAATTGGAAGTCCAAGCCCAAGGTGCCAGAACATTAGGTTTCTGGTGAGGGCTCTCTCCCTGGCTTGCAGATGGCCACCGTCTTGCTATGTCCTTGCATGGCCTTTCCTCTGTGTGTGTGAGGAAAGAGACAGCGCTCTTTGGTGTCTCCTCCTCTTCTTACAAGAACACCAGTCCTATCAGATTAAGAACCCACCCTTACAAACTCATTTAACTTTAATTATCTCCTTAAACACCCTATCTCCAAAGACAGTCACATGGAGAGTTAGGACTTCAACATATGAACTGGGGGAGGAGGAAGACAATTCAGTTCATAACACGATGGTTGAAGACAAATGATTTAGAGAAGCCACTGATTAGAACAATCAAATGACCAAAAGGTACCTTGGTCACCTCTGCTGAGAAAGATGCATCCCTGCAGGACTGGATAGTATGTTGGTCAGAAGCATCTCATGCTCATACAACTAATGCTTACTGAGCACCTAGTCTATGCCAGACTTTGAGCCAGGTGCTGCAGCTACAGTGGTGAACAAGAGATGCTTCCTGCTCTTGAAGTCTGGCACGTCTGGAAGAAAGTGCAGGATAACGTGAGGACATATCAGAGCATCCCCGATCCTGACTTGGAGAGCCCTAGAAGGCTTCTCCAAGGAGGCAACATTTAAGCTGATTATGAATTTGCCAGGTGAAGGAAGTAGGAATGGGAGCGGAGGAGTGTTCCAGGCAGTGAGGATAAAAATCTATGCAAAGACCTGGAATTAATGGAGTGTGGCCCAGAAAGTTCAATGTGTCTGGGAAAAGCCCGCTGCAACACCAGCTCCCACCCCCATAGAGCAGCTGCTATGCATTACTAAGATTTTCACTGCCCAAAGCATTGGGCTTTATTTTCTAAAATTCTCTGTGGCCCTGGGAGGCTAAGACAACTTGGCGAACATTGTCCTCTCATATCAGGGAAGCAGAGGGACTCTCACCAGGCAAAACCTTGCTAGTCTGAACCTGAAGATGTGGCTTCTTTTATGTATGTATGTATTTTATTCTATTTTATTTTTTTAGAGACAAGGTCTCTGTTGCTTGGACTGGAGTGCAGTAGCGTAATTATAGCTCACTGCAGTCCCAGACTCCTGGGCTCAAGCCTCTTACGTAGCTGGGACTACGGGCACTCACCACCATACTAGGATAATTTTTTTTTTGTAGAGATGGGAGGTCTTGCTATGTTGCCCAGGGTGGTCTCAAACTCCTGGCTTCAAGTGACATCCTGCCTTGGCCTCCCAAAGCACTGGGATCACAGGCATGAGCCACACACCCCACCAGGGAGCGGGCTTCTTGAACCCCATGGTGACTCCCAAATTACCTGCCGCGAGACACCAAGTATGGCCGGGTGATTGGTTTTTACAAAGCCAGTTAAGAGGCAGCACTTTTGACCTAACCACACCTTCAGGCAGCATCCCAGATCGCCAAGACACAGCCCCAAGTCGGGAAGTCCCTGCAGGGTAGTGAACAAAGACTGGGCACTAGAGCAAGAAAGACTAAGACCAGTCTCAGTTCTGTCTCTCTGGCAGTGGGCCCTTGGAGCAGTTGTTGCCTCCCTAAGCCTGCTTTCCCTCTACAAAATGGGAACTCATTCCACAGATATGTATGGACTGCCTACTGTGTGCTGGGCCAGGTGCAGGTCAGCAGGTGGTAAACTCAATACATGTGGCCATTGCCCTTGGATCACTTTCAGTCTAGCAAGAAAAACAGACAACACTCAGAGAGAAAATAATAAAATGTGACCTGAACAATACAGGAAGTGCAGCTGGGCACGGTGGCTCACGCCTTTACTCCCAGCACTTTGGGAAGCCGAGGTGGGTGCATCATTTGAGGCCAGGAGCCTGGCCAACATGGTGAAACCCCATCTCTACTAAAAATAGTGGTGACACGTGCCTATAATCTCAGCTACTCGGGAGGCTGAGGCGTGAGAATTGCCTGAACCCAGGAGGCAGACGTTGCAGTGAGCCAAGATTGCACCGCTGAACTCCAGCCTGAGCGATAGAGTGAGACAGTCTCAATAAATAAATAAATAAGGAAGTGCACAGAGTGACAGGATGGCAAGAACTGGGGGGCTCTTGTACAAAGGGTGTTGGGAAGGCTTCTTTGAGGAGGTGACATTTGAGCCAAGACCAGAAGAAATTCCAAAAAATCCAAAAAAAAAATAATGCTAAATCCCAGGGTGTTTGTGAAAACTGAATGAAATAATGTCCATAAGCACCAAGCAAGTGCCTGGCACATGGGCAGAACTAAAAAAATATTTGCTTTAAAGACTTGGAACCAACCCAAATGCCCATCAATGATAGACTGAATAAAGGAAATGTGGCACATATACACCATGGAATACTATGCAGCCATAAAAAAGAATGAGTTCGTGTCCTTTGCAGGGACATGGATGAAGCAGGAAACCATCATTCTCAGCAAACTAACACAGGAACAGAAAACCAAACACCACATGTTCTCACTCATAAGTGGGAGCTGAACAATGAGAACACATGGACACAGGGAGGGGAACATCATGCATCAGGGCCTTTCAGCTGGTGCAGGGCAAGGGAAGGAAAAGCATTAGGACAAATATCTAATGCGTGTGGAGCTTAAAACCTAGATGATGGGTTGATGGGTGCAGCAAACCACCATGGCACATGTATACCTAGTAACAAACCTGCACATTCTGCACATGTATCCCAGAATTTAAAGTAAAATAAAATTTTTTAAAAAATGCTTGCTTTATCATCATCCACTAAAACCTAAGTTCCTTTAGGGTAAGGAGCAGTATGTGTTGTTTGCCAAAATTATGCCTAACATGTGGGAAAAAAAGGATTTACTAAATAATTTACTTATAAAAGCAATGGTAATAATAGTAGTAATCAAAGTAATACTTGTTGGTAGTATTAGTCATTGGAGTAACAATATTAGCAGCAGTGGTCATAGGAGTAGGAGTATCAGAAACTCCCATTACTAGAGAGCCTCTCGATAGGCTAGGGGTGCCACGTTGCAATGGAGAGAGTGTGGGATTTGGAATCAAATAGAGTCACTCTTGAATCCTGGCCCAGCCACCTACATTGGTCTGCAAAACAATGGAAACTCATTTTCCTCAGCCTCAGTTTCCCTATCTATATGACAGGGACAGTGACATGTATCTCACAGGGCTGCTGTGAGGATTGGGGAGGCGTCCGTATGGCCACTCAGACAGAGTGAGACCACAGTCCATGGTGGTTATTGAGATGACAAGTGTGCCACTTGAGCTAACTGAGCTCCAAGCACCTGACACTTAGCCACATTCTTTTGGGAGAGGCTAAGGGGGCCATATGCACACATGTGGCCAGGGCTTGCAGCCTCCACAGGCTTCTGCTTACCAGGCAGCCAGTACTTCCCTGGGTTAATGTAGCCCAGTTCACTCCTCACTCTCAGACATCTCTGGTCCAGGAAATAGTCTCTCTAGCAAAGGACTGAATTGAATTAAACTAGTCAAAAGTTCTCCATTGAAATTCCAGTGGGCCGAAAAAATGTTTTCAACACATGTAACTGTCAAAAACTTCATACCAATCAACAAGAAATAGCAAAACAACCCTATGGGGAAATGGACCAAATGTATAAACAGACAACCCACACCAAACAAAGACTAAGGGCCGGCTAACATACAAAAAAAAAATGGGAACAGAAATTAAAACAATGGCAAGACCTTTCAGACCTATCAACTGGACGAACAGAGCGAGACTGAAAGTGTCTAGGGCGGGCGAGTGCCCGAGGAAATGGGTACTTTCGTGTACTGGCGTCATTTGTTTGTTTGTTTGTTTAAGGTTTTACTCTGTTAAGCAAACTGGAGTGTGGTGGAGTGATCGTGGCTTACTGCAGCTTGACCACCAGGGCTCAAGTGATTCTCCCGCCTCATCCTCCCAAGTAACTGGGACTATAGGCATGCACCATCATGCCCAGCTAGTTTTTTAATTCTTTTTATAGAGATGGGGTCTCACTATGTTGCCCAGGCTGCTCTTGAACTCCTGGACTCAAGCAATCCTTCCGCAAAGTGCTGGGATTGTAGGCCTAAGCCACTGCACCCAGCCTTACTTTCATGTACTGTTAACATAAAAATGGTAGATGTGGGGAGGGCAATTTGAGAGTATCTGTTAAAATTTGAAATACAGCCAGGTGCGGTGAGGGTTGGAGAGGCGTCTGTATGGCGACTCAGACAGAGTGAGACCACAGTCCATGGTGGTTATTGAGATGACAGGCATGCCACCCCAGCCAACTGAGCTCCAAGCACCTGACATTTAACCACCTTCTTTGGAGAGAGGCTAAGCAAGCCATATGCACACATGTGGCCGGGGCTTGCAGCTTGCACAAGCTTCTGCTCATGGAATGAGCCCTGGCCATTTCTGACGGTGCCAGTCACTGGGCAAAGACTGGGGATCAAGCTCAGGCCATCTAGAATCCCCAGGGTGATGAGTACACGGTTCTTCAACAGGTTCATTTGATCATTCATTTCGTTATCTGTTCATCTTTCAGGTGCACGCCTTCTCTGTGCCAGGCTCTGTCCTGGACACGAAATGAATGAGTGCCATCCTGTGGATTCAGAGTCACAGCCCAGTGGGGCAAGCATACCCAGAACCATATGACATGGGAGGTGCCAATGGAGAATAGACACAGGCCGACATTTTCAGAAGCAAGTACCAGGACTCACAGTCACACAAGCACTGCCTCACTCATGGGGATATGATCAGGAATGCAGAGGCTCTGAGGGAAGGGGTGTGGCCAGGGATGGGGTAATTACAGATAAGGGCATGGCTAGAAAACGGGATATGGGCCAGGCACCGTGGCTCACGCCTGTAATGCCAGCACTTTGGGAGGCTGAAGCAGGCAGATCACCTGAGGTCGGGAGTTCGAGACCAGCCTGACCAACATGGAGAAACCCCATCTCTACTAAAAACACAAAGTTAGCTGGGTGTGGTGGCACATGCCTATAATCCCAGCTAGTTGGGAGGCTGAGGCAGGAGAATTGCTTGAACCCAGGAGGCAGAGGTTGCAGTGAGCCAAGATCATGCCATTGCACTCCAGCCTGGGTGACAAGAGTTAAACTCTGTCTCAAAAAATAAAAAAGGAAAGAAAAGAAAACTGGATATGGCCAGGGAAGGGAATGCAATCAATAGGAACATCATTAGGGCCATTCAGGAATATTTAGTCTCCCTTCCTTCGGGTCACATGCCAGGATTGCATTTCCTTTCACATTAGATGTGGCCACGTGATGTGCTCTAGCCATGATGTGAAAGTGGAAATGACATATGTTGCTTCTGCATGGAAACTTATGATGTCTCCAGATGGTGGAGGCTTTGTCAACCAGGGTCCCTGAGTGAGGAAGAATTGAACCAAGCCCCCAACAGACCTAGGAGGGACAGGAGGCACACCTGAGAATGAAAACTTGGTGATGATCAGCTACCATGACTAAGATGAGGGGCTGTTTGTTACTGCAGCATTACATGATCTGGCCTCACTGATACAGTCAGGGAAGGGGATGAGATTGGGGTTGCACTTGGCCAGGGTGAGGAAGTACTGAGACTCAGTAGCTCCTTCCCCTCTCCTTTCCACCCCTCCACCCCAAGCCTCACTCCTTAGATAGAGCTGCTGTCTGAGCCAGAGCCACATCTAGGACCTTGACACTAAGGAAGACAGACAGGAAAAGACGCCAGCTGTCTTCATCTTCATTCCAGAAATTTCACTTGATTTCCCTGGAAAGGGCCTGAGGAGCTTTCCTTCTCTTTCTCTTCATTACATTCTAAGGATTCCTCATTCCCTCTGTGGAGGCTGCGTTTATCCTGAACTCTATCAGCTCCACTGAGCAGCCATAAACCAAGAGCTGTCAGAAAGAGAATCTGCACAGAAGAAAGTCAAAACCAGGTTCTTGGGCACAGAAGGAGCCTCTGAGCATGAAGTCCCCATGATGATGCCAGTTCCTCCCAACCGACAGGCTCTCCAGGGGTTCCAGACCCCCTAAGGCAACTAACAGCAACAAACTCTGCCTCCCAGGAGCTACACAGGCTGCATTTCAGCAAATCTAAGATGCCATATTGATTGTAGGGTGCATCTTTATGTACCACTAAGAAAGAAAAAACACTGCCAATTAAACCAAGATATGATGTTTTATTATCACTTAGAATTTTTATTTTATATGTATTGAAAGAACTCTCTTGGACTTGTTTAGACATAGATTTTTTATCATATATCCCTATCGTGCATATATTAAAATGGGAAGTATTAGCAAAATAAATTGGTTGCAGTATCCTAAAACATCTTCCCATTCAGAGTTCAACTCTTGTGAGTCTCTTTTCAACTCAGAGGCATTGATGTTTGTGTTTTTCATGCAATAGCATCTTCCAGGACATCAAGAATGTAAGTGATGCAACATTTCTTAAAAGACTGTTCTACCACTGTCCCCGAGGTTTGATTTCAAGCAGACATCCATTCATTCTTCAAGTTTCGATGCTGGCCCTTTATTTTTAAAGAAAATCTTGCCAAAAGATACAAGGCAAAGGCAACGATTACACGACCAACAGGTCAACAACTGTTGTGAGGTGCCATTGATGATCAGACGAAACCTGATTTCAAAAAGTTCAAATGCAGGGGGTGGGGAAAATGTGTGTCCTTGAATCTACGACCACCTTCCCTGATTCTGTTTTCAGTCTGTGGTCAGAGAGATCTGAGTTCAAATCCCAGCCACACCACTTCCCAGCTGTAGGATGTATTAATCGAGGTAGGCTGAGATTTGCTGCAATCCCTCAATCTCAGTGACTTCACAAGAGAAAAATTCCTTTGACATCATGCAAATCTGCTGCAGGTGTGGCCACGTAGCAATGGGAGGAACCACTTGGAACTTATGGTTCCAGGACCTCAACACAGCTTTGTCTACCACCATCAGGGCAAGAGAGAGAGAGGGGGAGACTGAATAATTACAGAAAGTCTCTTCCTGCTTCAGCCCGGAAATGGCGCCCATCACTTCCACCCACGTTTCATTGGCTGGGCTAGCCACGTGACCCTGCTTAACTGCAAGGGGCTGGAAAATGTACTTTCCTGGATACTCAGGAAGGAGGAAAGACCAAAATATTCATGCCAATAGTTAAACCTAGCATGGTAACCTTCAGCCTTCCCTGAGCCTTTGTTTCTTGTAAAAAGGAGGGTTATAAATGTGTCTATTTCTGCTGGGCATGGTGGCTCATGCCTGTAATCCCAGAGCCTTGGGAGGCTGAAGCAGAAGGATCACTTAAGGCCAGGAGCTTGAGACCAGCCTTGGCAACATAACAAGATCCCGTTTCTAAAAAAAAAAAAAAAAAAATTATAAAGGAGCCAGCTGTGGTGGTGCATACCTGTAATCCCAGCTACTCGGGAGGCTGAGGCAAGAGGATGACTTGAGTCCAGGAGTTCGAGGCTGCAGTGAGCTATGATCACACCACTGTATTCCAGTCTAGGCGACACAGCAAAGACCCTGTCTAAATAAATAAAATGTTTAATGCCTATTGTATTGGCTGTCGTGAAGGCCAGCGCATGAGTTCATTCAACACACTTTGCACTGTGCCTGGCATATGGTAAGAGCCCAGGGAATACTGGCTGTCTTCCTAAAATCACATAGAATACCCTTGTTCTTTCCCACCTGAAAATGACTATCCAGGCCCCCCTTCTTCCCTGAAGCTTCTCTGCTCTCGAGTGACACAGCCCAGCTCCCCATCTGCTTCTCATGGCTTCCAGGCCCCCTCCCCATTCGGTCATTCCATTCTCTCTCCAGAAGAGACCCTCATGAGAACAGACCACCTGCCTCTTGCATCTCTGTATCTGACCAGCCTGAGTTCTGATCCCAGCTCCTCCAAACATTTGCTGTGTGACCCCTGCCAAGTTGACAGCCTTCTCTGGGCCTCAGCTTCTTCCTCTTTAAAACAGTCTCGGCAGAGCTCCTCACCTCCAATGTGCCTGAGGCCAGGAGGGAACAGGAGCGAATGATTTGTGACCAGGAGGGTGTGTGATGAACTGGAGGAAGTTCACACCCTGCCTAAAGGGAAGCCATGCATCGCTTAGCCAACTGGTGCCAGTTTTATATTACCAGAGTTTTGGGGTTTTCAAAAGAAGGTAAAAATCCCCAATTTTATATGAAATCTGACAATTTGTAAAAGTTGACAACTACTTTTTTTTTTTCTTTTGAGACGGAGTCTCACTGTGTTGCCCTGGCTGGAGTGCAGTGGCACGATCTCGGCTCACTACAACCTCCACCTCCTGGGTTCAAGCGGTTCTCCTGCTTTAGCCTCCCAAGTAGCTGAGATTACAGGCAGCCACCATCACAACTGGCCAATTTTTGTATTTTTAGTAGAGACAGGGTTTCACCGTGTTGGCCAGGCTGGTCTCGAACTCCTGACCTCAGGTGATCCACTGTCTCTGCCTCCCAAAGTGCTGAGATTACAGGCATGAGCCACCACACCCGGCCATGGCGGCCCATTTTTAATTCTAAGTGTCTTAGTATGGGTTTAAGCAGGCTATGTGGAAATAAGTAGATACAGAAGCAGAATATACTGAGCCACCACCCCTCTCTCCTTCCTGCTTTCTCCTTTCACTCGGCAGCCAGGTGCCTATGGGTTGGAGCCCCCCCTTAACTCCCTCTCCCCACCCCACCAAATAATTTAGTGTAGGCTAGCTTGCAACATAAATAATTGTACCCTTTCTTATCAGCTAAGTGCAGCCACTGGGGCCATAAGTCAAATCTTTAAAGAGTCCTAAGACAGTCACAGTGCATTATGGGCTGCAATAAAAGGCAGCAGAAAGACCCTAAAAGAACATACTTGCAACCTTAACCCAAGTACCAATAGGTGACTTCTGAGAAGATTGCAACCCTATAGTACTCAGCCAATGAGGAACCAGGGGAGGGATTTGAGCTCTAGGGAGTAAATTACTTGTTAAAACCATTCTGGGTGTGCCTGCATGCCAGACACCAATCTTGCAAGACCACCATTACAGTCTCACTTCTGCTGTTCTCCATGTCCCTGAGTCCATTCTTTGGGTTTGGATGGGTAAGAATGTTTCTTACTGTCTTGAACTACTGACCTCAAGTGATCCAACCATCTTGCCCTCCCAAAGTGTGGGGATTACATGCTGGAGCCACTGCACCTGCTCTCCTTCCTAGGAAAAAATAATAATTCTGTGCATGTCAAACAAAGTGCATCAGTGGGGGACTTCTGATCAGTTTACAAGCTCTGGGTACACCCAGTAGAGGAGTGCCACACCCAGAAAGCAGACTCACCCTGAAGAGCCACTGGAGCTGGTACTGGAGGGCCCAGGCAGGAGGAAAAAGGTGGGATTTGCTGGTGACCATATCACTGGTTTGATCAAAAGCAAATCCTAACAGCAAAAACATCAGTGCATCACCTCTATCAGTGCCTCCTCCAGGCCAGGCTTGGGACACGCAGAGAAGAATCAGATCTAAGCCCTGTCCCTGGGGCACTCCCATACACAACAGAAGACGGGGGCAAAATAGGCAACTGCAAGGGATTATGTGGGGGTGCACAAAGGGCACACTGATTGCCTGGGAACTGTGGCCAGGGAAGGGGCATTGGCCCAGCGTGCTACAGAGGGGTGGCCTCCAGGCATCTGTATAACACATCAGGCAGGCAGGTAGGGGACCGCATGTTCAGAGGAAGGCCTGGGGTGTGAATGTGCTTGATGCATTGAGGCAGGAGCACCGCAGGGACTCCAGAGTCCCCAAGACTCCGAGAGAAGTGGGAGGAGAGGAGATGTGCCAGTTCGCAGAGGGCGTGGTCAAGTCCCCACTGCCTCTGTTCACACCCATACACCCATTCACCTGGCACTAGTTGGCCTCAATCAAAAACAACCTTCTGAGCATCATTTCTCCACCCTGGCTGCCCGTTAAAATAAAAAACAAAGGCTGGGCACAGTGGCTCAGGCCTGTAATCACAGCACTTTGGGAGGCCAAGGCGGGCAGATCACTAGAGGTCAGGAGTTGGAGACCAGCCTGGCCAACACGGTAAAACCCCATCTCTACAAAACTACAAAAATTAGCTGGGGTGGTAGCAGGCACATGTAAGTAATCCCAGTTACTCAGGAGGCTGAGGCAGGAGAATCGCTTGAACTGAGGAGGTAGAGGTTGCAACCAGCCAAGATCGAGACACTGCACTCCAGCCTGGGCGACACAGGGAGACTCTGTCTCAAAAATAAAATAAATAAAATGAAATAAAATATAAAATCATAAAATAAGTAAAATAAAATATAAAATGAAGTGTCCAGAATCCACCAGAATTTTTGGCTATCGGTATGTCTCAAAGGCTCCCTGGTGATTTTAAGGCACAGCCAGATTGGAGAAGGGATTGGATGTGCCCCTCCTGGCACAGCCCTGGGCTCTCACTGTTGCGGAGCCTGTGCAAAGCTCTTCTGCGACAGTCCGGTTCGATCCTGCCCGCGGCTCTGTGAGGCTGGCCAGGCGTCCTCCCCTCCCAAGTGCAGAAAGAGCCATGCAGGCCAGGTAACCACGTGCCCACAGACACTGAAGTTAAATCTGACTCCAGAATCCAGAAGAAAGGAAGAGAAAGGGAGGAAAGAGTGATGGAGGAAAGGAAGGGAGGAAGGCGTGGGGGAGGAAAAGAAGAGGGAAGGAAGGGACAGAGGGAGGGAGGAAAAAAGGAAACAAAGGAGAGAGGAAAAAAGGGAAGGAGGGAGGAAGGAAGGGAGAGGGGAGGCAGGGAAAGAGGGAGGGAGGAGGGAAAGAGGAAAAGGGAAGGAGAGTGAAAGGGGAAGAAGAGAAGAAAGGAGGGAGGGAGGAAGGGAGGGAGGAAGGAAACGAGAGGGAGGAAGAAAGGGAAAGAGGGAAAAGGGAAGAAGGGAGGGAGGAAGGAAGGGAAGGAAGGAGGGGAAGTTGGAGGGATAGATAGATGATGGGTGGATGGACGGAAGAACGGATGAGTGGTGGGTGGGCCACGAGGGAGGAATGAATGAATGAAGAGGAGGAAGGGAAGAAAAGAAGACAGGGAAAGGAGGAGAGGGGAGAAAAAGTGGTATGTGGGGGTTGAAGAAATGAAGGCGGAAAGGACGGATGAATTAATGAATTAGGGATAGATGAAAGAGGGGAGGAGCAAGGAGCGCCGGTTGCTGCCTCGGCGACCCGGGGTCCGGCGAGTAGCCAGGGCGGAGGTCAGGGAAGGCGGGTCTGGGGTACCAGGCCGGGAGCTGTGCCGCCTCCGACGGGACGTGGCCTCCGCGGGGCCCTGCTGCCTCCCAGCGGCGACGCGCGGCACTGCAGAGACGGCGGCGGGACCTTGCGCGGCCGCCCTTCCTTCCCCCGGCCCTGGACGCGGCCCGCGCGTTCCCTTAGCAGCCGCTCCACCCGCCGCTCCCTGCTCCCGCCGCGCCGCGCCCGCTGCAAACCGGCCTCTGCAGCCCCGGCATCCGCTGGAGGGAAGAGAGAGAGAGGAGCTCCTCCCGTAGCTTTCTCCCGAAAAGGTTTTCTCTTCCCTACTCCGTGAAAAAGGATAACGAGATGGGGGAGGGGAAGGAAATGGTTTAAGTTAATTTAAATTGTGTCTGCCGCGGGCAACTCTCCAAGAAAGGGCTTTCCTTCTTTCTTTCTTTTTTTTTTTTTTTTAAGAGGCACGTTCGAAGCATTCAGGGAAGCTCTTTGCTGCAGCCCAGCGGCCACGGATAGAGCCTGGGAAGTGGAGAAGGAGCTGCTCCAAGAGGGTCCCAGGGAGCAGGGGACACCAGGCGTGGCCCTGGCCCTTGGGATCTCCGGGACCAGGCCTGGACGCTCGAAAGGGCGGGGCTGAGCCTGCCTGGGGGCTTGCTTTTGGCCGCCACTTCTCCTAGGCGGACTTCTCTAATCCACCTGGAGCCATGAGATCGTACTATTTATCCCCACTTTGCAGCTGGGCCCAGAGAAATCAAGCGCGTACAGCTAGGAAGTGGCAGTGCCCCGGTTTGAAAGCACCATGGCCCATCCTGAGCCCTCAGGCTCGGGACTCCACCCTACAGCTCCAAGTGGATGCTAGGATCTTCCCATCCTACAAGAAAAGATGCGGGGAGCCCCAGAGGGTTGCTCAAGGCCACCTGCCTACAGTCTGCTGCCCGGACCCCCCCAGCCCAGCCTTATATCAGGAAACTCCCATGAGCTCCAAGAGCTTGACCTCAAACAGCTGCCAGACCCAGTGGTGTGTGGGGAGCCAACCTCCAAAGTGGCCGGAGGCTGCGGTCCCTGCCAGCATCCCTGGTGACCTCAGCTGTGGCCAGGGACCTCAGGGAGGGGGTCAGGAAAGACAGGGAGGGGGTCAGGGAGGCTCAGAGGCAGAGCCCACACAATCCCTGCCACCTGTCTCCTGCCTCTCTCCTCCATGTCAGGAGGGACAGTGCTGACTCGTGGGTTTTCATTTCACCCAACAACTCACTGGTACATTCAATTAATATTTACGGAGTATCTGCTGTATGCCAGGAGCTATGTTAGACAGTGAGGAAATCGTGGTAAATATGATACTTAGTGCTGAAGACAGGCTATACAAAAGTCAACCAACAAATGCACAAGATGATTTGGATATTAATAAGTACTGAGAAATAAATAAAACAAAGTGATACACTAAAAAGTGATGGGTTGGGGGCCAGGTGTGGTGGCTCACGCCTGCAATCCCAGCACTTTGAGAGGCTGAGGTGGGCGAATCACTTGAGGTCAGGAGTTGGAGACCAGCCTGGCCAACATGGTGAAACCACATCTCTACTAAAAATACAAAAATTAGCCAGGCCTGGTGGTGGGCGCCTGTAATCCCAGCTACTTGTGAGACTGAGGCAGGAGAATCTCTTAAACCAGGGAGGCAGAGGATGCAGTGAGCCGAGATCGTGTCACTGCACTGCACTCCAGCCTGGGTGACAGAGCGAAACACCGTATCAAAAAAAAAAAAAAAAAAAAAGACAGGTTGGGGATCGCCATTATCATGGCTCTTATTTGAACCCATCTTTACAATTGCACTTACTACATGGCGGTGTATGTGCCATGTCCCTGCATCTGTCTCCTGCACTAGGTATGACAGCTTGAAGGAAGAGTTTGACCTCCCATCCCTGCGCCCCCACCCCCAGGACCTGACCCTGCAGCATCTCAAGGAAGGCAGCAGAATTGATCTGGTGCTTGTGAGTGAACAGAGCCCAGAGATGGCTGAGAAGCCTCCCTCAAGGAACTTGAACTTGACACTGATTTCGGGAAGGGAGACCACAGTGATAGTCAAAGTGCCCTGAGCCCTTGCTCTGCTCAGGCATTTGTATCCCATATCTCCATCAATTTCTGCAGCAGGCCTTTGATGTAGATACCATTGCTAACCCATTCTACAGATGCGGAAGCCAAGGTCACAGCTCTATTAAAGGGGAACCAAGATTTAAACAGACAGCCTGGTTTCAGCACCCCCTGCCCTCTATAGGTCTGCTGCCGGGTGGATGCTATGCCCAGGGGAAAATGTTTTAGGGAAGAGAGACGGGGTGGATCAGTTACCTTGAGCAAGTCACTTCCCCTCGCAGAGCCCCCATTTCCTCAGGTCTGCAAAACAGGGGTTAAGCGGGGTGCCTGCCTTGGCTGGATTGTTCATTTGGGGGATTGAATGAGACAATGCAAGTAACTTGCCTGCCCAGCAAGAAACCTGGATCATTGAACCAAAGGATGGATGGCTGGATGAATTAATGAATGAACGAATGAATGTTATATAAATGTTAGTCCCCTTAATGAATGAATGAATGTTATAAATGTTAGTCTCCTTCCTTGTCCCCTAATTCTTTAATAGTGAAAAAAAGAAAGAAAAATCTGCTAGTCTCCTGCTCTGCTCACTTTCTTGTATGCCACAAATGCCCATGTATTTCCTCCAGCTAGTCCCAAACAATGTGTGCGTGGTGGTGTGCTTACATCCTGTCTCTAGAGCAGAACTCCTGGGGCAGTAAAGCTATAGTTTCGGGCTGACATCTAATGCAAGAGATCTCACCTGAGTCCTTCTACACAGGGCTTCCTTGAATCAGACAGACCCAGGTCCAAATCCTCACCTGCCACCTACTTGCTGTGTGACCTTGGGCAGATGGCTTAACTTCTCTGATGCCTGATTCCTTCAGCTGTAAGGAGGGCATCTGCCACATAGGGTTCTCCTGAGGATTTCATCTAAGTCCCATTTCCCTGTGAAGCGGTGAGGGTAGTTAAAGGGAGCAAGTCCAGAGGGTAAAGTCATACGCACTTTGCTGTGAGCCTCCTGAGCTTCAAGAGAGGCTGAGATTAAGCCGTCCATGATTTTTCTTCTTTTTTTTTTTTTTTTTTTTTTTCCAACAGGGAGTTTCACTCTTATCGCCCAGGCTGGAGTGCAATGGCACGATCTTGGCTCACTGAAAGCTCTGCCTCCCGGGTTCAAGTGATTCTCCTGTCTCAACCTCCCAACTACCTTGGATTATAGGCACTCACCACCATGCCCGGCTAATTTTTGTATTTTTTTTTTTTTTTTTTTTTTTGAGACGGAGTCTCGCTCTGTCGCCCAGGCTGGAGTGCAGTGGCCGGATCTCAGCTCACTGCAAGCTCCGCCTCCCGGGTTTACGCCATTCTCCTGCCTCAGCCTCCCGAGTAGCTGGGACTACAGGCGCCCGCCATCTCGCCCGGCTAATTTTTTTGTATTTTTTTAGTAGAGGCGGGGTTTCACCGTGCTAGCCAGGATGGTCTCGATCTCCTGACCTCGTGATCCGCCCGTCTCGGCCTCCCAAAGTGCTGGGATTACAGGCTTGAGCCACCGCGCCCGGCCAATTTTTGTATTTTTAGTAGAGATAGGGTTTCACTGTGTTGGCCAGGCTGGTCTCGAACTCCTGACCTCAGGTGATCCACCTGACCTGCCTCCGCCTCCCAAAGTGCTAGGATTACAAGAGTGATCCACAGCGCCCAGTCCCTTGTGCTTCTTTATCACGTGACCTGACTCCCCTGCACCCAGTCCACCACCACCTGTCAGTTTCACCTCAGATATCAACACAAGGCCCTGCTCTCTTCTCCAGCCTCGCTGCTTCCTCCAGGCCCAAGTTTCCATCACCACTGACCTGAATAGCTCGGGCAGCCTCCACTGCCACGCACCTCCCCAACTGCCAGACAGCGGCCTGAGAGGGCAAGAAAATCCAGATCAGATCCCACCCCAGCTTAAATCCAGCCGCGGCTTCTCACTGACCTCAGAATAAAAGGCACACTGCCCACTCTGACTGTGCTGGAGTTTCCGTTTGTCCTCGGGCTTCCTCTCCAGCCTTTTGAACCGACCCAGCCTCCTCCTGTGTCTGGAGTCTGACCTGCAGAGGCTGCATCAACCTTTGCTCTCTGCCCTCTGGCTTCTGATTGACTTCGACCAATAGGAGTAGGAGGTGAAGCAGGAGGTCAGCGAGGAGGAGGAGAGAGAGGTGGGGTATTACTTCCCGGTTTCCTCTCTGCTTGGTCATGGGTGACAGCAGCTGGGTCTCTTGGGTGAGAGCTGTGGGCCACCTCCTATAGCTACCGCTGTGACTGGGTTCCCCTCACTAACAGTGCCTTCCTGGCCCATTTAGGACTGAAGGTGGTAACAAGCGCCCCACCGCTGCTGGTCCCAAAGTCCTTTGTTACCTCTTTTCAGTTTCTCTTAACCTGATCCACACCTCCATAAAGAGGGAGGCTGAGGCAAGAGGATCACCTGAACCTAGGAGGTGGAGGCTACAGTGAGCCACGATCACACCACTGCACTCCAGCCTGGGCAACAGAGTGAAACCCTGTCTCAAAAAAACCAAAAAGAGGCCTTTCATTAAACTTTCACCAATTACCCCACCCCTTGAGTGTGCTGTCTGTATCCTGCCTGCATGGTAACTGACAATAAGACCCTTATGCCCAGCTCCCAACCCCCTCACACAACTCTTCCAGCTCCTTTACTATGCTCTGGCCATACCTGGCTCCTTTCTGTCCCTGAGACACACCACGCCTGTGGCCTCGTTGGTGCCACGTATTTTCTGTTCCATCTACCTTGGGACGCTGTTCCCAGATCTTTTATGCAGCTGGTCTCAGCCCAGATGTCACTCTTCAGGGAGACCTTCCCTGACCACCTGTCACACACACTCATCCATATCCTTCGCTTGACTGATATCAATTCAGAATTAACCTCTTCTGTTCCTTGTGGGTTTGTTTCTGTTTATACCTACAGCAATGTTGATTCTGGCCAAGCATGGTGGCTCACATCTATAATCCCAGTGCTTTTGGAGGCTGAGGCAGGAGGATTGCTTGAGCCCAGGAGTTTGGAGTTTGAGACCAGCCTGGGCAATATAGCAGGACCCCATCTCTACAAAAATACAAAAAAAAAAAAAAAGATTAACCAGGCATGGTGGTGTGTGCCTGTAATTCCAGCTACTTGAGAGGTTGAGATGGGAGGATTGCTTGCACCCAGGAGTTCGAGGCTGCAGTGAGCTATGATCTCACCACTGCAGTCCCAGCCTGGGTAAAAGAGTGAGATCTTGTCTTTAAAAAAAAAAAAAAGTTACACAAGGGCAGTCTTTTTTTAAACTAGTCTTTTGTTCACTGCTTTAGTCCTGGCAGTAGTGAACATAAGGGGTCTTGGTAAATATTTGTGGAATTAATAAAGAGCTTTATGTTCATTCTGGAGAGAGTGAGGACACTCACTCTGGAACCCCTGAAGGCAGAGGGTGCCCTGGGGTATCTTTTCCAGGTTATGATCAGGACTTCCTTGCCTCAAATCTCTCCACATCCCCTCTTGGGGTCCCCAAATTCTTACACTTCAGTAACATCCCCAGTCGTGCTTCCTGAGAAGTAGCTGGGTGCTGATGAAAGAGCTTTGGCACAGGGCTCAGACACACCTGGGTTTCACTCCTGACTCTCCTACGCCCATCGCCTCTCTGGCCCTCAGTTCTGCCGTCTATTAAAAAGGAAACCCAAATGGTACCTAGTATACTGGGGTCATGGAAAAGAGCAATGAGACCCAGGCATGTAAGGCGGCCAGCACTGCCCTGTCCCATGCCGGGGATTTGAAGAGCTGCAAAGAGAATGGGATGCCGAAGCATCCCTGAGAAAGGGGCCCTGGGTGTTCCCCACCCAGGCTGAAGCCCACTTAGAAGAGGAGGGTGGACCTGTGAAGGTAGGGTGGTGCCTAGGCTGATGTAGTGGCAGAGGCTTCCAGAGCGCTCCATGCACAAGCTGGTGTAGAGCAGTGCAGGAGTCCCAGGCATGTGAGAGCAATGTGGACATGGTGAAGGATTCAGGAGGGTTAAGAAAAGTTCAGTAATTGGCCAGGTGCAGTGGTTCATGCCTATAATCCCAGCATTTTGAGAGGTTGAGGCAGATGGATCACCTGAGGTCAGGAGTTTGAGACCAGCCTGGCTAATGTGGTGAAACCCCCTCTCCACTAAAAATGCAAAAATTAGCTGGATGTGGTGGCACATCCCTGTAATCCTGGCTATTCGGGAGGCTGAGGCAGGAGAATCACTTGAACCCAGGAGGTGGAGGTTGCAGTGAGCCGAGATGATGCCACTGCACTCCAGCCTGGGCAATAGAGTAAGACTCTGCTTAAAAAAAAAAGAAAAAAAAGAAAAAAAAAGAGAAAGAAAAGAGAAGAGAAGAAAAGAAAAGAGAAAAGCTCAGTAACTTCCCAGTGCATCTCATTGAACTTAGCATGAGTACCCACCTGATCTCAATGCACCCAGGAGTTGGCACACAAGGGCAACAAGGAGCATCCCTCAGAATTGGATGCAGTTGTACATAATGCCACAGCAGCACGTGTGGCCTGAAGTCAAAGACTGGCTGAGAATCTCAGAAAATCATGGATGTCCCCTCCCCAACACCCTGACTTCTGCCCCTGCCGAACTTAAGGGCAACCCCAAGGAATATAAGAAAACCTAAATTGATTGGAAGAATGGACACAAATTAAACATTGTAATGAACTGTATTAGTCCATTTTGCATTGCCATAAAGGAATACCTGAGGCTGAGTAATTCATTAGAAGAAAGCAAGTGTACTTGGCTCAGGTTCTGGTGAGGCATCAGGAAGCTTTTAATCACGGCAGAGAGGAAGAGGAGCCAATGTGTTGCATGATGAGAGGGAGCAAGAGAGAGATGGGAGGTCCTAGACTCTGTTCTTGTTTTAATTTTTCAATTTTTGGGTACACAGTAGTGTATATATTTATGGGGTGTAAGAGATATTTTGATACGGGCAGGCAATGCATAATAATCCTATCAAGGTAAATGGGGGATCCATCATTGGAAGCATTTATCCTTTGTGTTACAAACAAGCCAATTACACTCTTAGTTATTTTTAAATGCACAGTTAAATGATTATTGACTATAGTCATGCAGTTGTGCTATCAAATCTATCAAACACTAGGTCTGATTCTTTTTTTTTTTTTTTTGAGATGAAGTCTCACTCTGTTGCCCAGGCTAGAGTGCAGTGGCGTGATCTCAGCTCACTGCAGCCTCCACCTCCCAAGTTCAAGTGATTCTCCTGCCTCAACCTCCTGAGTAGTGGAGCTACAGGCATGTGCCACCACACCTGGCTAATTTTTGTATTTTTAGCGGAGATGGGGTTTCACTATGTTGGCAAGGCTGGTCTTGAACTCCTGACTCAAGTGATCCATCCACGTAGGCCTCCCAAAGTGCTGGGATTACAGCCATGAGCCACTGCACCTGCCCCTTGTTCATTCTTTCTAACTATTTTTGTACTCATTAGCCCTCCCAACTCTTCCCCACCACCAATCTGCAGCCCCCACTACCCGTCACAGCCTGTGGTCACCATCTTTCCCAGGCTCTTTTTAACAACCAGGTCTCACATGAATAGAATGAGAACTCACTCATTACCGCCAGGAGGGCACCAAGACATTCATGAGGGATCTGCCCCCGTTTCCCACTGGGCACTACCTTTAACATTGGGAATCACATTTCAACATGAGATTTGGAGGAGACAAACATCCCAACCATAGCGCGAAGTGAATGAATAAAGAGAGTGATATTTCCCATGCACCTGAGCTATGGACTGACATTTCTACCACATGGTACATTGCCGGAATCCCCCATTGGGTGTGCGTGTGTTTTGTGACTTGAACAAGGCTGAGAAACCTTGAGACTTATTCCTGGGCCTCTGAAGGGCTGTCCTTATCAGGGACAGCCATTCTGCAGAACTCTGCATGGGGAAGAGTAGAAATGACTGGGGGTGGAAATGTTGTCTGATTAATCACAAGAGAAAGTGCCTCTTAGATGGAGCTGCCCAGTGATGGAAAGGACCACCATGAAAGGAAGTGAGTTTCCTGTTCTTGCAGGTATTCAAGTGACACTATCAGAAGTGTGGAGAAGTAACTCCTACCTGTGGAGTTTGCCTGACTAAAATAACACTGAGGACCTTTTGAAGCTTTATAGGCTATGAGTCTTCAAGCAGAGCCCAGAGTGATGTTGGGTAATCAGAGACAGGGAGTTAGCTGAACGCATGGGGAGAGGAGGAGGAAGAAGAGAAGGAAGACGAATAGGAAACAGTAAGGGAGGAGAGTCGGAGAAAGGAAATAAGGGTCCCAACTGAGAAGGCCCAATATTGGTCAAAAGTTTTTCAAAGATAGGCTGGGTGTGGTGGTTCACGCATGTAATCTCAGCACTTTGGGAAGCTGAGGCGGGCAAATCACTTGAGGTCAGGAGTTCGAGACCAGCATGGCCAACATGACAAAACTCCATTTCTACTAAAAATACAAAAGTTAGGCAGGCATGGTGGTGCGCACCTGTAATCCCAGCTACTTGGGAGGCTGAGGCAGGAGAACTGCTTGAACTCAGAGGGCAGAGGTTGCGGTGAGCTGAGATTGCACCACTGCACTCCAGCCTGGGCAAGAGAGTGAGACTCCATCTCAAAAAACAACAACAACAAAAAGATTTATCAAAGTTAATATTTCCCAAGTGGGGGCCACATGTCCACGACAGTCAGAATAGCTTAAACCAAGCTTGTCCAACCTGCAGCCCGCAGCCCGCAGCCCGCATGTAGTCCAGAATGGCTTTGAATGTGGCCCAACCCAAATTCAAAAACTTTCATAAAACATTATGAGATTTATGCATAGTCCTTTTTTTTTTTTTTTTTTTTTTTTTTTTTAGCTTACCAGCCATCATTAGTGTATTTTATGTGTGGCCCAAGACAGTTCTTCCAATGTGGCCCAGGGAAGCCAAAAGATTGGGCACCCCTGAACTATGCTTCAGTAACAAATTAACCTGAAATCTCAGTGCTTTGACACAGCAAATGTATTTCTCACTCATGTAGAGTCTGGGTGTCCCTATGGCTATGATATCTGGAATGCAAGGAGGATGATGGAATGCAAAAGGGAGATGGAAAAAGCCCACCAGCATTACACTGCTACAGCCCAACAGTGAAACGGTACTTCACTGCCACAGCCCAATAGTAGCACTCGCCAACCAATGCCCAGAACAAGTCATGTGATCCCAAGCATCTGCAAAGGAAGTTGACAAACTTAGAGAAGGCCATGGATATTTTGAAAGCACTAATTTTCTCTACCACAGACACAGACCCATAACGGAGCACAATTTTAGATGGCAAATACGATAATTTTTGGTGAAAATAAATACAGCGTTAAAAAACATTGAGTTGCATAATGAGAAAATTCTTCCCAGATCAATGATCTCAAAAGCCTCATAATTATGAGAAAGTCTCAGTTTGGTGATAATATGTCTTTAACATCTCCCTAAAACTCTAACACTGCTAATCTTTATCAACAAATAAAGCACTGGCCTCAGATTCAGAGCCTTCAAAAAAAAAGAGAATATCCTACTAAGCTTACAAAACACTGGTGTGTTCCCATCATATTCATTTTCATGATTACCTCCTATTTATGGAAAATGATACCAATTTTCCATGTAGGGTGGCAAAGTAAAGTTTCCTTTTTAAATAAATTTATTTTCTAAAATTGACTCTCTTTAACGAAGACTGTTAAGTTAATAGTAGTATAGGTGGTACCGAATATGGTGAACAAGGATTGATGATGGAGTGTGAATTATTGAACTTTGTAAAATTCTGTTCCACCTCCAATTCAGCAGTCCTTATACTGGAGTTTTTTGTTTGTTTGTTTGTTTGTTTAGTATTTAGTATTGCAAAAAAAGATTTTATATATTTAAGGTGTATGACTAATGATTTGATATACATTGTGTCATGATGACCACTATCAAATTCATTAACACATCCATCATCACCCATGTCATACACCAGATCCCCAGAATTTGTTCATGTTATAACTGAAGGTTTGTGCCCTTTGACCAACACTTCCCCATGTATCCGGTAACTACTGTTTTAATCTCTACTTCTATGAATTCAACTTTTTAATATTCCAGGTATAAATAAGATCATACATTATTTGTCTTTCTGTGTCTATCTTATTTCACTTCCCATAATTTCCTCTAAGTTCATCCATGTTGTTGCAAAAGGCAGGATTTCATTCCTTTTTATGGTCAAATAATATTCTCCATTCATCCATCCATGGACATTTAGGTTGTTTCCGTATCTTAGCTACCTGCAACAAACATGAGGTGCAGATATCTCTTCGACAGTGATTTCACAGCCTTTAGATATATACCAGAAGTTAGATGGCTGGATCATATGGTACTTGCATTTGTAGTTTTTTGAGGAACCTCCATACTGTTTGCCCTAATGGCTATATTGATTTCCATTTCCACCAACAGTGCACAAGGATTTCTTTTTCTCTACACCCTCACCAGCACTTGCCAACTCTTATCTTTTTGATAATAGTCATCCTAACAGGTGCGAGATATCTCACTGTAGTTTTGTTTGCATTTCTCTGATGATTAGTGATGTTGAGCACCTTTTCATATACCTGTTGGCCATCTGTATGTCTTCTTTAGAAAAATGCTTATTCAGATCCTTTGCCTTTTTTTTTTCCCCTGTCTATACTCTTACTTTACTTTTTTTTCCTTTTACTTTTATTTTGAGTTCTGGGGTACATGTGCAGGGTGTGCAAGTTTGTTACATAGGTGTACCATGGTGGTTTGCTGCACAGATCAACCCATCACCTTGGTATTAAGCCCAGCATCCATTAGCTATTCTTCCTGATGCTCTGCCAATTTTTAAATAGCATTATTTGGTTTGGGGAGTTTTTCATGTTGTTTTGTTTTGGGGGGTTATTTGGTTGGTTGGTTTTACTATTACGTTTTGTGAGTTTTTTCTATATTTTTTGTATTAGCCCCTTATGAGATGTATAGTTCACAAATATTGTATCCCATTCCATAGGTTGCCTTTTCATTTCATTTATTGTTTCCTTTGGTGTGCAGAAGGTTTTGAGTTTGATGTAGTCCCACTTGTTTATTTTTCCTTTTGTTGTCTGTGCTTTTGATGTCATATCCAAAAAAATCATTGCCAAGATCAATGACAAGGAGCTTTTCCCCTATGTTTTCTTCCATGAGTTTTATGGTTTCAGATCTTACATTTAAGTCTTAAATCCATTTTGAGTAAATTTGTGTAGATAGTGTAAGACAATTGTCCAATTTCAGTCTTTTGCATGTGCCTATCCAGTTTTCTCACCTATACTCACCAGGGATATTGACCTGTGATTTTCTTTTCTTGTAGCATTCTTATCCTACCTGGTCTCTTTCCAGGAATTGACAAGCTTATCCCAAAATTCATACAGAAATCCAAGAATTCTCCCTTGAATCTTAAAAAAAAGTAAAAGTTCAAGAATTCACATTTCTCAGTTTCAAAACTTACTACAAAACTACAGTAATCAAGACAGCACAGTATTGGCATATGTATCAATGAAATAAAATTAGATTCCAGAAATAAATCCATGTAACTATGGTTGATTGATTTGGGGCAAGGGCCTATTCAATGGGAAAGGGATAGTTTTTTCAATAAACGGTGCTGGGACAACTGGATATCTACATTTAAAAGAATGAATAATGTTGAATCCCCACCTCACAGTATATATAAAAATTACCCACAATGAATCAAAGATTTAAATTTTAACAGCTAAAACTATCAAACTCTTTTAAAAATCAGAGAAAGTCTCTGCGACCTTGAATTTGGACCTTAGATCTGATACCAAAATCTTAAGCAAGAAAAAAAGACTAGATAAATTAGACTTCATCACAATTTAAAACTTACTTCAGAGGACACCATTAAGAAAGTGAAAAAATAATCCAAAGAATAGCAGAATATTTTTGCAAGTCATACTTTTAAGGGATTTGAGTCTCAAACATATAAAACTACTACAAATCAATAATAAAAACACAAATAAGGCCAGGCTTGGTTGCTGACACCTGTAATACCAGCACTTTGGGAGGCTGATGTGGACAGATCACCTGAGGTCAGGAGTTTGAGACCAGCCAGGACAACATGGCAAAACCCCATCTCTACTAGAAATACAAACAATTAGCTAGGGGTGGTGGTGCATGCCTGCAATCCCAGCTACTCAGGAGGCTGAAGCAGGAGAATTGTCTGAACCCAGGAGGCAGAGGTTGCAGTGAGCTGAGATCATGCCACTGTACTCCAGCCCAGATGACAGAGTGAGACTCTGTGTTAAAAAATAAATAATAAAATTAAATAAATAAAATTAATAAATAAAATAAAATTTAAATTTAAAAACACAAATAATGCAGTTTTAAAATGGACATGCCAAAATCTAATAGACATGCCTCCAAACAAAATCTACAAATTGCCAGTAAGCACAGGAAAAGATGTTTAACATCATTGTCATCAAGTACATGCAAATCAAAACCACAGTGAAATACTATTTACACTCACTAGATGGCTACAATCAAAATACAGATAATAACAAGGTAAGGATGTGGGGAAACAGGAACCCTCATACACTGCTGATGAGAATGTAAAATGGTGCAACCACTTTGGAAAACAGTCTGGCAGTTTCTCTTTTTCTTTATTTGTTTATTTATTTGTTTATTTATTTATTTATTTATTTTTTGAGACAGAGTCTTGCTCTGTCACCCAGGTTGCAGTGCAGTGGTGCAATCTCGGCTCACTGCAAGCTCTGCCTCCCGGGTTCACGTCATTCTCCTGCCTCAACCTCCCGAGTAGCTGGGACTACAGGCACCCACCACCATGCCCAGCTAATTTTTTGTATTTTTAGTAGAGATGGGGTTTCACCATGTTAACCAGGATGGTCTCGATCTCCTGACCTCGTGATCTGCCCGCCTCCACCTCCCAAAGTGCTGGGATTACCAGCATGAGCCACCACGCCTGGCTGGCAGTTTCTCAAAAGTTGAACATAGAAAGTATTTGTCAGGGTTCTCAGAGGCACAGAACCAATGGGATATATGTATATATGAAAGGGAGCTTATTAGGGAGAATTAGCTCACATGATTACAAGGCAAAGTCCCATAATAGGCCATCTGCAAGCTGGGAAAGAGAAAAGCCAGTAGTGGCTCAGTCTGAGTCCAAAAACCTCAAAACCAGGGAAGCTGACAGTGTAGCCTTCAGTCTGCAGCCAGAGGCCCAAGAGCCCCCAGCAAGCTGTTGGTGCACGTCTCAGAGTCCAAAGGGCTGGAGAACCTGGAGTCTGATGTCCAAGGGCAAGAGGAGCAGAAGCAAGCATCCACCGTGGGAAGAAGAAAGAAACCAGAAGACTAGGCAAAATAAGTCTCTCCTTCTGCCTGCTTTGTTCTGACTGTGCTGGCAGTCAGTTGGATAGTGCCCACCCACATTGAGGGTGAGTCTTCCTCTCCCAGTCCACTGACTCAAATATCAATCTTCTCTGGCAACACCCTCACAGAAACACCCAGAAACAAAATTTTACCAGCCATCTAGGCATCCTTCAATTCAATCAAGTTGACACCTAATATTAACTATCACATAGCGTTATCATGTGAACCAGCAATTCTGCTCCTAAGGATATGCCCAAAAGGATGAAAACTTATGTCCACACAAAATCTTCTCCGTAATATTTACGGTGGCATTATTCATAGTAGCCCAAAAGTGGAAACAACCCAACATCCATCAACTGATGAATAGATAAATAAATTATGGTCTATCCATACCATGGAATATTATTCAGCGATAAAAAGAAATGAAGCGGCCAGGCATGGTGTCTCACGCCTCTAATCCCAGAACTTTGGAAGGCCAAAGCAGATGGATCACCTGAGGTTGGGAGTTTGAGACCAGCCTGACCAATATGGTGAAACCCCGTCTCTACTAAAAATACAAAAATTAGCTGGGCGTCATGGCGGGCACCTGCAGTCCCAACTACTCAGGAGGCTGAGACAGGAGTGTTGCTTGAACCTGGGAGGTGGAGGTTGCAGTGAGCCAAGATGGCGCCACTGCACTCCAGCCTGGGCAACAGAGCAAGACTCTGTTTCAGAAAAAAAAAAAGAAAAGAAAAGAAAGAAAATAAAAGAAAAATCAAGTACTGATACATGCTACGAGATGAATGAACCTTGAAAACATTATTCTAATTAAGAGAAGCAAGTCTCAAAGAACCATGCATGATTCAATTTATATGAAATGTCCAGAATAGGCAAATCTACAGATACAGAACATAGATGAGTGGTTATCTAGGGCTGGGAGCATGGAGTGTGGGAGAGTGAGAGTGTGGGGTGATGGCTAAGGGGTGAATGTTACTGGAGTAATGAAAATGTTTTTTATTTTTATTTATTTATTTATTTACATTTATTTATTTTTTTGAGACAGAGTCTTGCTCTGTCGCCCAGGCTGGAGTGCAGTGGCACGATCTCAGCTCACTGCAAGCTCCGCCTCCCGGGTTTATGCCATTCTCCTGCCTCAGCCTCCCGAGTAGCTGGGACTACAGGCGCCCGCCACCACGCCCAGCTAATATTTTGTATTTTTAGTAGAGACAGGGTTTCACCGTGTTAGCCAGGATGGTCTCAGTCTCCTGACATCGTGATCCGCCTGCCTCGGCCTCCCAAAGTGCTGGGATTACAGGCCAGCACTTTGAGTGAGTGAGCCACTGCTCCCGGCCGAAAATGTTTTTAAATTGATAGTGATGATTGACGCACAACTGTGAGAATATGCAAAAAGCAAATGAATTGTAAGAAAATGTCTTACGTGCCTTACACTTACAAAATGGGGAGCAGGGAATGGAGATAGGTGAAGACAGAGAGGTCAGCAGAGCAAAGCTAAGAATCATTAGGTTAACAAAGGTGGATCGGGAGCCCACCAAGTGGAGGCAGCCTCAGGGAAGGGGAATCTGTCTGAACAGGGACAGGATCGTTGTGCATGGGCGTGCACGTTCCCACACCAGGGCATCCTACAGAAGGGCGAATGGGGGCTGAATTTACCCAGGTTCTGCTTACCAAGCCCGTGCCCACATGGCTGATCCTGTCCCCAAGCTGTTTTTAATAACTCACACTAAGGCCCTGTGGGAGGTTCGTGGCCCTCCTGCCAAGCTGACTCAGTCCTGCTCTAACAAAGCTATGAGACCACGTTCCTGCCACGTCTGGGTCCCTGAGTCTCTGCTAAGGCTGACCGCAGCCCTGGTCCAGGAGTGAACGTGACCCAGGACCGGCCAATCAGAGTGCTCCATCCCCTTGAACACAGGGATTGGTTCAAGGACAGGGATTGGTTCAAAGACAAACATGTGACCTAAAATGATCCAATAAGATTTTCTTTCCCAAGAATTTGAATATTGAATGAAGTGATCCCGTGCTGGAAAGTGATTGCAGCTATTTCATTGTGATGGTGAAGCTGTGAGTAGAGTCCTACCAGGCCCTGCCTCCCAGTCCCCCATCCAGCTGTGGCAGTTCAGCAGTTCCTCCAACAGGCTGATCCACCCCACAACCTTGCCATGAAGCCTGTGTTTTCTGCCTGTGTTGCTCTTTCTCACGTGCAACCACACACTGGCCCCTGCAAGAGCTGTATGATCTCGGGAGGGCCCTCCCCAGCCAAGCACCCCCTGAGCCCAGCCTCCAGAAGGTTCCTCTCCACCATCTACAAGGTCTTTGTCTCTACGTGCTTCTCGGTACATACAAGGTCAATAGCAGCTTTTTAGAGGTAACTCCATCAACTGGCCAGGAAACCCTTCCCAGGCTTCCTCTCCAGCTTCTTGAGGTTAATCTGACCCCAAAGGAGAGGCAGTGGGTGCCAGAAGCAGATCCTGCTGGGTGCCAGGACACTCATGGACTGTGGGACTTTGGGCAGGGTGTCACCCCTCTCAGGCCCTCTATTTCCAAATTAGAGAAATGAGAGGGTCAGAGTGGACCCAACAGCTCCCATTTACAAAAGCAGAGAGGGGTGGGATGGCAGAATGTTTAGGAACGTGGAGGCTGTCTCCTTAGAATCCCAGCTCTGCCCCTAACTGCCTCTCCGCCTCAGCTTCCTCCTCCATAAATTAGGAACAGAAATAAGACCCACCTCCTTGGGTTGTTCTGAGGATCAAATAATTTAACATTTGTGAAGTGCTTAGAACACTGGCTGGCAGGGGGGAAAGCTCGACGAATGTGAGCTATTAATAATATTACATTACATTGTATAATATACATCATATCTTTTACATATCACAAAGACCTGGGAAGTCAATTCTATTATCGCTATTTTATATACGAGAGAACAGCTTGGAGATGTAAAGGGACTTACCCAAGGTCACACAGGCGGGAAGGGAGGACCTTGGATCCATACCCAGGGTTGCCTGACTCAGATAAGCCTGTGATCTTGACTATTTGCCCTTCCTGCTCTGATGTTCTCAGCCACTGTTTCCCATTGTGTTACCACTAACAGGACACAAGATGACGTTAAGTCATATGTGGATCTTTTGTTTTATGATATTATTCATTTATTTTCATGCTTACCTTCTGTTCATGGCAAGTGAATGCAGGCTTTCCATTTACTCAAACGTATTTAAGTAAAAAAGAAAGTCCCTTAGCCTGGCACAGTGGCACATTCCTGTAGTCTCAGCTACTAGGGAGGCTGAAGCAAGATGATCTCTTGAGCCCAGGAGTTTGACTTCAGCCTGAACAACATGGCAAGACCCCATCTCTTTATTTAAAAAATAAATAAAATAGTTCTTTCATCAAAAAAGAAGGGTGGTAGATGTTAGTCCAGACTGCACCATTTTGTAAGCCCCCCACCATTTCGCAGACCTTGGTCAAAGTGAAACATTCCATGGGGGTTCAGGCCATGAGAAACAGCCTGCTTCTTATCATATTCTGCTGAGAGAAAGTTCAAGGAAAACCACATTCTGCTGGAACAAGGGCCAGAACCACCCATCCTGGGAACACATTATCAACATTTTCCCAGGAATCAGGCCATGCCCCCACATTCCAGACTCTTCCCCACAGGCCTATAATTGCCCCCACCTGTAAGCAGTGGTGGGCACTGACATTAAGCTGAACCCCCACGTCTGCAGGTTTATGCTGGACATAAATGCCTGCATTTGCTGTTGAGCCTTTCTCTCTCTCTCTCTCCATCTTTCTTTAACCCTTATCTTCCCTTCAAAACCTACCCATAGGATTATAAATCATTCTACTATAAGGACACACGCACACGTATGTTTATTGCACCACTGTTCACAACAGCAAAGACTTGGAATCAACCCAAATGCCCATCAATGATAGACTGGATAAAGAAGATGTGGCACATATACACCATGGAATACTATGCAGCCATAACAAAGAATGGGTTTCATGTCCTTTGCAGGGACAGGGATGAAGCTGGAAACCATCATCCTCAGCAAACTAACACAAGAACAGAAACCCAAACACCGCATGTTCTCACTCATAAGTGGGAGTTGAACAATGAGAACACATGGACACAAGGGGGAAACAACACACACCAGGGCCTGTCACGAATGGGGGGCAAGGGGAGGGAGAGCATTAGGACAAATACCTAATGCATGTGGGGCTTAAAATCTAGATGACAGGTTGATGGGTGCAGCAAACCACCATGGCACATGTATACCTGTGTAACAAACCTGCACGTTCTGCACATGTATCCCAGAACTTAAAGTAAAATTTAAATTATTTTTAATGAGAATGGCTCAGGATGTAACTGCAGCTTTATTCCTGTGTTCATGATGCCCTTAAACTTCATTGAGTAAGACATATCTTCTTCTGCCTTGGTTGGAAACTTCCCACAGACCCCTGAGACTCTTCTGCTCTTGACTGCCCAATGATACCAGCACTAGAAATGTCAGCCTCACAAGAGCAGACATCTGTGTTTGTTTGACGATGTAATGCAGCATCTAGAGGAGTGTTACACAGTAAATATTTGTTGAAAGATTAAAATAGAGTCTCAATTCAATAAATAGTGTGTCCAGACCAAAGTAGTAATCCAACTCTGAACTCAATTTAACCATCAGTCTTGCAGTTTCCAAGCTCCACTCTGTCTGACTGGAAGGTAGCACTGGGAAGGCGGGTGTGATTGGCTTCTCTCTTCCTTCAATCTGTCTGCCCCCATTGGGAAACTAAGACCTCTCCCTTCTGGGGCTGATACATGGGGACGAAAGAAGGCAAAGCGGTAGGAATTGCAATTATGTGAACTCATGCTGTGCATGCTGGCTTTGTCACCTCTAGACCTGGCAGATGTTGAATACTGATCCTTTCATGGAGGACTTGTTAGCACTTTGGAGTTTCCTGCTGGAGCCTTTCCATCTGAAATCTGGGTGCATCTCTGTTACAGGTGCTCTTTCCTTGGCCCTATGCATTCACTTCCACATTCCACAAGGCCCTATTGGATGGGTCCCACAATGATCCCACATCAGCTCCCCCTCCCCTAGCGAATCCATAGGAAACAGCCATACATTCCTTGCCTTGACAACCTCTGCAGGTACAAACTGAACCCAACAGAGTTTTCCTGGTACCACTGGCTGCTTTGCCTTTTGCAAGAGGTGAAGTGACTCAAGCACTGGTGTTCCATGTCTCCCAACTGCATTTAGGAAACACATTTCAAGCTCATCTAGGAGAAGAGTCTCTAAAAGTTGATAGTGCTCACCAAATACCTATGTGCTCCTCTGCTTCTCAGTCCCTGTTGCATTTGGATGGAGACCATGAAACAAGTTCTGGCCAGTGAAGTGAATGGAATGGCCACATGTCTCTTCTGGACAGAGGCACTTGAGAGTCAAATGTTTCCATCCTCTATCTCTTCTCCCTTAAAGGCAATGAGTTCCAGACAGCACCACCATAAGAGGAAGAGGACAACTGGAACTGCACCAGACTTCAACTTGAGCTTGAAATAAATTGTTATTGGATTAAGCAACTGAGATTTCTGGGTTTATTTGTTACTGCAACAAAGCCTGTCCTATCCCAACTAATATACCCCATATTCTAGTCTTAAGGTTGTGCTCTGCACACCCATCCCTAGATTTGAGATAAAGAGAGCAGGTACCCTTTATTCCCTAAAGTAAGGAGAGGATAAGGCTTGCAGGAGTGCTTTCTATACAGATATCATCTTTAGAAATTATTTGTTTCTTCTTCATTCTCAATTATTTTCTATTTCTGAAACAGGTAAAAGGGGATTGAGAATTGCGGTACATGTGCCCAACTATTTCATTTGAAAATCTGCATAGCTGGGTGCAGTGGTTCGTGTCTGTAATCCCAGCACTTTGAGAGGCCAAGGCAGGCAGATCGCTTGAGGTCAGGAGTTCGAGACCAGCCTGGCCAACATGGTGAAACCTCATCTCTACTAAAAATACAAAAGTTAGCCAGGTGTGGGGGCAGGCACCTGTAATCCCAGCTACTCAGGAGGCTGAGGCAGGAGAATCACTTGAACCCAGCAGACAGAGGTTGTACTTGAACTCAGAAGACAGAGGTTGCACAAGAATCACTTGAACCTGGGAGATGGTGGTTGTTCAAGAATCACTTGAACTCCAGGAGACAGAAGAGCTGAGATCACGCCACTGCACTCCAGCCTGGGTGACAGAGCAAGACTCTGTCTCAAAAAAAAAAAAAAAGAAAGAAAGAAAAGAAAAGAAAAAAATCTGCATACAGAGAATCGGTACCTCAGTTTGAAATTTCCCTTCTGGCTGGGCGCAGTGGCTCACGCCTGTAATCTCAGCACTTTGGGAGGCTGAGGCAGGCGGATCACAAGGTCAGGAGATTGAGACCATCCTGGCTAACACGGTGAAACCCCATCTCTACTAAAAATACAAAAACTTAGCCGGGCGTGGTGGCAGGCGCCTGTAGTCCCAGCTACTCGGGTGGCCGAGGCAGGAGAATGGCACGAACCCAGAAGGCGGAGCTTGCAGTGAGCTGAGATCGTGCCACTGCACTCCAACCTGGGCAACAGAGCGAGACTCTGTCTCAAAAAAAAAAAAGAAAGAAAAAGAAATTTCCCTTCGATCTTATCTTCATGCCTAAGTGAAACTTCAATTTTAACATCCTATTACACAAGACTGTTGTGCAAATAACAAGATTGAATAGTATTAATTACCATTCCATGCGTTAAGTTGTGCTGGGCAAGTAACATTCATTATTACAATTAATTCTCATAGCAACTCTTAGAGACAAGTTACTTTTGTTATGATCCCCATTTTACAGATGAAAAAACTGAGGGTCAGAGAGGTAAGTGACTTGCCCAAAGGTACACACTAGGAACCAGAAGAACAGTGGCTTCAACCCAAGTCACACTGGTGTCAACACCCCTACTGGTAGCCATATGAACCTCCCTGCCTTGAGCTTCTTCAGTAACAAGGTCAGGAGACTAAAGTTCCCTGACATCACCTGTCTGCCTGTTGGTCAGCAGTAGTAGTGACAACACCAATATTTGTACCCAGGTCCCTGTCAACAAAGCTGGTGACTATATGACCTCCATGTTTGTCAGGCATCCAGTAGGTAGCAGGTACATGATAACATCAGCTCTTCCTTCTATCTGCAGGGAACAACCTAGTTAATCAACCTAATGGCTTTCCTTTCAAGAGTCCCAATCTCTTTGGCAGATCCAGCAGATATATCCAAGGTTTCTTAAGAGTTACATCTCTCCGCCCCCACCTCATTCCCATGACCATCCCTTGAGAAGTCCCCTCTGTTTCACCCTTCACTTCCCTTTGAAAGGTCTATGCTTGTCCTCCCTCTTCCCAGACACTGTCAAACACCACTGTCCTCCCTGGTCAATCGCTCTAGATGTGTTATTTAAGGCAAACTCATTTGTCCCTAACACAAATGTAAGATGTAATTCCCCAAGAATTCAAATGTAATTTAAAGTTATTTTCCAATATCTAATTTGCCTTTTATTTATTTAGGGCGATATTTCAGCAGGAGCCTCCCAGCCAAAGTGCCAGCATTTGTTTACAGTGTCAGGCCGAGCAATGGTGGCAAACCACAAACCCCAGACACAGACGTTACCGATTAAAAAAGTAATTACAACATTGAACACAACCTTAAATAAAAGCAAAAATGCAGGAGACAAGAGGGGAAGCAAAAACATAAATTGAAAACAATGCTGTTTTCCCCAGATGTTTTGTAATATTTTCAACCTGCCTGGTACTGGTGCCCTGCCCTGGCTGTGCCAGACACAAGCAAAGCATCTGGTGAGGAGGGGTGGGGTGGCTCTGCTCTGAAAAGAGGTGCAAAGAAGTGCCTAATCATCAGAGATCATCTGTCTGCCTGTTTGCCTGTCTGTCTTTTGTTTAACATCTTGCTCTGCTGAGAACCTACTTACACTGATCCTCAGGGGATTAATTGTATACTATACTATGGCAAATGACCAAAACCCAACACAACTCAAACTGACTTAACTAGGAAATGGGCATGTTCTGGTTCATGACAGACCATCTGTAGTTCTAGTTTCAGGCACAGTTGGATCCAGGGGCTCAATGTCAAGTAGAATCTCTCAGTATCTATCACTTGGCTCTTCTTTCCACAAAGTTGACTTCATTTTCAATCAGGCTTTCTCTACCTAGTGGCTAAGATAGAATCCTAGCAGCTTTAAGCTTACATCCCATAAGCTCAGTGTTCCCCCAAAGAAACTTTTCCACCATTCTAGCAAAAATATCAAGTCAGCCTTTCATTGGCCCAACTTGGGTCATGTGCTGATCTATGAACCAATGATTGTAGCTAGGGAGTTTCAGTCCTTCCATTGGCCAGGCCTGGGTCAGAGTCCCACCTCTTGAGAACAAAGGTAGGACCAGTCCAACCCAAACTGAGATTGAGAGTGAGTGAGAGATAATTCGTGAAAAGAAAATTGAGGTTCCCACAAGAACTGAAGGAGCAATAAGGCACTGGGTGAGTAAACACAACTGATTTCCACCAGAGATTTGAACACTTTCTGTCCATTTCTAACACCTCTATGCTTTCTACAGTATCTCCAGACCACATTTTTAGACTTGTGAGTACAATACAGTGACCTCTGCTCCATTGTTGGGAGGATAATAGGACTGTCCTATAGAATATCAAACTTGTGGATTCTTCCCTCGATTTTATTAAAAGATTCTGTCAACTATAACATAGCACAACTGGGAACAGCTGACATTTTGTAGCCACCAGTTTAGCCTGCTTCAAGTGGCCCAGGATTTCCTACAAGATGAATATAACAAGAGCTTTGGGGTTTGAATGAGTCAATAATTGATGTCTAATTGTCTAACAACTAAGTCACAGGAGAGGCAGGAAGTATAGTAGCTGTAAGCATTTCCATATTCCTCTATACCAGGAATGGTTCTTAGGAACCTAGATCCAGTCTCTCATTTATTCCTTGCGAACCTAGATTCCTTAGGAACCTAGATCCAGTCTCTCATTTATTCTCTCATTTATTACTTTGGAACTGACCCCAAACCAGTGTTCCTGGTTCCTGCTTATACCCCAAGGAGTGACTGTGTATGTGAACTGATAGAATTGATTGTAGAGATGAAACTCTGGGGCCAAATGTGTGTAACTCTTGGCCACACTTAGCACGGAAGGAGTTGGATCATTCTCTCTCAACAGATATCCAAGAACTGGATTTCACATAATCACAGAACAAAGCATTCACAAGACTGTGCAGAACTTCACTTCAACAGCAACCCCTCTGGCAACAAGACGCAACTGCAGCAGTGAACTAACCAGACCCCTGTCCTTAGCCATTTTTAATTTAGCCATGGGCAGACACTCCCTTTGGAACTAAGAACACCTGTAAGGTTCACAGATCATTTAAGGGGGCAGGGAGAACTCCACAAAAAAAGTGAGAAACATTCTACTAATAAGGCAGGTGGTTGCTGAAGCAATTGATAGGGAAAATGAAAGCACTCTGCCTCATTCAGGCCCCAAGTTTGTGGAGATGTTCTTGCTGCCAACGCAAGGAATAAATGAGAGACTGGATCTAGGTTCCTAAGAACCGTTCCTGGTATACAGGAATATGGTAATATTTGCCCTCTTACAATTCCAATCGACAGCACTTTTTCCCTTTTTAATTTTTTTTTTTTTAATTTTTTGAGACAAGGTCTTGCTCTGTCACCCAGGCTGGAGTACAGTGCTATGATCTCAGCTCACTGCAACCTCCACCTGCTGGGTTCAAGTGGCTCTTCTGCCTCAGTCTCCTGAGTAGCTGGGACTACAGGCATGTACCACCTCACTTGGCTAATTTTTTTTGCATTACTAGAGATGGGGTTTCACTGTGTAGGCTGGGCTAGTCTCAAACTCCTGGCCCCAAGTGATCCACCCGCCTTGGCCTCCCAAAGTGCTGGTATTACAGGCATGAGCCACCACATCCAGCCATTTTTTTTAGTTTTTATTGCTGTTGTCACTTGCCAGAGACCATGATCGTCTCTTACTCAAACACCACTGTACTTAATGTAATCCCATCTGAAATTCTGTGAGGTAGATAGCATTATCATTCATCACCACATTATCGATTTTTTGTAATGGAGGTTCAGAAAGGGAAGATGATGCGCCCAAAGTCACACCATGGTAGAACTAGGACTAGAACTCAGATTTCCCGCTCCCCGACTAGTGCTTCCATTAACTAAGGGCTTTGTATTCTCAAACACAATGGGCAAAGGGAGACAGAAAACTTGTGTTTCTTGAACATCTGTGATGGCAGGCACCATGCTGGGCATGTTTACGTATATCAGCTCATTTACTCTTCTCCATAGTCCCATGAGGCCTCTGTGGTATTATTTCCCCCATGTTAGTCAAATGGAGGCACAAAGAGGGAGGCAGGACCTTTCCCTGAATCACTAAACAGCTAGGGTCTCTGAAGGGATTCAGCATAAAGAGGACATTTTTCCAGAAGGAAGCTCCCTGCCCAATGGGACTGGTGGAGTCTCATCCTCACCCTTACTCTCCAGAGACATCACCGAACCGCACCTCGCTTCCCAGGAAATAAATTCTGGGCACACTCCAGGGTCTCTGAAAAAGACTCCCTCACCTCCAGCTTTGCCAGCTGGCTCCATCCAAGAGTGAAACTGGCCCAATTTTCCCAATGGACAGATGCTTACAGTGTTCTGAATAAACACAGAAGTTGACCCTCCCAGTCTTAAAACCTGAAACTTACTTTTGTCTCATCTGAGTTCCTTTCTCAGGAAACAGACAGTCAGTCCTCCCAGATAGTATCAAGGAACTGAAACTCATCAGATCACTGCAGCTAGACAATGAGACACCAGACCTCTCATCCATCATGACTGCTTCCTTACCCCTCCCTAACTTCTGTCTTTCTGCATATAGTTACATTTCCTCCCCAGAATATAACTCCCAATTTTAGTCAGTTGGAGACACAGATTTGAGTCTCTCCCTGACTAACAGCACCCAAATAAAGACTTCTTCCCTGGCAATGCTTGTGGTCTCAGCGACTGGCTTTCTGTGTGGTGAGCAACAGGACCTAGATCAAACCCTTGACATTTTGGCAACAAGAGGAGAGGTATCTGGGCTAGAATTGTGATGCCAGGTGATCTAGAGGTAAAGAGAGACAACCCAACAGAGACTGAGAGAATAAAGAGAGATGAAAGAAAGAAAGAAAGAAAGAAAGAAAGAAAGAAAGAAAGAAAGAAAGAAAGAAAGGAAGGAAGGAAGGAAGAAGGAAGGAAGAAGGAAGGAAGGAAGGAGGAAGGAAGGAAGGAAGGAAGAAGGAAGAAAGGAAGAATGAAAGAAAGAAAGAAAGAGGGAGGGAGGGAGGGAGGGAGGGAGGAAGGAAAGAGAGAGAAAGAAAGAAAGAAAGAAAGAAAGAAAGAAAGAAAGAAAGAAAGAAAGAAAAAGAAAGACAGACATATAGGGAGAGGAGAGAAAGGGAGAAGAGAGAGAGAAAGAGCAAGAGAGGAATGAAGAGGAAGAAAGGAAATGGTAAAGGACATAGCAGAGGATAAGGGGAGAGGGAGGAGGAATCTGGGATGTAAACATGTAAAACTTTGGTATAAAAGGAAAAAATGAAGTTATTTTTTAAATATACTGAGTTCCTAATTGGTATCCATCTCTGTACTCAACATCACAAAAATAAAGTCCAGACTCTGAAGCATGTAAATGAACAATTTTACAATTGTTCATTTGATTATATGTCTGTGATATGGTTTGGCTGTGTCCCAACCCAAAGCTCATCTTGAATTGTAGCTTCCATAATCCCATGTGTAGTAGGAGGGACCCAGTGGGAGGAAATTGAATCATGGGGGCTGGTTTTCCCATGCTGTTCTCATGGTAGTGAATAAGTCTCACAAGATCTGATGGTTTTATAAAGGGCAGTTAGTTCCCCTGCACACGCCCTCGTGCCTGCTGCCATGTAAGATGTGCCTTTGCTCCTCCTTCCCCTTCTGCCATGATTGTGAGGCTTCCCCAGCCATGTGTAAATGTGAGTTCCTTAAACCACTTTTTCTTTATAAATTACCTAGTCTCGGGTATTTTTTCATAGCAATATGAAAATGGACTAATACAGGCTGCCACAAGGAACAGGAAAGGGCCAGAGACAAGGCAGAGATGGAGCATGCTAGAAAACAGATCTTGTCATGAAAACTGGAGTCTAAAACTGTCATTAAAGATTCCCTGAAAGCTTGCAGATTTACACTTAGGGATTTACAAGTGCTCAGCAAGAATGTATTAAAATTTTAGTGTGTTCACAAATACTAGTACATTCTGGATCATCTTCCTGACAACCAGGATGGAATCCATGCATTGATTTGATTTGTGATCATTTTGGGGTCTAGTAACAATGTGTGCTTTTTTCTCATTAAACTTTGTTTTAATGGGTCTCAAAATTCTGTGACAGATTTTTGGTCAAGTTGCTTTCATTGAAAAGTACTGATTTTAAAAACTAATAATTTAAAACTGCCACATGAAAAAAAAAAGTGGTCCACAAAACATTCTCCTTTCCTTCTGAAGGTTTTATGATGCATTGTTATCATTAACCAGTCTTTTACTATTAAACTTAAATGGCAAATTGAAACAAACAGTTCTGAAACTGTTCTTCCATCAACTAAGACCAGGGTAGCAGGTATTAGGGATAATATTCATTTAGCCTTCTGAGCTTTCTGGGCAAAGTTGGTGACCTTGCCAGCTCCAGCAGCCTTCTTGTCCACTGCTTTGATGACACCCACAGCAACTGTCTGTCTCATATCACGAACAGCAAAGAAACCCAGAGGTGAATAGTCTGAGAAGCTCTCAATACACATGAGCTATCTAGGAACCATATCAATGATGGCAGCATCACCAGATTTCAAGAATTCTGGGCCATCTTCCAGATTTTTACCAGAATGGTGATCAATCTTTTCCTTCAGCTTAGCAAACTTGCATGCAATGTGAGCCGTGTGGCAATCCAGTACAGGGGCATAGCCTGCATTGAATTGGCCTGGATGGTTCAGGATAATCACCTGAGCAGGGAAGCCAGCTGCTTCCATTGGTGGGTTTCTTTTTTGCTGTCACCAGCATCATTGCTATGACGAACCTCCTTGACAGACATGTTCTTTACATTGAAGCCCACATTGTGCCCAGGAAGAGCTTCACTCAGAGCTTCATGGTGCATTTCAACACAATTTACTTCCGTTGTAACACTGACAGGAGCAAAAGTGACCACCATACCGGGTTTGAGAACACCAGTCTCCATTCGGCCAACAAGAACAGTACCAATACCACCAATTTTGTAGACATTCTGGAGAGGCAGGCGCAAGGGTTTGTCAGTTAGACGAGTTGGTGGTAGGATGCGGTCAAGAGCCTCAAGCAGTGTGATTCCACTGGCATTACCATCCTTATGGGTGGCTTTCCATCCCTTGAACCAAGGCATATTAGCACTTGGCTCCAGCATGTTGTCACCATTCCAACCAGAAATTGGCACGAATGCTACTGTGTCAGGGTTGTAGCCAATTTTTTTTTTTTTTTTTTGAGACGGAGTTTCGCTCTTGTGGCCCAGACTAGAGTACAATGGTGTGATCTTGGCTCACTGCAACCTCTACCTCCTGGGTTCAAGCAATTCTCCTGCCTCAGCTTCCTGAGTAGCTGGGATTACAGCTGTGTGCCACCATGCCCAGCTAATTTTTGTATTATTAGTAGAGACGGAGTTTCACCGTGTTGGCCAGACTGGTCTTGAACTCCTGACCTCAGGTGATCCATCCACTTCAGCCTCCCAAAGTGCTGGGAGTACAGGCGTGAACCACTGCGTCCTGCCAAATTTTCTTAATGTAAGTGCTGACTTCCTTAACGATTTGCTCGTATCTCTTCTGGCCATAGGGTGGCTGAGTGCAATCCATTTTGTGAACACCAACAATTAGTTGTTTCACACCTAGTGTGTAAGCCAGAGGGCATGCTCCTAGGTCTGTCCATTCTTGGAAATACCAGCTTCAAATTCACCACCACCACCAACAGCAGTCAGGACAGCACAGTCAGCCTGAGATGTCCCTGTAATCATGGTTTTGTGAAGTCTCTGTGTCGTGAAGCATCAGTGATAGTCACATAGCACTGCCTGGTCTCAAAATTCCACAGGGAGATATCAATGGTGATACCATATTCACGCTCAGCTTTCAGTTTATCTAAGTCCCAGGCATACTTGAAGGAGCGCTTTCCCGTCTCAGCAGCCTCCTTCTCAAATTTTTCAATGGTTCCTTTGTCAAAGCCACCACATTTGTAAATCAGATGCCAGTGGAGGTAGACTTGCCTGAATCTACATGTCCAATGATGACAATATTGGTATGAGTATTTTCCTTTCCCATTCTGGCTTTAGGAGTAGTTTTCATGACACCTGTGTTCTGGTGGCAAAACCATTGCCAAAAAAAAAAAAAAAAAAAGAAGTAATAATGTTTTAATTGTCCCAGGACAAGGGGGAAAGACAGGGATAGACTTGATACATAAATGATGTGTTTGTGCCAGACAAAGACTGTGAGATATGATGAGGTTTCTCTTCAAATAATCTAATAAATCTTTTATTCTTTAATTAACAGTACCCCCCGCCTCCGCTTTTCCTTCTTCTCCTTTTTCCTTTTTGCCTTTGTTAAATGCCCAGGCACGCCACAATACCAGGCATTATCAATACAAACTCACATTCTTTCCTTATTAAAAACAAAAAACAAAAAAAAAAAACTAACTTTCTAGCTCATTACAACATACCTTCCCCTTCCTCTCCACCTTCTTTTACGTGCCCACCTTATCTAAAAATATTCAAATGTTCAGCCAACCGAAATTAGTTTAAATTGTATGACCCGACCCTGGCCAATGGGGAAAGGTACAGGGGCAGGACTTGCATTAAAAATAAAGACTCTTGTGCCCCTTTGTTCACGTGTGCTCTCATGGCAACTGGCCAAAGAGGCACCCCTCTGCACAGAAGTAAAATTGCTTTGTTAAAAATCCTTCGTTTGAGTGCTGAATTTCTTTAAAAATTTTAAGCGTTATTCCTAACAAGACCAACTGAATGGCTTGCAATGCCAGTTACGTTCTAGAACCAAACTGAGGTTCATTCACCCAGAACAGTAAATCCAGATACTCACCCACAGGTGTTTGCAGTGATAGAAAGAAAGTCATTTATTGCAGGGTGCCCCCCAACGAGAATCAGGGCAGGTCATGCTTAAGACCCAAACTCCCCAGTGGCTACAAGTCAAGTACCTGCAAGGTAAGGGTTTTTTTCACTGGTAGTGATGGTGGTTTTCTTTAGACAGGGTCTTGCTCTGTCCTCTGTTGCCAAGCCTAGAGTGCAGTAGCATGATCATAGTTCACTGTATCCTCGTTCTCCTGGGCTCAAGTGATCCTCTAGCCTCAGCCTCCCAAGTAGCTAGAACTAAAGGTGCCTGCCACCACACCCAGCTAATTTTTTATTTTTAGTAGAGATTAGGTCTGCCATGTTGCCCAAGCTGGTCTTGAACCCCCGGGCTCAAGCAGTCCTCCCACTTTGGCCTCCCTAAGTTCTGGGATTAAAGGCATGAGCCGCAACCCCTGGGGCAGGTAAGGGTTTTTAAAGGCAAGGGTAAACTTCAGGAAAGCAGAAACTACAGGCAAAATTGTAAATCAATGCATGAAGGTTACACATGGTTTAAGGTTAAAAGGGTGAGATACCTTGAAGTGAAGGCTTACAGGTCATAGGCAGTGTATTATTCCATTCTCACACTGCTATAAAGATACTAGCTGAGACTGGGTAATTCATAAACAAAAGAGGTATAATTGACTCACAGTTCTGCATGGCTGGGGAGCCTCAGGAAACTTACAGTCACCGCAGAAGGTAAAGGGGAGGCAGGTACCTTCTTCACAAGGCAGCAGGAGAGACAGAGAGCAAGCAAAGTGGAATGCCACACTTTAAAACGACCAGCTCTCATGAGAACTCACTCCCTGTCGTGAAACAGCATGGGGAAAACCGCCCCCATAATCAAATCACCTCCTAACAGGTCCTTCCCTCAACACATGGGGATTACAATTCAAGATGAGATTTGGACACAGAAGCAAACCATATCAGATAGACTCAAAGATCTTCTGATTTGCAATTGGTTAAGGAAGAGAAGCTTTGTTTAAAAATTTGAGGTCAGTAGAAAAATGTTAACTGGCTAGGGGGAGTGACTTTCTCCAAGTCCCTGCAGGAAGAAACTTAGAGCAAAGGATGACAGTTAAAGTGTAGTCTTCCCTTCCCCCTTATCTGTGGTCTACGTGTCAGTGGTTCCAGCCATCTGGTGGAGGGGCATCTGTGGGAATCTGAGCATGTGGGAAAGACAATTCGGGAAGCTATGTTAAGATGTTACCTTTAGTTTCTATAAGGAAAATGGACATCTCTGGGAGTTTAACTTCCTTAGCTATTGTTTTAGGCTACTATTACCTTCTTATTTAACAAGTGACTTATTTAGTTCTCAGGGCTAGCTAGGTGCCTGGAATTCCCCTTGAAGGAACTCAGGATTTTCCTTTATTTCCATACTTGGGGTCTGCAGGCACCTAAAAAAGGGAAATTCCTGCTCTATCTCAGTTAAAGATTCTCAGAGACAAAGATGGTGGGAGAATTGAGTTTCTGTGCCACCTAAAGTAATAAAGGAAGCAAAGCTCAAAATAACCTGGGCTAGAACAGCAATTCATTTTGAGTAAGTGGCAGTTTAGTTTCAGCAAAACAACACTATCTATCACATTAAATAAATAATGCTAATTTGAATTGTATCACTTTCAGTGTTTAGTTTCTAATTTGGTTAGTGTTGTTTATAAACTTGTTTTGTCATTGATACTAAAACATAATTTTCTTCTCATTTTGACTCTGAAATTGGGATGCATCTTAAAATCTACAGCCTCTTACAATTTCAACTGACAGCACTTTTTCCCTTTTTAATGCTACGTAAAATAATAATGCATCTTACAATTGATGGTGTTTCAGATTCAATGAAGCACAGTATGTGCAAAATGAGTTAATACCTAGTTTTGTTTGAAAATAAGTAAGTAACATTAACAATTCAAATGTTGAAGTCAATATGGGGTCTACAGAATGTTTTCCCTTAAAACACTTTACATACTACTGCAGTTGGTGTATCACTGATGACAAGGAGGCAATGAGATGAAGTTTTCACCACTGGAGTGAGATGATCAGATTACCACATGGGGAAGATACTCTAGCACCACATTGGCAAGAAAACGACAAGTTTTGCAGTAGAGCAAGTGAAGACCTAAATTCAGGAAATATAAGGAAAGATGAGGACATAACTTGAAGATCTATGCAGGAAACAGACTCAACAGGATTTAGTGATTGATTAGATATGTGAAAGCGAAGATGTGTGGAGAGGAGAAAGACGGAGGAGGATCCAGGGATGATTCTGGGTTTCTGGATGGAAGGGAGTAGCATCTCCAAGGTACAGAAAGGTAGTGAAGGTTGAGATATGATTATAACCATAATGATGGTGATAGTGATACTGGTATTGAAGGCTGTGATGGGTGGTGATAATAGTGTTGGTGACTATGGGTGGTCATGGTGGTGATGATAGTGATGGTGTTAGTGGTTATAGAGGTGATGATAATGATGGTGTTGATGTGTGATGATGGTGGTAATAAAAATGGTGGTGATGTTGGGTGGTGATGGTAATGATGGTGGAGTGGTAATGAAAATAGTGGTGGTGATGGTGGTGGTGATGGTAGTGGGTAGTGACGATAGTAATGATAATGGAGGTGATGAGGGTGGTAATAAAAATGATGGTGATAGTGGCGGTGATGGTAGTGAGTGGTGATGATAGTGATTGTGGTAATAAAAATGGTGGTGGGTGGTGATGGTGGTGATTAGTGATGGAGATGACGGCAGTGGTGATGGTGGAGGTGATAGCGGTAGTGGTGATAATGTGGTGGGAATAAAACTGGCTTGCATTTTGACAAACACAGTGGTGATGGTGCTGTTGCTGGTAGTGATAAGGATGATAATGATTGGTAGTAGTGGGAGTGGTCATGATATTTAAGACAGCAGAATAATCATCATGATGTTTTAACCAGGAGGCCTGGAAGTGAAAGTAGCCATACTGGGGATTGGTCGCTTCACCTGCCCCACCTTGACACCAAGCACCTACTGGAGAAATCCAACCTTCTTCGGGCCTCATCCAAGAAATGACTATCATGGCTTTTTCTTCCTATCGCGACTGTAGATATCACTCTCACTCCCTAATCACTCAATGGAAAATAAATTATAAGTGAATGCTGAAACCAACGAATTCCCCCCACAGCAGAGAATATCCATCATTTACCCATAAAAATATTTCAATGATTATTAGCATGTAAACTGTGATTAATTAAATTTGCAAAAATTGTTTCTGATACATGCAAATGAAGTGGTTCCTGCTGAGTGAGACTAAGGCGTTGCTCTCTCTCCTGATGCTTGAGGAGACAGTTGCAGGGAAGTTGCTCAACTCATCTTCTGCTCCAGAGGCTTTGGAAAAGGTAGAACTACAGAGTCCATCTCAAACGTGGTTCTGCTCTGAGCTTTTCCAGATTCATCCCTCTAAATCAGGTCTGCCCAATTAAGCGGATAAGTCTGGAGGACGGTCTTCCTATTTAGGAATTGATTAACATGCGGTAGCACTGAAGGGGCCTAAAGGTCATGGAGCTTGAAGGAGCTAGAAAGGAGGAGATCAGCTTTTAGTGCACTCTGACCACTGAACCCAGGAAGGGGCTAAGACTACCTCAAGGTTGCAGTACTTTCTGTACGCCATCCTAAATTCTTATAGGGTTTTCATGATGTCAGCAGGAACCACAGTCGCATACCCAGTGGAAGCTGGCCCAGAACTTGCAGCCAGAAGAAAAGGCCTTAGTCTAAGGAAGGTGGTGGGGCCAAACTGGGTTGTAGCAACTTCCAGGATCTGAAGGGTTTGTCCATGATCTCTGTCTCGTAAGTCTCCACTTACGAGTGTCGTAAGACACTCCTGGCTGAATCCCTTGGCATTTGGTGCCACAAAATGTTGATAAGGGTTTCAGTTGGCCAAGGACATATCCAGGTGCCCGGGATCACACTGACACAGACTCAGTGCTCAGAGAGGGCTGTTCTTCCTGCAACCTCTCCAGGCTCAGTTAGGGGAAGTTTCTTCTGTCACTTACTACAATGATACCTCTAGCCTTACGTCTCCCCTGAATTCCATATACAACTGCCCACTGTGCACTGCTACCTGGAGGTCCCTTGGGTACCTTGGGTTCAACAAACCTCAAAATCTCTCCATCCCTTTCACCCACTTCTCCTCTTGTGTTCCTACTTTGGCATCTCTATTCATACAGTTACCCAAGGATCAGTCAGGAATATTCTTTTAAAACAATTTTTTTGGAGACAAGGTCTTGCTCTATTGGCCAGGTTGGAGTGCTGCTGCACAGTAATAGTTCACTGCAGCCTCAAATTCCTGGATTCAAGTGATCCTCCTGCCTCAACCTCCAGAGTAGCTGGAGTTATAGGCACACAGCACCATGTACAGCTAATTTTTTATTTTTTATAGAGGCAAAGTCTCACTATGTTGTCCAGGCTAATTTTGAACTCCTGGCCTCAAGTGATCCTCCTCCCTCCGCCTTCCAAAGAACTGTGATAACAAGTATGAACCACTGTGGCTGGCCAAACAGGACTATTCTTGACTCACCCATCCCCTTCTTTCCCCACATCTAACCACCAAGTTCTGTTGATTTGACCTCTTTAACATCTCTAAACTCTGACCACACCTCCCCCTTCCCACTGCTACCTGAATTCAGCCAACATTCTCTCCAGCATGGATAACCACAGTAGCTTCCTAACTGGTCTCCCTACCTCCACCTTTGCCTTCCTCTTGTTTATCCTATTTATTCATTTATTTATTTATTTATTTATTTATTTATTTTTAGAGACAGGGTCTCACTATCTTGCCCAGGTTGGTCTTGAACTCCTGGACTCAAATGATCCTCCCACCTCGGCTTCCCAAACTGTTGGGATTACAGGCATGAACCACTGTACCCAGCTCCTATTTATCCTTCATAGCCACCTCCAGGGTCATATCATGTGAGGTTAATTTTACATGCCAACTTGACTGGGCTAAGAGATGCCGGGAGAGCTGGTAAAGCGTGATTTCTGGGTGTGTCTGTGAGGTGTTTCTGGAAGAGAATAGCATTTGAACCAGTGGATGGAGTGAAGAAGACCCACCCTCCCCAAAGGGGGTGGGCATCACCCAGTCCCTTGAGGACCCAGAGAAAACAAAAAGGAAAAGGAAGGATGAATTCTCTTTCTCTCTCCTTGTACAGAGATAGAGTCAGAGAAGGGTTGAAAAACCCAACCTTCTCTTGCTTTCGACATTAGAGCTCCCAGTTCTCCTAGGCATTTGGACTCTGGGACTCTTAGATCTCAAGTCTTTGGCTTCGGATTTAATTACACCACTAGCTTTCCTGGTTCTTCAGCACACAGATAGCAAACCATGGAGGACTTCCTAACCTCACAATCACAGGAGCCAGTTCCCAAAATAAATCTCCTCTTCTATATCTACGAATGTGCCCTTGGTTCTATTTAACTGAGGCATCTCCCAAACACAGAGTCTGATCACTGTTTATGAGCTCTCTTGCTTTGAAGCCCCTATTAAGTAAAGAAAAACCCAACTCCTCAGCCTGAGATTTAAGGGAGTCTCAAGGGACTGCCTGCCTCTCATCTCGTTCCATCCCTCACTGTCTACACGTCCTCCTTTGATGCCATCAGCCCAGCTCCATTTGCTGAATATGCTGCCCCCTTCCAAACTCCTCAGTGCACCAGCCCTCCCTGAGACGTCCAGCAATGCACCCCTGCTTCATTATCCATCCTTTTCCAGCTGTCCAGGCAGAGCCGCTTCCTCTTGGATATTCCCACAGCACTTACTGCCTCCCTCTTTTGCAGCGTTCTTCATGCCCACCGTCCTCATGGTGAATGTGGGTTTCTTGCGCCTCTGGACCGGGAGCAGGGCGATGTCCCTTGTGGAGTGGCGAGAGTGCAGGCTGGGAGTTGCATTGATTCTCTGGCTCTAACCAGAGGGCTGCTGGTTGGCTATTTTTATAGTTATTTCTTGATCATATACTAAAGAAGAGCCGGATTATTCACGTGTTTTCCTGGGAAAAGGGTGGGCAATTCCCTAACTAAGGGTTCCTCCCCTTTTTAGACCATAGAGGGTAACCTCTGGACACTGACATCACATTTGTAAACTGTCATGGTACTGGAGGGAGTGTATTTTAGAAGTTAATGCATTTTAATTAATGTATAATGAGCAGTGAGCATGACCAGAGGTCACTTTGGTCACCATCTTGTTTTGGATGGGTCTTGGCCGGCTTCTTTACTGCAACCTGTATTATCAGCAGGGTTTTTATGACCTGTATCTTGTGATCCAGTCCTGCGGACCTCCCATCTCATCCTATGACTAAGAATGCCTAGTCTCCTGGGAATGCAGCCCATCACGTTTCAGCCTTAATTTACCCAGCCCCTACCCAACGATGGAGTTGCTCTGGTTTGAATGCCTCTGACCCCTAAGCCCATGGGATTCCTCAGTATGGGCACTGGGACCTCAAGCAAACCCAATGCAGCTCCCATCCTGGCAGGCCCTAAAGATCTGGCTCCCAAAACCAGAGCCCTCCAGAAACCGAGAAACCCATCTGTGATGGCAGCCAGACCGCTACAGGGGTCTGTTCTTGGGGGGAATCTTTGACCAGTTAAGATTGCAGGGGCCTGATAATAACCAAAGGGAGGTCTAATAGTTAACAGCATTGGCAGGGACAAGGCACAGCCATGGCAAGAGAGCATTCAAATCCACTTCATGTCTACACCTCTTATTCCCTGACTTCTCCACACAGAATGAGCCTGAATAGTCTGACATGCACCATCAGGTTCCTTTCGTCGTTCTGATGTGCAGCCAGTTTCTTTTTTTCTTTTCTTTTCTTTTTTTTTTTTTTTTTTTTTTTGAGATGGAGTCTCACTCTGCCGCCAGGCTGGAGTGCAGTGGCACGATCTCGGCTCACTGCAACCTCCACCTTCCGGGTTCAAGCGATTCTCCTGCCTCAGCCTCCTGAGTAGCTGGGACTACAGGCATGTGCCACCACACTCAGCTAATTTTTGTATTTTTAGTAGAGACGGGGTTTCATCATGTTGTTCAGGCTGGTCGTGAACTCCTGACCTCGTGATCTGCCTGCCTTGGCTTCCCAAAGTGCTGGGCCAGTTTCTTTAAAATACTCCACCTCAGCTATTTCCCCAAGTCGTTACTGCCCGTAAGATTGTGGCGTCCTCCTATGGGAAACCAGCCCCATAACCTAAAAAATAATATGTCGACAACCTGGGACTTTCACAAACTCAATGCTAAAGTTGCCCTTGACCTGGTGATTCCAAACAATTGAGCCCCAAAATTAGAGCTTATCCCAGGAGGATTGCTGGCTTCACCCAGGAAAGAATTCGAGGGTGAGCTGGTGATGTTAGGCAGCGACTTTTATTGAACCCCAGTGTACAGCAGCAGTAGAGGCCGTGCTCCCTGCGGAGCGGGGCTACCCCATAGGCAGGGTGTCCAGAGTAGCAGCTCAGAGGCTGGTCTGCAGTCATATTTATACCTACTTTTAATGAAATGCAAATTAAGGGGTGGCTTATGCAGACATTCCCAGAAATAGGGTGATAACTTCCAGGTTGTCAGGTCATTGCCATGGAAAGGGGCATTAATTTCCAGGTGTTGCCATGGCAACGGTAAACTGACATGGCACTGGTGGGCATGTCTTATGGAGAGGCGCTTTGGCCTCTTCCCTGTTTCAGCCAGTCTTCAATCTGGTCCAGAGTCCGAGTCCCGCCTCCAAGATCAAATCCCACCTCCCACCTCCCTGGGTTGGTGGCATGGATGATGACGGTGGTTGCAAAACCTGCTGGAATTTTTTTGTGCTATTTTACAAAAAAGGCACATAAGAGATGTGCAGCTTGGCGCAGTGGCTCACGCCAGCAATCCCAGCACTTTGGGAGGCTGAGGTGGGAGGATCACTTGAGGTCAGGAGTTCGAGACCAGCCTGGCCAACATGGCAAAACCCCATCTCTACTAAAATACAAAAATTAGCTGGGCGTGATGGTGCACGCCTGTAATCCCAGCTACTCGGGAGGCTGAGGCAGAAAAATCACTTGAGCCCAGGAGGTGGAGGTCACATTGAGTCGAGATTGCGCCACTGCACTCCAGCTTGGGCAACAGAGCCAGATCCTGTCTCATAAAAGCAAAAAAAGAGAGATGTGTATAGTAACCATTTGAAGCAGCCTCAGAGGACATATAGTCAAAAGGTTAACATCTCTCCTCACTCAGCCACCTGTTCCCATTTCTCGTCCCCACTGTAACAAAGCATACGTGAATATACCCTCAAACTCCCCTCCTCAAAGGAGACACACCATGGGGATTTGCACCATCTTGTTTTGCCCCTTAGTATTTATTGGACATTGTGCCATAACAATAGGTATAAATCTGTCTCATAATTGTTAACAGTTATGGATGCGTCATAATTTAATGGGTCCTCTCCTGGCAGGATAAGTTATTAAACACCATACCTCATCCTCACAGCAGCCTCTTGAGACACACGTACTATGCCTATTGTACCAACTAAAATGATTAGAATAGGAATCCTCAATCCCGGCTGCAGTGTAGAATCACCCAGGGTGCCAGTGTGCCCTTCAGAGGCTGAGGTTCAGTGATCGACTCTCTCCCTGGCCTCTGGCCTCAGCTGCTGTGTGTGCTGCTCAGACCTGTGCAAGACACCACCAGGCCTTGCAGCAATTCATCCACCCATTTTTATTTTGTATTAAAGTTGTTATTCCTGCCTGCTGCCGCTAACTCCAAGCTATTTCTCAGGACATTAACCTTTATAGTCCTCCTCTGCCACTGTTCCTTGGGGTTGAATTTGATTCCACTCAGGAGACCAGGGGACAGAGCCACTGCAGCCACAATAACTGAGAAGTGAACACTCCAGGATCCCTAAGAGCTGCCTATTCCAGCTGAGACTGGTGGCCTTTGGTTCAGTCCTCTGGATTGCAATTTGGACCCAGACACAAATGCAGAGAAAGACACAGAGAACGGTGGAGAAAATGTAGACAGAAGAGAGAGAGAGACAAAGAGCTGCGTCCTCATGCCCAACTGTACAAAGATGGCTTGTAGGAATTTTCCATCAGGTAAACAAATCAGTATGAGTCCTGTACTAAGATACTGCTATCGATGAAAACAGCTGAGATTATTAGTGCTCACTGAATGCCGAAGAAAACATAGACATCACCTCTGGTCCTCTCTGAAACCCTACAAGGAGGTACTATTATGAAGAAACTATGACCCAGTGAATTAAGTGCCTTTGCTTAAGTGTATCAGTCAGTATAGGCTAGGTTATGCTGCCATAACAAACAATCCCAAAAATCTCAGTGGAGTGAAATAACAGAGACCATAAGATTAGCTCTCACTCAAGCTAAATGTCCATTAGGGGTTGACAGTGACTCTGCTCTTGGCCACCTTCTCTAGTGGACAGGGTCCTCCACTGCTGAGATAACCCCATAAGGATGGAAGGACCAATGTAGTCCCCAGTGATGTGCTGGTGAATGATTAATGACAGTTCTGTGAGGGTAGATTTTGTGTGTGTGTGTGTGTGCGTATGTGTGCATGTGTGTGTATACATATCTTTATTATAAATTTTACCGATAAAAGATATATTGTACACAGTTTATAAATAGTAATAAAATATACAACACTCTTCATTGAAAATTGTCTATAGCCAAATATTCTCACAGAAAGCTTTTGTTGATTTTTATTATACAACTCTTATACCCATAGCCCACCTAGAGTTGCAATTCAGCTATGACTCCATAATTTTTTTTGCCATTCACAATGTAACAGCTACCAATATGACACTTTCCAGTTTAATTTGCTTTTTCTTCTATTGCTTTATCAAGTCTATACAAGAACCCAAACAATTAATAGAGCCCTAGTGTTTGCCCATTTTTGTAGTGTTCGCCCACCGCATGCAGAACTGGGAAAGAAGTGTGTGTTCGCACACTGTTATGTAACATTTCCAACTTACAGATATATTTACAGACACGAATACATTCAAAAACTTAGGTAGTAGTAAAATGCAATAAAACAAGAAGTGGTGGGTTTGGGGGGTATTTCTTTCCTTTGTTTTTAATAAAATGTGTTTAGCTATAAATTCACATAATTTAATTTTTATTGATGGCTGAATTTAATCACTGACTTACAAAATTCCTGCATGCCTCTGTTATATTCCCCTAGCTGCTGGAGGGCCCCATGGCCCTCAGCTGCCAGCTCGCTGTAGGAATTACCCTCCGAGGAAGAGCTCCATCTCACCCAAGATCACTTCCCTTTCATTTTTGCTTTTTGGTTTGTTTATTTGTTTGTTTTTTGAGATAGGGTCTTGCTCTATTATACAGGCTGGAGTGCAGTGGCACGATCACAGCTCACTGCAGCCTCGACCTCCCAGGCTCAAGTGATCCTCCCATCTCAGCCTCCCAAGTTGCTGGAACTACAGGCTTGCACCACCATGCCCAGCTAATTTTTTTGTATTTTTTGTAGAGATGGGGTTTTGCCATGTTGCCCAGGCTGGTCTCAAATTCCTGGGCTCAAGCGCTTCACCCACTTCAGCCTCCCAAAATGCTGGAATTACTTCTCCCCTTCCATGGGGTAGGTCACATTCAGTGAGCCATGGACATAAAAGCCCAGACTATTGCTGCAACTTGGGACATCACTGAAGGACCCCAAGCCTCAGAGCTCTTTGTGGAGCCCACTCCTGTGTCTGCCCAGTTGGGTTTTCTTCCTCCCACATGAGTGCAGGTACTGAGAACACGGCCTGGTAAACTTCACACGTTAGTCTCCGTCTAGAGTATTCTTCCCAAGGAGCCCCCAACGACCCCTCCACTCCAGGCTCCAGGCTGATGGAGCAACTCTGTCTGGAGCAGTTGTTTGGTCATTACCAGAACAGGAAAGAGACCTCTGAAGGATCTCACTTCCGCTCCATCCTCATTGATCAGAGCTAGTCATATGATCCTACCCAACCATCCTTCCTAATTATCCAGAAATGGGAGAGCCAGTGATACAGTTTGGAAATTTGTCCCTGTCCAAATCTCATGTTGAATTGTAATTCCCAGTGCTGGAGGTGGGGCCTGGTGGGAGGCGTTTGGATCACGGGGGGCAGATCCCTCATGGCTTGGTGGTGTAGTCATGATACTGAGTTCTTGTGAGATCTGCTCATAAAAGTGTGTAGCACCCCCACTTGTTGCTTCTGCTCTCACTGTGTGATATGCCGACTGCCTCTTCACCTTCTGCCATGAGTAAAACTCCCGGAGGCCTCCCTAGAAGCTCAGCAGATGTCAGCATTATCCTTCCTGTACTGCCACAGAACCGTGAGCCAAATAAACCTCTCTTCTTTATAAATTACCCAACCTCAGGTATTTCTTTGTAGCAATATGAGAAGGGACTCACACAGCCAGAATACTCAGCACACACAGCACTCCATAGTGATCACTGCTGCACAGTCACACAGCTGGCCAACAACAGCTCTGGAGTGGAATTCCAGGTCTCTCTGGCCACAAATCGATGCTCCTGTCCTTCCGCGCCATTTGAGAATTGAGACTTTCACTTGGACTGGTCACCGTGGCACACACCCATAACCCCAGCTACTTGGGAGGCTGAGGTGGGAGGATCTCCTGAGCCCAGGGTTGGAGATTCCCCACTAGGTCTTGAGAATATGAAGAGGAATAATGTTCATTCCCCATCCTGAGCTCCATCCTGAAACACCCACAACACTAAAGCTAATATATAGACTTGTCGGGTCAGAAATCCACAAACTGACTGAATCTTAGTATCCCCAGGACACCCCTAAAAGACCACTCGTCAATGTCAAAAGATACACTTCATTCTCCATCCCACATACACTGCAGACATCATTAATCAACTATGACACTTTCTCCCGATGAGCCTGGATGGGGAAGAATCAAGAATCACAGCTCCCAACAGACATTACCAATCAGAGAAAGTGCATAATTTGAAAACTATTTGTCATTTGGAAACCCTCCATTTTATATATGGGAAAATGGAGGCCATAAACCACATGATAAGTCAGTTTGGCCACATAGCTGACGCTGCAGCAAATATATATGTGCAGGTAGGGCAAAAGGCAGTGTTCCTTAAACCCCCAGAGTGCTCACTGCTAGGAGGTGGAAAGCCAGCCTTAGCCCAGGAGCTCTCCCAAGTAATCCACCTTGATTAGTTGATAATAATATTCACAGCAAAAAACAATATTTGCCACTTATAGGGCAACTTCCAGGTGTGAGGCCCAGTGTTAAGTGCCTTAAAGGCACTTGTCACTTCTCCTCCTTAAACCATCCCACTGGGAGGCTAAGGCAGGCCAATCACTTAAGCACAGGAGTTTCAGACCAGCCTGGACAACATGGCAAAACTCCATTTCTACAAAAAAATACAAAAATTAGCCAGGTATCTTGGTGCATGCCTGTAGTCCCAGCTACTCAAGAGACTGAGGCAGGAGGATCCCTGGAGCCAGGGAGGCAGAGGTTGCAGTGAGCCACAATTGTGCCATTACACTCCAGCCTGGGCAACAGAGTGAGACCCTGTATCAAAAAAAAAAAAAAAAAAAAAATCCCAGGGTGATTAGTGAGAGGTGATACGATGTCTGTCCATTTGAAAGACAGAAAACCAAGACTCTGAGGGGTAAAGTAATTTGCCCAGTATCACACAGCCAGCAGTGATGATATTGGTTTCACTGAATAAACGTTTACTATGTGTCAAGTCCTCAACTAAGGGATACTTTATCTCTTTTAATCCTCACAATAGTCCTATGAATGGGGTGGTGTCATTCTTATGCTACAGATAAGAAACTTAAGCCCAGGGACAATGGCTCATGCCTGTAATCCCAGCACTTTTAAAGACCAAGACGGGAGGATAACTTGAGGCCAGGAGTTCCAGACCAGCCTGGGCAATACAGTGAGACTCCTATCTCCATCAAAAATAAATAATTAGCTGGGTGTGGTATCACATGCCTGTGGTCTCAGCTACTCACGAGGCTGAGGTGAAAGGATCGCATGAGCACAGGAGTTCAAGGCTACAGTAAGCGACGATCACACCACTGCACTCCAACCTTAGTGATGGAGTGAGACCCTGTCCCAGTAAAAAGAAAAAAGGGACCTGAGACTCAGTGAGGATGTATCCATTGGCCTAAGCTCATTAAAGTGGGATTGGAATCCAGACAGCCTGACTCTACCATGGTCTTAGTTCAGGCTGCTATAACAAATACGATGAACTAGGTGACTCAAACAACATCTAGTCCTCACACTTCTGAAAACCGAGAAGTCTCAGATCAAGGTCAGTGTCAGCTATGTGGCCAGATCCAAAACTGTGTGCCTGCGGATTTGGTGTCTGGTGAGGCCTCTCTTCCTGGTTTGCAGATGGCCACCTTCTTACTGAATCCTCACATGGCAGAGAGACACATCACCTTTCTTACGACACTTTTTTAATTTTTTATTTTTTTGGGAGGCAGAGTCTTGCTCTATTGCCCAGGCTGGAGTGCAATGGTGCAATCCTGGCTCACTGCAACCTCCAGGTTGAATCCTGGGTTCAGGCCTCCCGAGTAGCTGGGATTACAGGCGCACGCCACCATGCCTGGCTGATTTTTGTGTTTTTAGTAGAGACGGGGTTTCACCATGTTGGCCAGGCTGGTCTCAAACTCCTGACCTCGTGATCCGCCTGCCTCGGCCTCCCAAAGTGCTGGGATTACAGGTGTGAGCCACCGCGCCCGGCCTGGGCCACCACACCTGGCCTTATGACTCTTCTTATAAGGTCACTAACCTCATTAATGAGAGCTCCATCTTCATGACCTAATTATCTCGCAAAGGCCCCACCTCCTACTCCCATTACTTTGGGGGTTAGGGCTTCAACATATGAATAGGGGTAAGCAGAAACTAACATTCAGTCCATAGCAACCATTCACGCTCATGATAGTGTCAACTTGAAATCATCAAAAGGATCAAAAACCAGTTTAAAAGCGTTTATTCAAGCACAAAGCTGAGAATGGTCATTTGGGTAACACAGACTCCAAAGAACTAGGTTCAATGATTCAAGATGAAAAGTTAAGGTCTTGCTTATACAGGCAGAAACCAAAGAAATTTAGTAGGATTATAACATTTTCTATACAAGACTGGTTTATGAATTACAACAATTGTATTAGTTATAGTTTGTTTTCTTTTCTATCCAGCTTGCTTTCTTTTCCTTTCCAATTTAAAAGGCTGTATTTGATAGTCCATCTCAGACAATGATAGCCAAGAGGTCTTTGTGTGATTCCAATCCCACTTTTGTGAGCTTAGGCCAGTGGACGCATCCTCACTAGGATTTTTTCTTCTTATTGAGACGAGGTCCAACTCCCGTCACCCAGGCTGGAGTGCAGTGGTGCACCCATAGCTTACCGCTGTCTCAAACTCCCATGCTCAAGCAATCCTCCCATCTCAGCCTTTTGAGTAGTGAGGACTACAAAAAGGGAAGTTTATCTACCGTGAAGATCCACAGTTAAGAGGGAAAGGGCCTTCTCTGGAGCCCTTTAGTCCTTTACAACATTTACAATACAATGTAGGCAAAGAGAAAGGCTAATCTAACCAGAGAAACAAAGGTGACAGGTGCCCAAGTTACAGCTGCCTCTCATGTGGTTCAGGTCCTATAAACACATTCCCTTAAGGTTCAAAATGCTTTAAAGTTCCAACAGCTCAGATTTGAATTACTTATTTTCACAACAGTAAATGGTAATAAACAGAGAAGTTAGGGTTTGAACTCTCTGTTAGCCTGAAGTCACCAATTACTAATCTCTACTACCTCTTCTGGCAAGGCCTGCTGCCCATCTCAGGACGATGATAAGGAGAGACTTGGAGCTGAGGACCCAGAGACCATGCAGGTTTGCAGACCAGGGCAAGGCAAGAGATTGCCCACCCCAAACAAAAAGCAGACAAGCCAGCAGGAAGCTGTGGTCCGGGGATGGAGTGCTCTCATTGACCAGACTGGATCTCAGGCTCATCACGGGGCTACACACCCCCAAGGCAAAGTTCAGGGCTTGGCACAGATCCGGCACTCGCTGAATACTTGCCGATTGTTTCAGTTTACTCTCACCGCATAGTGAACCACCCAAAGCACAGTGGCTTAAAACAATCATCACTTTATTTAGCTCATGATTCAACAGGTTTGCTGGGCCGGCTCACTGGAGCTGGATGGTCTAAGGTGGTTCACTCACAGGTTAGCAGGCTGGTTCCAGGGGACACACCAGCTGGGCCAGCTCAACTGTGCTCCACAAGGTCTCTTGTCATCCAGCAGGCTATCCTGGATGTCACATGGATGTCTACAGGCAGCAAGAGAGGACCAGCCTCAATGTGCGAGTGCTTGCCCAGCCTCTGCTGGCATTGCATTTGCTAAGATCCCAGCGACTAAATGACATCACGTAATCAACTGAAATTTCAGATTTGGAGAACCGGACTTCACTTCCCCGTGGGAGAAGTGCATTGCACACACAGGCATAGGAAGCGTGTGTGCCGTTTTCATTGCAGTCTACCAAAGTGATGGAGTAAATGAGTCGATGAATGAATGCAAGGGCAGAAAGTGACTCACGAAAAGGTTTTAGTACAAGTTGAGCCCCAGAATTCCATCCAGTCTCAGAACCTCTTTGATTCCTCTGTCCATGGCAGGAAGTAGAGAATAGAGCAAAGCCTTCCAATGAGACTCCATGGCTGGAAAGAGGACTGCAGGAACTAGGAGCTCACCAGTAGTTCCACGTGTTCAGCTAAACCTGGGCCTCTTGCAAACTCTCTTCCCCAGAGCCTGGCCCCAGCTAGGTGGGAGAGGAAACATGTCAGTGTGGTCAGCTGGTCCCTCTGCCCTGGATCCCTGCTGCCTGCCTCTTGCCCTAGCAGCACCTGGCCCAACTGGGAGCATTACTCCAAATCCCCACTATGCCTCCATGTGACGCACAACGCTGGGAAGTGTAATTGCCGTAGTGATTACTTACAGCCATTACATTAAGTTTTAAAATGTTCCCTTCAAATTGAACAATGTTTTTTCAAAGTCAACAGCTGGTTCACAGCTTGAATGCAACCGTTAGGATAAATTAAATAAAAAGGGTAATAAAATCACAGTCTAAATTTAATTTCTGAAGAGTGCATAGGGTCCAAAAAAAATAAGCATTTAAAAATGCCTTTAAAATATAGCCAGAAAAGCAGAAGTTAATTCACTCCCTGATTATGTCAGCTAATGGATACACTGGCACAATTAACTACATAACTGCAGTGGTATAGACAAAGCCCTGAGCTCATGCTCTGGTTCTGCTGTACAGGCCTCAGAGCATGGGAAGGACTTACCAAACGGGTGGCTCGTATATGCAAATGTCCCTACAAACAGGCTCAGAAAAGAGCTCCCATCTCTAGAAGCAAAATAACACCAAAGATGATATCCACAGCCTCCATCCCAGCACATCTTCCCATTGCCTGGAGCTACCTGGAGTCATCTCCCAGACAGGAAGGCAGGGCGGCAAGCGCTTCGTTGCACTGTGTTTGCAAAATTCAGCTACTGAATCCTTTTCACTCAAAGACAAACACACACTCTAGTGATCATCAGAAAAGACCCATCCAGCGTTTCTCCCAGGCGACCCTATCTTCCAAGCTTAGGAATCTGCCAGGACTTGAATCCCACAGCTGTCATTTATTTGCCATGTCACTTTGGACAAGTGATCGGCTCATTTCTCTGCGCCTCAGTCTCCTCCTTTGTAGAAAGGAAACTCATTTGTTCTTTTGTACATTCAAGATATATTCAATATATATGTACTGAGCATCTACTCTGAACTAGGCCCTGGCACAGGTAGCCAGGAGACAGCAGCGAAGACAGGGATCTCTGCCAGAAGGGGAGAAGGGGCATAGATCCAAGCAGCGGAGATCAACAACGAGCAAGACCAGGAAGTACTGGGTATAGAATGGGAGGAGATAATGAGTTCTCGGGGAAAATAAAGTAGGGAAAGAGAATAAGGAGGGAGGGAAGGAGTGTTGTAATTTTAAATAAGGCATTTGGGGAAAGCCTCACTGGGAAGGGGAGGTTGGAATAACGGCCTGATGAAGTAGGGAAGGAAGCCAGCCACGTGGATATCTGGGTGCAGAGTTCAGGCAAAGGAAAGGTGCAAAGGCCCTGAGGCAGGAGTGCACCGAGAGTGGTCCAGGAACAGCAAGGAAGCCGGGGCACCAGGAGCACAGAGACTGGTAGGAGGTGAAGTCTGAGGCCAGATGCAGTGGCTCAGACCTGTAATCCCAGCACTTTAGGAGGCTGAGGCAGGTGGATCACTTGAGGTCAGGAGTTCAAGACCCACCTAGCCAATATGGTGAAACCCTGTCTCTACTAAAAATACAAAAATTAGCTGGGTGTGGTGGCGCACACCATAATCCCAGCTTTTCAGGAGGTTGAGGCAGGAGAATCGCTTGAACCCAGGAGGCGGAGGTTACAGTGAGCTGAGATTGCGCCACTGCACTCCAGCCTGGGAGACAAGAGAAAGACTTCATCTCAAAAAAAAAAAAAAAAAAAGGAGGACAGAGAGCTAACAGGAGAATAAGAAGAGCTAATTCGAAGGGCTAATCATGCATCCACTCAACTAGTATTTACTGAGTGCTTAATCCATGTCAGACAGAGAGTTGCTGTGAGGATTAAATCAGATAAAGTGAAAGCACAGGCAGCTCCCAGCACACAGTAAGTGCTCAATAAATGTCACCTATTAGAAGAGGACGCCCCTGCACTCTGAGCAGGTGGCAGCATAGACACTGCTCAAGAGAACCTGGGTCCTGGCCCTGCTTTCTTTCCCGGGGTAAGGGTGCAGCCTCCCTGCTGGGGAACCTGGTTCCAAACCCATTAGTGGTCAAAGTTACTGCCGAGGTTGCTAGGGGAGTTCCTTGGCTGTCAGGTTCAAGCATGTAAAGTCTAGGACACAGCAAGAGCTCTGCTGCTCTCTCGGCTTTGGAAGGGCCATAGCTACAAGGAAAGGGATGCAGAGAGCTGACAACCAGGGAGGGAGTCAGGGGAAGGTCATGGCAAATAAACGGACTTTGCTACTGCTCTGGGGAACCACCCGTGTGCAGCCTTGGCTAAGGAATGGGTCACTTATAGCAGGGTGTGCATGCATGTGTGTATGTGTGCAGGCGTGTGTGCACGTGTGTGAGTGTGTGTGCACGCTCGTGCATCTGGGCACGTGGTCTACTTTCTCCAAATCTGTAGCCCACTTGCAATGCCATAATTATCTACTCTTAAACTCTCCTTGTTCCCACTCAGCCTGGGCACACCCAATACCCAGATCTGCCACAAGGGGGCGCACAGCGTTCCTGTCCCCCTCACTCCACCCATTGACGCACTGGGCCGCGGTTTGTGGGGGCTGGCACACAAAGGGTTAAAAGCGCCACCTCAGAGGCAGGAGGATCGCTTGAGGCTAGGACTTCCAGACCACCCTGGCAACATAGCAAGTTCCCATCACTACAAAAGAAATTTAAAAATTAGCCGGGCAAACCACTCAAACCATTTCTGATGGGCCAAAACTCGGTGATTGGCACAAGAGCCGGTTACAGTCTGCTTACACCTCCGTTTAGGTTACAGTTCACGATGTACAGAGAACCTTACCTGGAAATGATACTCAAAGGGGTTAATAGTGATAAACTGGACAGAAGGAAAGGAAGTTAGTATTTTCTTAGTTATGCGTTATCCATATTTTCTAATTTTTCTAAACATGTAAAGATAAAATTGTATTCTTAAAAATAAATAAGACCTCAGAACAACAAATAGGAATTAAATAAAATATAAAATAGAATACAATCAATACGCTGGGTGCAGTGGCTCACGCCTGTAATCCCAGCACTTTGGGAGGCCGAGGCAGGTGGATCACTTGAGGCCAAGAGTTCAAGACTAGCCCGGGCAACATGGCAAAACCCCAGCTCTACAAAGAAAAAGAATAGAATCAATCACACACACACACACACACACACACACACACACACACACACAGATTGTCAGGGAAGTGCTTCTCAATCTTTATAGCGCACATTAATGCCCTGGTCGTACTCGGCAGTTCTGGCATGGGGCCTGAGAGTCTGCATTTCTGACAAGCTCCTAGATGTCGAGGCAGCTGCTCGAAGAATCCCACTCCCTATAGTGGAAAGGTTAGGGGCTTATTGTGATTTCTATCCTCATCACTGCCACAATCCCCTTTCTCTTCCCTCTCAGGTCAGATATCAGTCATGCATTGAAGCATCATTTATAAAAAACATTTTGCTGTTGTTGTTTGTATTTGTTTTTTTTCTTTTTTTTCCTTTTTTTTTTTTTTTTTTTTTTTTTTTGAGATGGAGTCTGGCTCTGTCGCCCAGGCTGGAATGCAGTGGCTTGATCTCGGCTCACTGCAAGTTCCGCCTCCTGGGTTCACGCCATTCTCCTGCCTCAGCCTCCCCAGTAGCTGGGACTACAGGCGCCTGCCACCATGCCCAGCTAATTTTTTTTGTATTTTTAGTAGAGACGGGGTTTCACGGTGTTAGCCAGGATGGTCTCGATCTCCTGACCTCGTGATCCGCCCACCTCGGCCTCCCAAAGTGCTGGGATTACAGGCATGAGCCACCGCACCTGGCCTTTTTTTTTTTCTGAGACAGGGTCTCACTGTCGCCCAGGCTGGAGTGTAGTGGTGCAATCTCGGCTCACTGCAACCTCTACCTTCCGGATTTAAGCGGTTTTCCTGCCTCAGCCTCCCGAGTAGCTGGGATTATAGGCGTCCACCACCATGCCTAGCTAGGTTTTTGTGTGTGTATACTGTTAGTAGAGTTGGGGTTTCGCCATGTTGGCCAGGCTGGTTTCAAACTCCTGACCTCAAGTGATCTACCCACCTCAGCCTCTGAAAGTGCGAGTATTACAGGCATGAGCCACCACGCCTGGCCATAAAAAACAATATTTAAAATAACTCAAGTATCCACGTATGGGAGACTGGCTACCTGAACCCTGGTACATCCATACAATGGATGGTGTGCAATAGATGTTTAACAATGAGTTGTCTGAGCGGGAAGCCCTGAGGTAGAGAGTTTGCCCGTTTCTGTTGTGCAGATACTACCACCGTAGCCTATTTCAAGCCACCTACGTGAAATCAATTGGTTCACAAAATTGCTGAAGGTTTAACAATCAGTTCTTTGGAGCCAGCACACCATAAGTCAACTGGTACCAGCACACCCCATTCTGCAGTCATAAAAGATATAAATAACAATGAGGAAGCTGTCTCCGCACTGATATGGAAAGATCTTCACAATACAGTACACTGTAAAGTGGGGGGAAAAGCAGATGTAAACCAAAATGACATTCTAAGGCCCCTCCTAACCATCAGAATGGACCCCTTTTCCCAGAGCATTCCAGAGCTAACCCGAAAACCTAGTTCAAGGCCATGATGAGAAGAGGGAGCGAGACATGCCTCATTATATCCTCCTCCCTTTCAGAATTATGGAGAGACAGGCTGTTTCAGTCTGACAAGAAACTTTTGTAATCTATTCTCACTGAAGCCTGCTACCTGGAGGCTTCATCTACATAACAAAACTTTGGTCTGGGCCAGGCTGGGTGACTCACACCTGTAATCCCAGCACTTTGAGAGGCCAAGGTGGGCGGATCACGAGGTCAGGAGTTCAAGACCAGACTGGCCTATGTGGTGAAACCCCGTCTCTATTAAAAATATGAAAATTAGCCGGGCATGGTAGTGCGTGCCTGTAGTCCCAGCTACTCGGGAGGCTGAGACAGAAGAATCGCTTGAACCTGGGAGGTGGAGGTTGTAGTGAGCTGAAATCATGCCACTGCACTCCAGCCTGGTGACAGAGTGAGACTCCATCTCAAAAAAAAAAAAAAAAACCCTTATTGTAACCCAGACATTCCTTTCCATTCCTATTGATAATAACTCTTCAATCAATTGCCAATCAGAAAATCTTTGAATCTGCTTATGACCTGGAAGCCCCCACTTCCAGTTGTCCTGTCTTTCTGGATCCAACCAATGTACATCTTATGTGTACTGATTGATGTCTTACGTCTCCTTAAAATGTACAAAACCAAGGTGTGGCCCAACCACCTTGGGCCATGTTCTAAGGATCTTCTGGGGGCTGCATCATGGGCCACTGGTCACTCATATATGGCTCAGAATAAATCTCTTTAAATATTTTACAGTTTGACTCTTTTCGTCAACACAGCATATAGAAGAGTATGTAGGGTTTGCTACCTGTTGTATAATTAAGGAGGGGGAACACAAATACACACACACACACACACACACACACACACACACACAGTTGCTTGTATTTGCATTAAAAAAAAAAAAAACACTGGAAGACCAGGTGAAGTGGCTCATGCCTATAATCCTAGGATGTTGGGAAGCTGAGGAGGGTGGATCACCTGAGGTCAAGAGTTCAAGACCAGCCTGGCCAACATGGTGAAACCTCATCTCCACTAAAAATACAAAATTCAGCCAGGCGTGGTGGCAGGTGCCTGTAAGTCGGCTACTTGGAAAGCTGAGGCAGGGGAATCGCTTGAACCCAGAAGGCAGAAGTTGCAGTGAGCCAACATTGCACCACTGCATTCAGGCCTGAACAACAGAGCAAAGACTCTGTCAAAAAAAAAAGAAAAAGGAAAAACACTGGAAGAAGATACAACAAAGTACTAAATGTGACCATCTATGAGCAAAAGGAGAATACAATGGACAGAGAGATGAAATAGATTAGTGCTTTTTGGAAACATCTTCTTATGTTGTTTTGATTTTTGAGCGATGTAAATATAGCACAGCATCTATTCCAAAAAATCAAGTTAGGAAAGAAAACACGAAAAATGCAATCCAGTGATCTTGGCATTCTTATTGGAGCCACAGGCAGGAACTGCTCTAGAACTCCTGAGGTGCAAGCCGTCCCAGTTCTTAACATTTCTGAATCAAGTCATTCCTCCATTAGCTAGTGTATTAGTCTGTTCTCATGCTGTTGATAAAGACATACCCAAGGCTGGGTAATTCATAAAGAGAAAAAGGTTTAATGGACTCACAGTTTTACGTGGCTGGGGAGGCCTCACAATCATGGCGGAAGGCAAAAGTCACGTCTTCCACGTCAGCAGCAGACAAGAGAGAATGAGAGCCAAGCAAAAGGGGTTTCCCCTTATCAAACCATCAGATCTCATGAGACTTATTCACCACTACGAGAACGGCAGCGGGGGATCCACTCCCATAATTCAATTATCTCCCACCGGGTCCCTCCCATGACACATGGGAATTATGGGAGCTACAGTTCAAGATGAGATTTGGGTGGGGACACAGCCAGACCATATCAGTTAGTGTAGACAATAAGTTCAACAATGGTCAATTTCCAGAGTCCTCTTCTCTCTGTGGATCTTACAGGTATCTCTGGATTTAGTTCAAATGAAAAAGGATTCAGTCTTCAGTTTGTGTGGTCACCATCCTCACAGTCTCTGTTGAGGCCAAAGGGCACAGGGCCAAGAATAGACATTATAGCTTACTGCCTAACTTCAAACCCTGGCTCTGCCGTTCACTGGCTGAGTGACCTTGGGCAAGTCGCTGAACTTCTCTGCGTTCCCAGTTTTCTCATCTGTAAAATGGGGGTAATACCATAACAAGACCAATGAGTTAGTGTATTTAAGACAATGAGACTAGGGCCTGGCACTTAGTGAGTGATTGATCATATTTGCTATGGATATTGTCGTCCTGATGCACGATGCTTCTCTCAAAAATCATCCTTTGGGATGGGTGACATATGTCCCTCAAAGGTCCTCTCCACTGACACAAGCCTGTTTCAGGCACCATGAACAATATTCAGGACTGAATATTCAGGACTGAAGCTTCAGGACTGAAAGTCCGGCTTGCACAGCCCTCACAGAGCCACTCCCACCTGAGACCTGCAACCTTGAAGGGCCCTTTGCAACAAAGCCCACACACATCCCCACTACCTCTGCCTCTGCTTCCCAGACAAGCCAGCTAATTCTCCTGCACCTTGTAGCCTCAAACACCCAGTGTTCTTATCACCCACATCAGAGTCTCCTGAAGTGTCCGTTAAAAATGCAGAGTCCTGGATCCACCTCAAAATCTTTGGGGCAGGAGCCCAGCCAGTTCCTTGGGTTATTATTATGCATAGTGGGATTTAAAAACCACTGAGTCTGGAGCAGGGTCCTAGGGAAATGGAAGGAAAGATTTCTCTCATTTCTTTCTGATCAACCAAAAGCAGTAAGAAAAAAAAAAAGGTGGGGGGGAGACCAATTGATTTTCAATAATTCAGCTTCCTGCAATAACTTTGAATCAGTTTGAATTTCGTTAAATTGTTCCTCAACATGTATTAAGCTACTTTTAATATCAGATGATGATGACGGTCCTCACCACTAATTGCAGCCCCCACCACAAATCTGGGAGGCCAGTACTAGGGTGTGAACTTTTTAACCTTCAGAAACTTTCTTGCCCACTCAACCTTGTCGAGAATCCTGAAACAGTGCATCTCATTTTATGCAAATTTGCATTGTGTGACTTAGATATGAGGCAATTTAAAAATATTAATAAAGACATGCCGTATGCTCCAATTTTGAAATAATGCATGTCTTGCTTTACATTTATCCCTCTGGGAAATTTAGTCTTGAATAATGCATAGCTTCAGGAATGAATCCCTTGCATAAATCTGATAAAAGCTGATCTATTCAATGGAGAGAGGTGGAGGGGGCACCAGCTAACCATGTCTTCCCCTCCCTCTGCTGCCCTGGAATCTCCTGCAGGAATCTATGGCCTCAGTAAGAATTGGGTATTTTATTTGTTTCTTTGTTTTAGAGACAGGGTCTTACTCTGTTGCCCAGGCTCTGGAATACAGTGGTGGGATCATAGCTCACTGCATCCCTGAACTCCCGGACTCAAGTGATTTTCCTGCCTCAGCTTCCTGAGTAGATGGGACTACAGCCCCATGCCACCATGCCCAGCTAATTTTTTGTAGAGATGGGGTCTCGCTATGTTGCCCAGACTGGTCTTGAACTCCTGACTGCAAGCAATCCTCCTGCCTCAGCCTCCCAAAGTGCTGGGATTACAGGTGTGAGCCACCATGCCTGGCATTCATTTAGGGTTTTGTTTGTTTGTTTTGTTTTTTTGAGACAGAGTCTCACTCTGTTGCCCAGGCTGGAGTTCAATGGCACGATCTCAGCTCACTGCAACCTCTGTCTTCCAGGTTCAAGCGATTCTCCAGCTTCAGCCTTCCAAGTAGCTGGGACTACAGGCGCATACCACTGCATCTGGCTTTTTTTTTTTTTTTTTTTTTTTTTTTGTATTTTAAGTAGAGACGGGTTTTCACCATGTCGGCCATCTGGACTCGAACTCCTGACCTCAGGTGATCCACCCGCCTCAGCTTCCCAAAGCACTGAGATTACAGGCGTGAGCCACCACACCCAGCCAATTTAGTTTTTTAGGTAAGATTTCTTGAACTGGTCACTCTGCTAAGATCTGTATGTCTATTTTCTCTCTCCAAATCTGTTAGGTGCCTACTGTTTACTCACACTGGAATGTGAGTGTGTCATGGTAAGATGAACAGGATCCTCCCCTGATGGGGCTTAACGCTGATCTAGTTGCCCCAACAACCTGAGAATACGGTATGATTACTGTTCCTATTTCAACATGAGGAAACTCAGGCTGAGATTACACAACCAGTAAGCTGTGCAGAAGCCAGATATGAACCCAGAAAGTCTGATTCCAAAGCTTACCAACTGCTCCATATACTGGCTGACCAGAAGGATGTTTGGGAATCCCAGATCCTGGACGAATATCGTCCCCTCTCCTTGAAGCATCCCTCTGGGCAGCTCTGCGAATGTGATCGCATTTCTGGTAATACACTGGGAGAGGAGAGCAATGCTCACATTTCATTGGCCAGGTCTGTGTCACATGACCACCATCCCTGCAAGGGAGCTTGGGAAAGTACTTGCTGAGTACCCATTGACTCTCCTCCATGACTCTGCAAAAAAAAAAAAAAAAAAAAAAAATGTATATATATATTAGGTTGAATCGCCTTTATCTGACATGCTCAGAACCAGAAGTATTTCAGATTTTTTCAGATTTTGGAATATTTACAAATATATAATGAGATATCTTGGGGCTGGGACCCAAGCCTAGATGGGAAATTCATATATGTTTCATACACACCTTGTACACATAGCCTGAAGATAATTTTATATAGTATTTTTCATAATTTTATGCAGGAAACAAAGCTCAGACTGTGTTTTGACTGTGACCGGTCACATGAGGTCAGGTGTGGAATTTTCCACATGTGCCATCATGTCAGCACTCAAAAAGTTTTAGGTTTTGGAGTATTTTGGATCTTGACTTTGGGGATCAGGAGTGTTCACCCTGTGAAGTGGGCATATCATAAGAGGCTGGGCACAGTGGCTCACACCTCTAATCCCAGCACTTTGGGAGGCCAAGACAGGAGGATCACTTGAGCCCAGGAATTCAAGACCAGTGTGGGCAACATAGAGAGACCTTATCTCTACAAAAAATAAAAAATTAGTCAAGTGCTGTGGCTCATGCCCATAATCATAGTATTTGGGGAAGCTAAAGCTAGAGAATCACTGAAACCCAGGAGACTGAGGCTGCAGTGACCACGATCATGCCAGTGCACTCCAGCCTGGGCAACAGAGCAAGACACTGTCTCAAAAAAATTAATTGAAAATAAAATAAAAATTAAATAAAAATTTAAAAATCAAACGTTACAAAAATAATATCAGAAGGAAGAAATGAATATTGGGTAGGTAACTTCAAGTGTCTGCCACAGAAAGAATGCTGGAGGAGGAGTCCCGAGGAATGAGTGGGAAGAAGTTGAACAAGAGTGTGGGAAAAGTTAAAGGGTCAGCACGGTTAAAATTCCAGGAATAAGAGAAGGTGTGTTGACTTTGAAGACTCAGAGAAGACAGTGGAGTGACAGAGCTGCAGGCAGACATCAGGATGGAAGCCAAGGCCCCTGGCACCTGCCAGGAAGAAACATCACCAGACCCTCCCATTCTCAGCAGGCAGGGACCCAGATAGGTAGGGGGGAAAGGCCAGTGCTTCTCACTGCACATGCACGGACTTCGCATATGCGAAATCGGCCCTATTTTCCAGCAATCCGGATGCCCATAGAACTGAAGCTTAATAAACTGACATTTGTATAATAAGATGTGTCTGAGCCGGACATGGTGGCTTATGCCTGTAATCTCAGCACTTGGGAGGCCAAGGCAGGTGGCTCACCTGAGGTCAGGAGTTCAAGACCAGCCTGGCCAACATGGTGAAACCCCATCTCTACTAAAAATACAAAAAATGAGCCAGGCATGGTGGCGGGTGCCTGTAATCCCAGCTACTCAGGAGGCTGAGGCAGGAGATTCTTGTGAACCCAGGAGGCGAAGGTTGTGGTGAAGTGCCATTGCACTCCAGCCTGGGCAACAGATCGAAACACCATCTCAAAAAAAAAAAAAAAAAAAATGCCTGCTGCCTGTTGACCAGCTTCTCTTCCTTATCCCACCTGTTTTTCTTCCCCACTATATAAACCCCTAACTTAAGTTGGAGGGGAGAGATGGACTTGAGGTTTGTCTCCCTCTCTCCAGCTGACATTGCCTGTAATATGTAATATAAATAGTATATGATAAATATAATAGTATAAACATTGAATATAATAAAGCCTTCTTCCACGGCAATACTTGTTGTCTCAGTGATTGGTTTTCTGTGCAGCCAACAACGGGACCTAGACCAAAACCCTAATGCTGGGTAACATACAGACGAGCTACCACCGTGCTGATGGGTTGAGCTCTCCATGGGTTAAGGCTCTTATTCAAAAGGGCACAGCATTTCTTCCTCAGAGTAGCCTGTAGTCTATGAAACATTATGTTTCACTTTGTTTCTACAAAACTGACCCAAAGATTTTCTTCTTCTTCTTGCTTTGAATTCTGCATCTATTTAGAACTCTGTACGCTACTGTGGATAAAGCAAAATGGCAAGTTGCACTGGGATCCTGGTGTTTGAGGAGTGTGGAGCATCCCTGCTGCATGCCTGGGAAACAGCAGATGCTGAGTAAATGTTCATCGCACTTGGGGTGGGCTCCTGGGCCTACTTGCCTTGTTATCAGTAGTGACTTGGATTTACCTGCTTTTAAAAGAATCTTTGTCCTCAAGAGTCCTATTTTTCCATCACGAGTATTTAGGGGATTACCCAAAGGGTACCTGCATGTACTCACAAATACATCTGAGCCCCCTGGGGAGCAGCTGCTACCTCACCGGTTACCACCCATCACTCCATGCCTCCCAGCATCCCTGCTATGTGGTGCTCTGCAACAGGGAAGGGAAGTAAGGGAGGAAAACCGTTTGTTTGTTGTTGTTTTTTTTCTTTTCTTTTTTAGAGATAGGGTCTTCCCACTGCAATCATAGCCCACTGCAGTATTGAACTCCCGGGCGAAGGGATCCCCCTGCCTCAGCCTCCCTGAGTAGCAAGGACTGCAGGTGTGTGACACCACACCTGACTAATTTTTTTTATGTTTTTAGAGACAGGGTCTCTCTGTGTTGCCCTGGCTGATCTTGAACTCCTGGCCTCACATGATCCTCCCACCTCAACCTCCTGAATAACTGGGATTTGAGGCATGAGCCACTGTGCCCAGCCAGATTTTTAAAAATGTACTATGTCACAGTGGCCTCACATCAGAGCCACTTGGGCCCCATGTGTTCCAATGTTTGCTGAAACCGCTCTTTCTGTCTTTACTGTCAGCTCTCTCCAACCCTGGAATGAGACAGCCTTCCACAGGGTGGAGCCACCAAAAAGAGCTGAGCGACCTCTTTGGCTTTAACAACAGAAATGTTCTTGATTATGGTAGACCCTTGGGGATATCTGCCCTGCTCAGGATCGATTCTCCTTCCCTGGAAACTGCCAATGGGAGGGACCTTATCAGAAATATTTGCACCGTGTAGTTCTACCCCCTGGACACAGTGATTAGACCAGGCATGGCCAACTGACCCAAGCTGAGCCAACAAGATTTATTTCTCGTAAGAATTTAGTGCTGGGGCCAAGATACCCGGGGCTAATTTCTGTGATGGCTGAAGCTTGTAGCCTTGGGGGCTGTGAACTATGGCCTCCACATGAACAGAAAATCTGAGAAAGTATATCTGTGTGGATGGACAGAGAGAAACAGAGATGAGATGTAGAAAGTCAGACACGGTGACATGCACCTGTAGTCCCAGCTACTCAGGAGGCTGAAGTGAAAAGATTCCTTGAGCCCAAGAATTCAAGACCGGACTGGGCAACATAGCAAAAGCTGCCCCCCAAATAAATAAATAAATAAAAAGTTGTGTGCTTCTTTATTAAATGTATTTTCAACCTGAGAAAGCTGAATGAAGAAACAGCAACAACCACAACCCCAAAAAAGAGAGAAAAAAGGCACGTTGATACCTTTCCACTTCCCAGCTCCAGGCCATTGCTTAAGACTCAGGGATATTCCTGCCTTAACTTTCATGAGACACGTCCATATCCTAGTCAGAGTCCTTGGTTGCCAGCAACAGACTCCACTATGGCTGCTTTAGGTCACGAAGGCATTCATCAAAGGACATTAGTCAAGTCTCCAGAAGAACCGGAGAATCAAGCTTGGACCCCACAAAGCCAGAAGTCCCCAAATTACACTGCAAGAATATTGCAATCAGGCCCCTACAGTTACCCCGCACACTGCTAGTGCCAGGCCTCTCCTCATGCTATTCCTGAGGACTGGGTTGTGTACTCCTATTGCAAGGAAAGCTGCAAAACAGCTCTCCTGACTTCTGACATGGAGAGGCAGGGCTCCTAAATAAAGCGACTTTCCACAGCTGTTCAAAAGAAATCACACTGGCCAGGAGCAGCAATGCATGCCTGTAGTCCCAGCTACTTGGGCGGCTGAGGCAGGAGGATCACTTAAGCCCAGGAGTTCAAGTCTAGCCTGGGCAACATGGCAAGATCCCGTCTCAAAAAAAAAAAAAAAGAAAGAAAGAAAAAAAGAAACAACATAAGCACATTGCATTACAAATGTCTGCTACATCATTGTGGTAACTTCTGGCTGCAACAGAGTCTTATGATAAAACTCTGTGCCCCAGCTTTGATCGCTGGAACAAGCTGGACAGGTCCATTTTCTTGCCAGGGTGAGACCAAGGAGGTGCCCAGGATGGAAAACTTAAGGAGGCCCTCACTCTCAGGCTCATGAAAGTGCAGGGTCAGCTCCTGAGAGTGGGGCCTCCTTAAATGTTGTGCCTTGGCTGCCTCACTTGCCTTATTCTCCTCCAGGCCCTGCTTCTTGCTGCTCCTAAAGGCCTTTGCTGTCTGGATATTTCTCAGTCTTCCTGCAAATGCAGATGGTAGGCCCATGCCTACCAGTGTTCCGGGGATATCCCAACATGCCCAAGTCCACTTAGAATCCACTGGAATCGAGGCCGGGCGCAGTGGCTCAAGCCTGTAATCCCAGCACTTTGGGAGGCCGAGACGGGCGAATCACGAGGTCAGGAGATCGAGACCATCCTGGCTAACACGGTGAAACCCCGTCTCTACTAAAAAATACAAAAAACTAGCCGGGCGAAGTGGTAGGCGCCTGTAGTCCCAGCTACTCCGGAGGCTGAGGCAGGAGAACGGCATGAACCCAGGAGGCGGAGCTTGCAGTGAGCTGAGATCCGGCCACTGCACTCCAGCCTGGGTGACAGAGCGAGACTCCGTCTCAAAAAAATAAAAAATAAAAAAAGAAACAGAATCCACTGGAATCTCTGATACATTTGTTTGAGGTACTAATTAGTTAATACTGGACCGGATACAGTGGCTCACACCTGTCATCCCAGCACTTTGGGAGGCTGAGGCAGGAGGATCACTTAAGCCCAGGAGTTGGAGACCAGCCTGGACAACACAGTGAGACCCACATCACCACACACACAAAAAGTTTTTTTAAATTATCTGGGCATGGTAACTTGTAACCTTGGGAGCTCTGAAACATGGTCCCCACATGAACAGAAAATCTGAGAAAGCCTATCTGTGTGGGTGGACAGAAAGAAAGAGATAAGAAGTAGTAATCTGGGCAAGATGGCCATGCCCATAGTCCCAGCTATTCAGCAGACTGAGGTGCCAGATCACTTGCGCCCAGGAGGTTGAAGCTGCAGTGAGCTATGACTGTACCACCGTGACTCCTGCCTGGGCAACAGAGCAAGACCGTGTCTCCAGAAAAGATAAAAACAAAATAAAATAAAAAATGAGTTAACAACGATAGCACTTCTTGCACACTTATCTTGTGCTAAGCACGTAGGTGTTAATCAACGCTACAGCTCTAGGCAGTATTCACTGCCGTTATCCCCATTTTCCAACTTCTGAGGCACAGACAGGTGAAGGGACTTGCTAAGATCACACAGCAAGGAGCAGAACCAGGATTTGGACCCAAATCTCCCCACTGCCCCTATCAAGCCCCTTCAAGGAAAGCAGCTGCCTGTCTTTGAAAGCCAAGGAAACAGTGGAAATGACAAGTATTAACCCACTCGAGGCATGTTAGAAAGACTGTGGAGCTGTTCAATCCTCAGCGCTTAAATCCGCTAATTACAGTTACGGTCAATGGCATTAGTGTCAGTGCTCATTCTCTTACCAAGATGGTGACGATGGAGCCCACCAAGCCCGCCCAATCCGCCAACCACAGGCTCTTGAAATGAGTTGAAATCTGCCTGCTTCTGACCGGTCATCTGGGGCTGGATTCAAGCCTCCAGGCTCATTCTCTTTCCTCTCTGTGGTTTGGCTGGGAGGACAGGTTGTTTTCTTCAGAATCCCCACCCAGACCCAAAAGACGACGGCCTTCCAGAGGCGCCACACAACCTTGGTGATGGGAAGCAGATTTTTGCCATTTTCTTCTTCTAGCCAAGGGATATTTAATTAAGGCTCACAAAACCCACCTAACATATGATCATAATTATATCAGCATATTGGCGCTGGGAAGCTTTGAAGCCCAGTTACAAGTTGGTCAAAGACAGGCATGCAGAGGCCTGGAGAGGGATGGTAGAGAGGGGAAAATGGACTCTCTGGTGACCCCAAAGCAAAGCCAGTAAGGGAACAGTAGGTGGGATCCACCTGTGGGATAATGGGAGGGGAAGGCAGAAGCTAGGCTCTGGGGCATGTTTTGATATTAGAGAAACTCACATGATTTACAGGATGAATTTCTGCTCAAAGCAACTGTTTAGGCAGGGAATGGTGGTGAATAAGGCATGAATGAGAGCCCAGTAATCACTGATGATGGCGATGACGGAAAACACAAATCACAGTCCCTTTTATCAGCACGTTTACATCTTTGGCATTTAACACGAGCCTAAGGCCCAGGAGAGACTCAGACAGTGTTCGTGACTTGTGCAGGGTTGTATTGGTGCTGGTGAAAATACTGGTGATGGCGGCCAGGAGCCGTGGCGCACACCTGTAATCCCAGCACTTTGGGAGGCCGAGGCAGGAGGCATCGCTTGAGGCCAGGAATTTGAGACCAGCCTGGGCAACACAGCGAGACCCCATCTCGGAAAAAAAAAGTTTTTTAATTAGCTGGGGGAGTGCATATTCAGGGCAACGTCAATGTATGCTCCCAGGTTACAAAAATTAAAAAATAAATAAAAATTAGCCAGGCATGGTCGCTGCACATGCCTGTTGCCCGGGAGCTTGAGGTTCTAGTAAGTTATGATCGTGCCACTGCATGTTAGCCTGGGCGATAGAGCAAAACCCTCTACCTAAAAACAACAACAACAAAAAAGGTACCTGGGGGGACAACAGTGACGGCAAGTGCAGTGGAGTGATCGTGACAGTGCTGGGTGTGGTGAATGAAGCTGGTCACTGAATGGTGGTGTGAACGGTGGTGTGAACAGGCTCATAGAGTTGGGCGGTGATGCAGGCAGTGCAGGTGGAGATAGTGGCAGGAGAGAGGCCGTCATGGCAGGGGGATGGAAGGATTGATGATGCTGGTAGTGGTGCTGATGAGGGTGTCAGGAAGACGGTAGACATGGTGACATTGACAGTTTGGTGACAGCTCGGTGGTGGTGGTAGTGGCCAGGGTGATGGTTATTGTCATGGTCATAATACAGAAAGGACGGTGGGTTGGCGATGGGCCGGTAGTGACATAGTATGAGGAGGACAGTGGGGCATAGTGGCCCATGCTGAACGAGGATGGTGGTAACAGGGTGGTGGTGATGGGGTGGTGACAGTGCTAAGGGAAGAAAGATGAAGGAGGATGGAGGAGGGAGGGAGGGAAGAAGGATCCTGGAGCACTGGTGTCATCAGTCTACGGACAGGAACTTAGTTCCGTTTCTTACCTTTTGGTCACTAGAAGTCAAAAAGCTCATTGTCCGCTAGGTCAGGGACCCTTCCCCTGCCACCACTTTGGCTGAAATGCACAATCCTGCCCTGCGACAACACCCTTCCTGGTGGGAGGATTGGCACAGACCGAGTTTCATGAATGCATACACACCCTCCCACTCGCTATTGTCTAAACCATCAAGTAAGTTCCCTGGGGAGTAAAGACAGCAGTACCATGTGGTAGTTAAGAATCCGGGCTCTGGAGTCTTCTTCAATTTAAATTCTCGATTGTGCTGTGTGACCTTGGATGAGTTGCTTAACCTCTCTGACCCTCAGTTTCTTCATATGTAAAATGAAGCTCATAACAGCACCTGCCACCCAGGATTGTAGTGAGAAGGATGGGAGACAATGCTGTAAAACACATGGCCCATCGGGGAGTCATGGCTCAGTGCCCCATGGGGAGTCAATGATGTTGGTTACCTTTGTTATCATCTACCACTGGTTTTGGAAAAGCAGGAGGGAGGCTGGTTGCAGTGGCTCACGCCTGTAATCCCAGCACTTTGGGACACCGAGATGGGTAGATCACTTGAGGTAAGGAGTTCGAGACCAGCCTGACCAATATGGTGAAAACCCATCTCCACTAAAAATACAAAAATTAGCTGGGCATGGTGGCATGCACCTGCAATCCCAGCTACTCTACTCGGGAGGCTGAGGCAGGAGAATCACTCGAACTCGGGAGGCAGAAGTTGCAGTGAGCTGAGATCGTGCCACTGCACTCCAGCGTGGGCAACAGAGTGAGACTGTCTCAAAAGAAAAGAAAAGCAGGAGGGAGATACAATAGAGCCTGATCGCTAGGATTCTGGGAGGTGAGGGAGTTGACATCAAAAGTCTCCCCTTTTCCCAGACTCTGCAAGCTCTTCAGTGCCATCTGTCGGTGCAAACACGTTCAGCAGGTCACAAGAGGCCAGCTGCTTGCACAGCAGCTGCAGAAGTTAGGCCAGAACCCCATCACAATGGGCATCAATGAGTCAAGCTGGTTTGCCTCTGGCTGGAGATGGTAGGGACAGGCTCTCCACTAGAGCAGTCTGACAGTGTAACTTAAGTGCCTCTCTTGCATACATAGTCTCTGATCATACATACAAATCTGATCACAGCCCTCTGGAAGTTCCGGGATCTATTGAATCATGTTGTATTCTTCCTCTACTTAAGTTTGCGGGTGTGGTTTCTGTGGTTTGCAACAAAGAATCTTGAGTGATAACGCTGAGTTCTAGCCTGATTGGTAAAGCTGAGTTCTGGCCAGGCATGGCTCAGGCCTGTAATCTCAGCATTTGGGAAGGGTAAGGCAGGAGGGTTGCTTAAGGCCAGGAGTTCAAGATCAGCCTGGGCAACATAGCAAGACTCTCACCAACTCCGGCAAGACTCTCACTAACTCCGTCTGGAAGTTTTACTTTTTGCAGAGACAGGATCTCTCTTAGTTGTCCAGGTCAGTCTCAAATTCCTAGGCTCACTCAGTCTGCCTACCTCAGCCTCCCAAAGTGCTGGGATTACAGCTATGAGCTACCACACCCAGCCTCAACTGTACTTCAGTTCACCTCATTTCCACTATACTTAATTCCCACTTTATTAATTCCCATATTATTATTCTCATTTTACAGATAAGGAAATTGAGGCAGAGGGAGGTTAAGCTACTTTCCCAAAGTCTCATGGCTTATTCATGAGGGGGCAAGACTTGAGGCCAAGCAATCTAACTGGGTTCAGCTCTTAACCACTCAATTATACTGTTTCTCTAAGGCTACTTAGTGGCACATAATAGGGGCACCTAACTTGGTCTTGGGGGATAGAGGAACTAGAGAAGTTTGCCTGGAAGCACTGTTGTCTACTCTAAGGCCTAAAAGATCAGTAAGAGACAGTGAGGTGAAGAGATGGGAAAAGAATGATCTTGGCAGAGGGAACAGGATGTACAATGGCCTGGAGGTGAGAGAAAGCTACAGCTAGTACCACTCATTTTTCTGAGCTGTTACAAATATGAACATTTATGGAGAGTATAAAAATATAAGCTGGGTATGGTGACATGTACCTGTAGTTCCAACTACTCAGAAGGCTGAGGCTGGGAGATCACCTGAGCCCAGGAGTTCAAGGTCAGCCTGGGCAACATAGTGAGACCTCGTCTCAAAAATAAAAAGAAAAAAGAAAAGAAAAGAAAAATATAGATAACAAAGGAAGCTCTTTTTTTTTTTTTGCTTACTATGTGCGTATTAATCAGGATGAGTTATACTAGCTGCTGTAACAAACAAACTATGTGCATATTAGTCAGGATAAGTAATACTAGCTGCTGTAACAAACAAATCACAAAATGTCAAAGATTTACATGCTAACTGTTGATTTCTCCCTTATGAAGAGTGCCACGTGGAGATTCCCAGCAGCCATCCATGTTGAGCTTCCAATGCTGCTACTCACAAACCAGGCTCCTTCTATCTGTGGATCTGCCATCTTCTAGGGCAAGCATTGGCAAACTTTTCTATGAAGGCCCAGATAGTAGAAGTTTTTGCCTTTGTAGGTCACAGGTTCTCTGACACAGTGACTGCATTCTGCCCTTAAAGCACAAATGCACCAACAGGGAATACACAAATGAATGGATGTGGCTGCGTTCCAATAGGACTTTACTTACAAAATCAGACCACAGGCAGGATCTAGCTCATGCACCATAGTGTGCCAACCCTGTCTTAGCTATTAGAGTCTTCTGCCGAATCCTCACATCCAGCCAGCAGGCAGGGGAAAAGTAGAAAGGGGAAGAGTAGAAAGGGTTTCAAGGGGAAGGTTTCAGTAGGTCAGGTCTGGAAGTTATGACATTAGTCATGCCTGTATTCTGCTGGCTAGAACTCAGTTACACAGCCATATGTGACAGCAACGTGCTGGAAAATATAGATAATGTACCTTTTCCTCCTGGAGGAAAAGGACTTTGGTGAATACACAGGCATCCTTGCCATGCACACTTTATGTATTAATACATCCTCTCACTTACTAAGAGACAGGAAGGAAGAAGTTATAAGTGGCCCCATTATACAGGTGAGCATACTGAGGCTCAAGGGGGCCTGGAGACTAGCTGAAGTCACAGAGTCAGTGGAAATGTCTGTCTATAATTAACCTCCACAAGCAGAGTTTTGAGGGTAAAGATAAAAAGGCACATAACTAGGGCTGGGCGCAGGGGCTCACGCCTGTAATCCCACCACTTTGAGAGGCCGAGGCAGGTGGATCACGAGGTCAGGAGTTCAAGACCAGCCTGGCCAATACGGTGAAACCCCATCTCTACCAAAAATACAAAAATTAGCCGGGCATGGTGGTGCATGCCTGTAATCCCAGTTACTTGGGAGGCTGGGACAGAAGAATCACTTGAACCCAGGAGTCAGAGGCTGCAGTGAGCCGAGATCACGCCACTGCACTCCAACCTGGGTGACAGTGACAAAGCAAGACTCTGTCTCAAAAAAAAAAAAAAAAGGCAAGTAACTCAACCTTAGGGGAGGGGAACTCCACAAAGGACCGTGAGTTTGGGCTAAAACCTGCCTAAGCCACAAACCTAGGTGCTGTGCTGATTTTTCCCTGTCTGTAACCTAGCACAGCTCCTAGATCCAGGCAAGAGGGGCCCCATACCTTGGAGAACACTGGGAAGCTCCCCCCGACCCCCACATCCTAGCACAGAACCCAGGGGAGTCAGAGAAGACCTGACGCAAACCTGGCCTTCCAGGTCACTATGAAGAGAGATTTCCCAGGGCAGGAGGACAGAATGGATTTCGTGTCATAGTGTTGTTAGCTTGATGTATAACTTGTAAATATTACACATAGGGTGTGTGGGCCTCCATTTACACACTGAGCCTCAACCTGCCACGAGTGGGGTTGAGGGTGGCTCCTGGTCCCCCTACGCATAAGGCAGTGACCCTGAAGCCAGACCACCTAGATCTGAATCTCAGCTCTGCCACTGCCCAGCTGTGGGCTCTCGAGTAATTTATTTAGCCTTTTGTCTCCGTTTCCCCATGTTAAAATGAAGATAGTAATAGTTCTAAGCTCATAGGGTTGTGGTGGGGATTTAACTGAGTTAAAATTTGAAAAGCAACCTGGCTCAGTGGCTCCTGCCTGCAATCGCAGCACTTTGGGAGGCCAAGGCAAGAGAATCACTTGAGCTTAGGAGTTCGAGACCAGCCTGGGCAACATGGCGAGATGCCTGTCTCTATAAAATATTACAAAATTAGCCAGGTGGTGGCGCACCCTGTAGTCCCAGCTACTCAGGAGGCAAAGGATGGAGGATTGCTTGAGCCCAGGAGGTTCTTCAATCTGGCAGACAGAGCAAGGCCTTGTCCTAACAAAATAATAATAATAATTTGAAAAGCACTTAGAATTGTGCCTGGCATGTAGTAAATGTTCTGTTAAATAAATACATCACCCCCTGCCCAGCCCGCTGCGGCAGATTCCAGCCTCTCTGCTCATCTGGAGGGTAACACCAAGTGAGTAACCAATGACATCAGCTTGTGGCGTTTCTTCTCTCTCTGAAAGTCATAGCCCCAAGGTGGCAGTTACTGTCTCTTGCTGGTCCTGCAAAGCAACCTGTTCAAATGCCAACTGCCACATGTCACCTTAGCTGGCAGAAGTTGTTCCACCTGGTAATAGCCCAGAAATTATGACGCTTTGCTGTTCTACACGAAAGTACAGGCTGGGGCTATTTGTAAGCTTTGGCACCTGCCACTCTCGGCAAAGCAGATGGCAGAGATAAAAATCCAGGGCTGGGCAGGCTGATAAAGAGCTGGCCTTCATTACACAGGATACCGTTGAAATGCATCAGATCTTTCCTGCTGCAGACGGATCCACCTGCCCACCCATGCCTGGCTGAGGAGGGGCACAATGGATGGGGTATATTATCTCTTCAGTCTCATTCAGTTTCTGGTGAATGGAAAGGGAGGTGCAGAAGGTGACCCAGGAAGGGGCTCAAGGTCAACCTCAGGCTCAGTCCAATCCTAAAATCCTCCCTCAGATTCCAGACCCTGGACCCCTTCACTCCTCAAGTAAGGAGAAGATATTAATTGGTCCATTCTGGTTGAATGTCAGTGTCATAGATCAGGTGGTTCTCAGGCCAGGCTGCATATTAAAATGACCTGGGAGAGTTTTACAAAATGCTTGTGTTCTGACCTTACTCCTTCGAAGTGAATCAGACCCTCTTAGGGTGGGGACCTGACATTGGTCATGTTTAAAATCTCACCAGGTGATTCAAATGCACAGTCATGGGTGAAAGCCTTGGACCTCGATTTTAATTCTGATTACACCTCCACTATCATATACCTGCTCTGGCCAGGCCGTGGTATTTTATTTCATCCTCACAGGTAATCTAACAAGATGGGTCTTATTATCTTGGTATTACAATAAACCAAGGCTCAGAGAGAAGCGATTCACCCAAGTGCACGGCAGATGCACCTGACAGCAATCACTTAACTGGAGCAACACCCTGAGAATGACTCTATGGTCTAAGAAGAATGTGTGCTCAGAGTTCCAAGCTAAGGAATCTGTGCGTGGCCAACGTGCAGATTCATTCCTTATCTATGAGGAATTTCTGAAACCCAGCCCATCCCATGCACCATATGCCATACAGGGGATGGAGGCTGTTTGTTTTGGGTTAAATGAAGGTTGTCAGGAGGAGGCTGTTAGGGATGCTAGTACACTAAGTGAAATTGCTAGAGCGCTATGTGGAAATACTATATAATCTGCAAGTTTTTTACAAATGGTAGTGGTTCTCCTGTCTAGCCCGTCACCACTGGACTGCCCAGTATGTACGTCCCCTCAATAAACCCTGTATCTTGTTCACTGGCTCCGGTTCTCTTCTTCAGCCTCTTTTTATTTTATTTTTTTGAGACGGAATCTCGCTCTGTTGCCCAGGCTGGAGCGCAGTGGCAAGATCTCGGCTCACTGCAACCTCCGCCTCCCAGGTTCAAGCCATTCTCCTGTCTCAGCCTTCTGAGTAGCGGGGATGAGAGGTGTCCGCCACCACACCCAGCTAATTTTTACATTTTTAATAGAGACGTGGGGGGGAGGTTTACCATGTGGGCCAGGCTGGTCTCGAACTCCTTACCTCAAGTGATCCGCCCGCCTTGGCCTCCCAACATGCTAGGATTAGCATGCAAGCCACCACACCTAGCCCTTCGGCCTCTTGAACATGGTCCCATCCCTACTGAAATCAACAGAAATCTGGCAAAACACCAAGGTCACACAGCCAAAAGTAGCAGCAATAGTCTTAAAACTCCACCTTCAGGGTCCCCTGTCAGAAAACCTAACAAGATGGGTCTTATCATCTTGGTATTACAATAAACCAAGGCTAACGTAGCTTCCCACACCTGGATTATGGGAACCTGACTGATAACATTCACCTTACTGTTCTCAGGTTTTTCCGTTCTGCTTCTCCCCTCTTCTTCTGTGGAAGCCCAGGAAGCACTGTGCTGAGGAATTAGGAGGCCTGGGATTGAATGCCAGTTCCACAGCTTAGCACCTATGTTAATAACATCTCCTTCTGGGGTTTAAATGGCATCAATGCATGCAAAGAGCCTAGGCGGAGGCTACCATGTGGTCAGCAAATCTCATCTCCAGTTTCCTACAGAGACCTAGATAGACTACACATCTCCCAGCCTTCCTTGCAGTCAGGCGTGATCATGTGACTGAGTTACGGCCAGTGGAAGTGAGCGGAAGTGACATCATCGCTTCCAGACCCCACCCATTAGAGCCTCCCACGTGAGCTCCCTCTCTCCCAGACTTTGCTGGTTGGATGGAGTGGATTCACTTTCCTCAGCTGTAAAATGGGATGAGGAGGATCACGCACACAGCGAGGAGGGAACGAGTGGATCACGTGAAGCACTTGTTCGCAGTGCCCTGCACAGCCAACAAGGTAAAAGGGTAAGCTATTATTATTCTCTCCACCTGAGAGAGGAGACAAGGATGGACATGCTCTCCTCCCATCCCCCCACCATCCCTCCTCCTCAGATACAGCAACTCTGCAGGGCCAGGGATGTGCTTGTGAATGGGATTGGCTTCCCGGGAAAGGCAAACAGAGCAGGCAGTGGTTGGGAGCTCAGGCAGCCAGACCCACATCCAAACCCCAGCTCTACCCCTCAGGTCTGGGTGACAATGGGCAAATTACCCTGTTTGGCCTTTCCTTCTTCTTCTTGAAAAGAGAGAGAAAGAGAGATGATAGACTAGGTGTGGTGGCTCATACCTGTAATCCCAGTGCTTTGGGAGGCCGAGATGGGAGGATCACTTGAGGCCAGGAGTTTGAGACCAGCCATAGCAAGACTCCATCTGTACAAAAAAAATTAAAACTTAGTTGGGCATGGTGGCACATGTAATCCCAGCTACCCAGGAGGCTGAGGCAAGAGGACTGCTTGAGCTCTGGAGGTTGAAGCTGCAAGGTGGCTGCAGTGGACTTGCTGGCCGGGCACAGTGGCCCATGCTTGTAATCCTAGTACTTGGAAGGCCGAGGCAGGCAGATCACCTGAGGCCAGGAGTTCGAGGCCACCCTGGCCAACATGGTAAAACCCTGTCTCTACTAAAAATACAAAAATTATCCGAGTGTGGTGGCATGCGCCTGCAGTCCCAGCTACTCGGGAGGCTGAGGCAGGAGAATGAACCCAGGAGGCAGAGACTGCAGTGAGCTGAGATCATGCCATTGCACTCTAGCCTGGGCAACAGCGTGAGATCCTCTCTTTAAAAAAGAGAGAGAGAGATGCTAGACTCTACATAAGATTGTGACAACTGATCAGGGTAATTCTCTAAATCAGTGTTTCTCAAAGCATGGTCTCCAGACATGCAGCATCAGCCTCAGTTGGTAACTTGCTAGAAATGCAAACTCTTGGGCCCCACTCCAGACCTGTTGAATCAGAAACTCTGGGGCTTGGCCCAGCAATCTGTATGTTAACAGGCCTTTCAGATAATGCTGATGCACGCTCAAGTTTGAGAATATAAAGTGCTGACATGAAGGGCTTACCACTGTGCTTGTCCTGTGCATGTGACAAGCCCTCCTACAAACTGTGTCTTTTGTCTTTGGAGGGGATAAGCTGGACCCTGAAGAGTAAATAAAATACGGCAGTATCTTTGCATCTCATCCACAAATTTGAGTTGCTCAGAAATACATCACTTCTTAAAAATATTCAGTGACTCACTGAATCTCCGACTCATATCCTCCACACTGGTGCACTGGCATCAAAGGAAACTTCAGTCCTTGACTTTACCATGCCTTTCTGGGGTTGGGTGTTGGTTCGCGGGTTTCACACAGTGCTGAGAGGCGTCTGGGTCCTCCATCCACTTGGGTGACCACTAAGTTCTTCATCCTTCCTGTCCACATGACCCCTTCCAACGTAGAAGCCTCGGCTGCTCTCAGAGCTCGCTTGGGGCCCCAGGCTCTTCACTGAAGCTGCCTTGAGCACCATCATCCAGAGCCAGAGACCCAGACGCCCAAAGGGACCAGGTTCATCAAGGAAACAAAGTAGACTGCCTAGCCAGGCGCGGTGGCTCACGCCTGTAATCCCAGCACTTTGGGAGGCTGAGGCGGGCGGATCACCTGAGGCCAGGAGTTCAAGACCTGCCTGGCCAACATGGTGAAACCCCGTCTCTACTACAAAAATTAGAGCCGGGCATGGTGGCTCACGCCTGTAATCCCAGCACTTTGGGAGGCCGAGGCGGGCAGATCACCTGAGGCCAGGAGTTCAAGACCTGCCTGGCCAATATGGTGAAACCCTGTCTCTACTACAAAAATTAGCCAGGCATGGTGGTGTGCGGCTGTAGTCCCAGTTACTCGGGAGGCCGAGGCAGGAGAATGAACTAGGGAGGTGGAGGCTGCAGTGAGCTGAGATCGCACCACTGTACTCTAGCCTGGGCAACAGAGCGAGACTCTGTCTCGTAAACAAATAAAGTGGACTGGCTGTGACCAACAGCAAGAGGTGGGGACTGTGGGGACGTAGCATGTTTATGCCAGGCTCACAGGGGTGCCTCTGGAAACACAGGCCTAGCGCTACCAGATCTCTTTATCCAGACAAGCTGCAAATCTAAATCTGAACTTTTAAGAGCAATTTGAAATAGTCTATCTTTTATTTTTGATGTTGTTGTTGCTGTTTTGGTTTTCTGAGACAGGGTCTTTCTCTGTTGCCCAGGCTGGAGTGCAGTGGCATGATCATAGCTCACTGGGTTCAAGTGATTCTCCCACCTCAGCTTCCTACGTAGCTGGGACTACAGATGAGTGCCACCACGCCTGGCTAATTTTTTATTTTTGTAGAGATGGGGATCTTACTTTGCTGTCCAGGCTAGTCTCAAACTCCTGACCTCAAGCAATCCTCCCACCTCAGCCTCCCAAAGTGCTGGGATTACAGGTGGGAGCCACCAAGCTCAGCCTCAATCTTTTAAATTTTGGAAATCCATCAGAAAAAATTAAAACACTACATGAGCCAAACCAAACAGCTGTGAGCAGGATTCAGGTCAAGGGGGAATGAGTTAGGGTTTCCGGCCTTGGAGGCAGCCTCTTTTCCAGGGTCCTGCTTCCTCCCCAGGGAGAGGCCAGGAAGCACAGCCCCAAGACCCACAGCCCAGGATCCCACTACTCCCCCTCTCTCTTCTCTCCAGCCACAGGAAGTCTCTCTGCAACTGAGGAGAGGAGTTCTGTCCTCCCCAGTGTGGCTCCAAGACCCTTGGTGGTACCTCAAATCCCCTCCAACCCCTTAGTTCTTCTGAGAACTCTCTAAGTTCTTCCAAAACAGAAGAAAAGCCAGAAAGATATATGAGCTAGTTCTTGTTCCCCTTCTGCTATCCCTCCCCTGAGGCAACAGCTGCCTGCTTTGATGAGAAGGAAAAGGGAGAAGAGAGGAAAGAGAGACAACCGGAAAAGATACAGTAATATATCAAAGCATTATGATGCTTTGTGCACAAAAGCAGATGGGAGGAGGGGAGGGAAGGGAGAGAGCACAAGCGAGTTAGGTCACCGGACCACAAATGGGATTGAGGCCATTCCTCCCAGTCCTGGGGCTCTCTGCGGAGGTAGGAAGATGGAGGGAGAACTAGGTTAGATGGGATGGTCGGGAAGTAATTTTTGAGCCGAAACCTGAAGGATAAAGGAGCCAGCCATGCAACCAACCAGGGAGAAGGCCCGTTCCTCTGCTTCCTTCCCAAGCAGACGCTCTCTGCGGCTCTCAGAGCTCACCTGGGACCCGAGGCTCTGCTCCAGGAACAGAAAGTGCAAAGACTCCAAGGCATTTTCTTTTTTTTTTTTTTTTTTTTTTTGAGACAGAGTCTTGCTCTGCCACCCAGGCTGGAGTGCAGTGGCCGGATCTCAGCTCACTGCAAGCTCCGCCTCCCGGGTTTACGCCATTCTCCTGCCTCAGCCTCCCGAGTAGCTGGGACTACAGGCGCCCGCCTCGTCGCCCGGCTAGTTTTTTGTATTTTTAAGTAGAGACAGGGTTTCACCGTATTAGCCAGGATGGTCTCGATCTCCTGACCTCGTGATCCGCCCGTCTCGGCCTCCCTAAGTGTTGGAATTACAGGCTTGAGCCACCGCGCCCGGCCTCCAAGGCATTTTCAAAGGGAGCAAGGAGGCTCAGCACGAGACGGGAGAGGGAGGGCAGGTGAGGCAGAGGGCAACCAGTCATGGTAGGGGGGTTGGGTTTTGATGTAAGTGCCATTTGGAGGGTGGTGAGCCCGCAAACGGCATGAACTGGGTATTTCATAGTTTTGAGATCACGCTGGCTGCAGTGTGGAGAGCATCCTGTAGGGGGCGCGAGAGAGGCAGCTGGGACCCAAATAGGCGCTTTGGGAGTTGACTGGGCGGGAGGTGGCCTTGGTTCAGACCCTGGCGCTAAATAAAGCAGGAACTGCAGCCTAGTGCTCAGTTGCAAGGCGTATTTTGGAAATGCTGCTGGTTAGACCCGCTGATGTGGGGCCTGGAAAAAAAGAAAGATTCAGCGACGAGTCCTTGTTTCTTGCCTTGAACATTGTTGAGTGTCAACTTGTGTCATTCACTCATCTCTTTATTCAGCAAATATTTATTGAATGACTACTGCGTACCAGGCATTGGGCTGGATCCTGGGGAGCTACAGAGATCAGGAATACAGGGTTGATGGCTCCAGAAAGCAACCCTTCAGTGATCTGGGCTTTGTGTGACCCCCAGGTTGCAAATAGGGAGAGTCAAAAAGGACAATGTGTTCCCCCAAATGAAAAATCCTAGGGGCGGGCGCGGTGGCTCAAGCTGTAATCCCAGCACTTTGGGAGGCCGAGACGGGCGGATCACGAGGTCAGGAGATCGAGACCATCCTGCTAACACGGTGAAACCCTGTCTCTACTAAAATATACAAAAAATTAGCCGGGCGAGATGGCGGGCGCCTGTAGTCCCAGCTACTCGGGAGGCTGAGGCGAGAGAATGGCGTAAACCCGGGAGGCGGAGCTTGCAGTGAGCTGAGATCCGGCCACTGCACTCCAGCCTGGGCGACAGAGCGAGACTCCGTCTCAAAAAAAAAAAAGAAAAATCCTGCATTGATTCAACAAATATTTACTGAGAGCATCTCCTATGCGCCAAGTACAGTTTAGGGGCCGAACGAGACAGACAAGGCCCCTGCCGTCATGAAGCTCCTATGGAACAGACAGAAAGCAAACATTTAAAACATCTATGTGTTTTGTTAGAAGGGTTGTGTTAGGGAGAAAGAGAAAACAAGAGAGGATGTGCTAGGGTTTGAATGTATGCATTCCCCCAAACTTCCTAGGTTGACACCTAACCCCCAAGGTAATGGCATTAGAAGGTAGGGTCTGGGGGAGGGTGTTACATCAGGAGGGCCCCACCCTCATGTGTGGGATTATAGTAGGGAATGCCTCCTATCCACGGTTTCAGCTCCCTGTGGTCAGCCACCATCCCAAAATATTAAATGGAAAATTCCAGAAATAAATATTCTTTTTTTATTTATTTTATTTTTTTATTATACTTTAAGTTCTAGGGTACATGTGCATAACGTTTATATCATGTATAACTCCCCAATGCAATCCCTCCCTCCTCCCCCCTCCCCTGATAGGCCCCAGTGTGTGATGTTCCCCTTCCCGAGTCCAAGTGATCTCATTGTTCAGTTCCCACCTATGAGTGAGAACATGCGGTGTTTGGTTTTCTCTTCTTGTGATAGTTTGCTAAGAATGATGGTTTCCAGCTGCATCCATGTCCCTACAAAGGACGCAAACTCATCCTTTTTGATGGCTGCATAGTATTCCATGGTGTATATGTGCCACATTTTCTTAATCCAGTCTGTCACAGATGGACATTTGGGTTGATTCCAAGTCTTTGCTATTGTGAATAGTGCCGCAATAAACATACGTGTGCATGTGTCTTGTAGTAGAGTAATTTATAATCCTTTGGGTATATACCCAGTAGTGGGATGGCTGGGTCATATGGTACATCTAGTTCTAGATCCTTGAGGAATCGCCATACTGTTTTCCATAATGGTTGAACTAGTTTACAATCCCACCAACAGTGTAAAAGTGTTCCTATTTCTCCTGGGATTTTTGTTATAGTATATTGTTATAATTGTTCTATTTTATTTAGTTATTGTTAATCTTTTACTGTGCCCAATTTATAAATTAAACTTCATCACAGGTATGTATGTATAGGAAAAAATGTAGTATATGTAGGGTTCAGTGCTATCTGTGGTTTTAGGTATCCAGTGGGGGTCTTGGAACATATCCCCCTAGGATAAGGTGGGGGCTACTATAATACCCTCATAAAAGAGGCTTCAGAGAGCTACCTGGCTCTCTCACCTCTCTTGCTGTATGAGGACAGAGCATTTGTCCCCTTTTGTCTCCTTCCACCATGTAAGGACACAGTAAGAAGGCACCGTCTAGAATCAGAGGGAGCTTTCACCAGGCACTGAATCTGCCAGCGCCTTGGTCTTGGGCTTCCCAGCCTCCAGAACCATGAGAAATAAACTTCTATTATTTATAAATTGCCCAGCCAGGGATATTTTGTTACAGCAGCACAAACAGATTGAGACCAGAGGGAAGTGTGTTGGAGAGGGAGGTTATAAGAAATAGTTCTAAGAAGCGACATTTGAGCATGGATTTGAAAGAGGTGAGAGAGTGAGCCCCATGGAGATGGACAATGGACGAGGAGAGAAGAGCCTGAGGGACCCGAAGGAGGAGGAGCACCTGGCATGTTCCAGAAGCAGCTGGAGGTAGAGCTGCTGGTGCACACCTGGAGAGGCAGCAGAGAGCAGGGATAGAGGGTGGAGGAATAACAGAGGCCACATTGGTAGTGCCTTGTAGACCATGTTGAGTACTCTGGATTTCATCCTGAGCAACATGGGGACTCATTAGAGGGTCCAGCTCACCAAGGTCCAATACTCTCTGCTACTCCACTGCCCTCCATCCCATCTACCAAGCCCCTCGAGTTCCAGGGAGGTCCATACACAGCCCTTGACTCTCACGAGCTTCTCCAGCTCACCCAGCTCATCTGGTGTCTCTCTGGGGCTGCAGCTGGTCCCTCCCTGAGCTAGTGTATTTGGGGGCATCTGTTCCATTTTTATTGCTTTTGGCCGGGGCTTTGGTACTCCTTCACAGATCAAATCACTGCCTCCCTTCCCCACTAATCCCAACAGCTGGTTACCGATCCCCCTGCTCTGATTGTCAGGGGAAGAATTATAAATAAATGTGTACAAGCAAACAGATGCTGTCCTTTCAAAAAATCGATCCATCTAGCAAAAATGCCCCACTTAGGACTGAAGTGGCATACTGCAGAGCGTGTGTCTTGGTGGCATTTTAATGAAATCAGAAAAAACAATGGTGTAGCTCACTAATAATAGATTCCAAAAGAGAAAATGGACAAGGACAGAAGGAGAGAAGAAGTATAGACACACTGTGTGACTCTGATGGCCAGGACCTCAGGCTGCAGAAGACACGCAAGGCTCCCTCTCTGTCCCCTACCTGCTTCTCACTTTTCTCACTTGTTCAGCCTTCCCCTGCCTCTTCAATCTGTTTATGACATCAAATCAGACTCGCTTGTTATCTCTTTTGTGAGTCTTGGAAGCAAGTGGCAAAGTTTTTGCCCACCTTGTGGTTTCTAGAAACCTAAACCAGAGTGAAGTCCTACTTGTCCTCCTTGCTGTCCTAGGCACACAGTTCCCAGCCTCGATTGTGGTCAGGAATGTACCGAGAGACAAATGAAATGGGAACAGAAGTCACCATTGCCTGGCCTGTCACATAATAACCTCCCACATGAGATCTGCCATTATCTTTCCTCAATCATGGGCTGAAGGAAGAGGACTTGGAGACCTCTGCAGGGGTTGAACCCTCAGATGGAAAAAGTGTGGTCCCTGAATGACTGCATGGAGTAGAGCCTCCTTTCCATCCACATCAGGATGCGATGGGAGGGAGAAATAAATGTAATATGTCAGGCCACTGAAATTTTGGGATAGTCTGTTACTGCAGGGGTTCCACTCTAACTAATACACAACGAGTTCCAAAATTCATTCATTCATTCTTTATTCATTCTCTGACCACCTGATAAAAATAACAGATGTAACAATCTGGGAAAAGGAATAGCATGAGCCTATTTTTCAGATGGAGAAACTGAGGTTCAGAAAGGTTAGGTAACCTGCTGAGATTTACGCTGCTGATACTAATCACAACAGCTGCCACTTACTGAGCATTTGCTATGTGCCAAATACTGTGCTAAATGCTTCATACACAGTATCTTCTTTAATCCTCATAAAAAGGTATTGTTATCCCTATTTTACAGGTGAGGAAACTGAGGCTTAGAGAGATTAATCCAGTTGTTCAGAGGCGGGGGTAGGGAGGGAGAAGGGGTGGGAAGGCAAGAGAAGGAGGGCAGAAAGGGGGCAGAAAGAAAAGGGGGACACAGGAGAGAAGGAAGGAATAAGTAAATGCAGAAAAAACAGAAAGCTAATACCGCCTGTTCTTCCAATCCCAAGAAGGAGTCTCCAATAACAATCTAATCAAATTGCATCTTAAAAATACCAGCGTGTTTCAAATCAGGCCAGCCTTAGAGAACTGGAGAACTGCATACATACACACACACACACACACACACACCACACACACACACACGTGCTCCATAAAGGTTAAAACCATTACATCAAAATAAAACATATGGCCACCAAATCTGCATTTATTACATCTAATTGGAAGAGACACAGTCAAGTACATGAATATTTCAGCAGTTTCCAACTTCCAAATCACCATGCCAGGACCCAATTACTGGCTAATCGGCAAATGCCCGGCTTTTGGTGCGCTGGACTGGAACGAAGCTCCATCCTTTCCCCACTGGCTGCAGTGTCTGGGTGGCCTCTGATTCTGAGTCACTTATCATTTGCTTCTGCCTTTAAATAGCACCCTATGAAAACAAAGACTTGAAAACCCTCCTTCTCACCAGGTTATACCCTGGATTAGTGTTTGGGGGATACTAGCAACAAAGGCAAGCTATTTGGTTCTAAATTCAAATACAAAATTCAGATCTTTTAATGTAATCTCTGACCTAATCAACGTTAATGTAAAGATTTTGGGCCAGGCGCGGTGGCTCAAGCCTGTAATCCCAGCACTTTGGGAGGCCGAGACGGGCAGATCACGAGGTCAGGAGATCGAGACCATCCTGGCTAACACGGTGAAACCCCGTCTCTACTAAAAATTCAAAAAACTAGCCGGGCGAGGTGGTAGGCGCCTGTAGTCCCAGCTACTCGGGAGGCTGAGGCAGGAGAATGGCGTGAACCTGGGAGGCGGAGCTTGCAGTGAGCTGAGATCCGGCCACTGCACTCCAGCCTAGGCGACAGAGTGAGACTCTGTCTCAAAAAAAAAAAAAAAAAAAAAAGTTTTTGGCGATGTTGTTTAAAGTCACAGGACATAGAGTGAACGAATGGGAATTAAAGAGATTGATTTTCTGGCCAATTCCCATGAAGGCCAGTGTTCCCATGCAGAGAGCAAGATGAGAATACAAGAGCAGTATTTTCCAAAAATAGTGGTCATTTGGCCCTTGGATGATCATTTGGATTTTTGCCCCCAGGATTCTCACCATGTCTAAGTATCACCGAGCAAATCATGCACCTGATATTTTTCTTGGAACCAACTCCCTTTATGTTTATTTTTGGTAAATTTTGCATTATTATGTAAATATGAATTCAGTATCACTTGCCCTGTTTAGAGCGTATATTAGTGGCCAGGCACGGTGGCTCAGGCCTGTAATCCCAGCACTCTGGGAGGCTGAGGAGGGCAGATACTTCAGGTCAGAAGTTCGAAACCAGCCTGGCCAACATGGCGAAACCCCGTCTCTACAAAAAGCACAAAAATTAGCCAGGTGTGGTGGCTCATGCATGTAGTCCCACATACATAGGAGGCTGAGGTGGGAGGATCACTTAAGCACAGGAGGTGGAGGTTGCAGTGAGCTGAAATCTCACCACTGCACCCCAGCCTGGGCGACAGAGTGAGATCCCGTCAAAAAAAAAAAAAAAATATATATATATATATATATTAGGAAAGTTTAGGCAATGCAACAAAAACCACTGATCCCAGCCAGGTGTGGTGGCTCATAAATATAATCCCACATTTGGGGAGGCCGCAGTGAGAGGGCTGCTTGAGACCAGGAGTTTGCAGGTGCAGTGAGCTGTGGATCACACCACTTCACTCCAGCCTGGGCAACAGAGCAAGAGCCTGACTCTACGAAACAATTTAAAAGTTAGCAGAGCAGACCGGGCGCAGTGGCTCACGCCTGTAATCCCAGCACTTTGGGAGGCTGAAGCTGGCGAATCACGAGGTCAGGAGATCAAGACCATACTGGTTAACATGGTGAAACCCCGTCTCTACTAAAACTACAAAAAATTAGCTAGGTGTGGTGGCGAGTGCCTGTATTCCCAGCTACTTGGGAGGCTGAGGCAGGAGAATGGCATGAACCTGGGAGGCAGAGGTTGCAGTGAGCTGAGATTGCGCCACTGCACTCCAGCCTGGGCGACAGAGTGAGACTCCCTCTCAAAAAAAAAAAAAAAAAAAAATTAGCAGGGCATGGTGGTGCGTGCCTGTAGTCTCACCTACTTGGGAAGCTGAGGCAGGATTGCTTGAGTCCAGGAGTTCAAGGCTGCAGCAAGCTATAATCAAGCTGTGCACTCCAGCCTGGACAACAGAGTGAGACCCCAACTCTAAAAAATGAAATAAAAAATGATCCTGAGAGTTCAAACGTTTAACATAGCAAATGTTGTGCATCCAACATGGGCTGACAGAAGGCTCTGCTTCACTCAGACACTCAGGCAGAGGGAGATGTCCTGAGACTGGGTAATTTATAATGAAAAGAGATTTGATTGGCTCATGGTTCCACAGGATATACGGGAAGCATGACAACTTCTGGAGAGGCCTCAGGAAACGTTCAATCATGGTGGAAGGTGAAGGGGAAACAGGCATGCCATTTTTTTCTTTTTCTTTTTTTATTTTGAGACAGAGTTTCACTCTGTCCCAGGCTGGAGTGCAATGGCACAATCTCGGCTCACTGCAACCGCTGCCTCCTGAGTTCAAGCTATTGTCTCACCTCAGCCTCCTAAGCAGCTGGGATTACAGGCACATGCCACTATGCCTGGCTAATTTTTGTATTTTTTTAGTAGAAACGGGGTTTCACTATGTTGGCCAGGCTGGTCTCGAACTCCTGACATCAAGTGATCCAACCACCTCAGCCTCCCAAAGTGCTGGGATTACAGGCGTGAGCCACCATGCCTGGCCTGGAAACAAGCAGGTCTTCCATAGCCAGAGCAGGAGGAAGAGGCAGGAGGGAGGTGTGACACCCTTTAAACAACGAGATCTCGTGAGAATTCTATCACGAGAACAGTACAGAAGAGGAAAATCCGCCCCCATGAGCCAATCATCTCCCACCAAGCCTCACTTCCAGCATTGGGGATTACGACTTGACACGAGATTTGGGCTGGGACACAGACCCAAGCCATCAGGAGACAATGCCCTCTTGGAATGCCTGGCCTCCTTGGTCACTGAACAGGAGATGACAGAGCTGGAGGGCCACTCACTGGCATTTAAATCTTCCACCCAGAGTCCATGGGCCAAGAATAGTCGTCACATGGCCCTGCCTAATTCCCATGGCACTAGGAGATGTGGGGATGCACATGCATCCTGGGAAGTGGCAAACGTCTCTGCTGCAGAGTGTACCTGCAAAAGCACATAATGCCATATGATTAAATTCCACCTAAGATGCTGTGTTGTAAGACTGCTCTGAGCCAGAACATTAAAAAAGAAATTAGCAAGAGTTATAAACATGGTAAAGACATTTGTAGCACCAAGCTGAGACCTTCTCCTTGACTCTAGCAAAGGGATTAGGAGAGAATTGGAAACGAAATTACTTTCACAATGTGACTCAATGTTATTTAATGTATGTCCCTGTATCCACTAAAATTACCTGCAGGAAAAACTAAACCATGGAAAGAAAGTCTCTGAGGCAAAACAGAAACCAGACAGGGAGGAAAGACGTGTTATGTAAAGTAAGAATTCTTAGGTGGGCAACAACATCACTGGTGTGACAGACAGTATTATCCAAAGATGACAACACCAATCTGTCCCATCTCACGAGCTCTTACAATGTGACAATGACAGGCCTCCTTCAAAAGGGAAGGAGCAGTCTGTGTCCTCTCCCCTTGATTCTGAGTGGGCCTGAGATTATGGCAGAAGATAACCCCATGACTTCCAAGGCAATGTTTTAAAAGGTCATATGCCCCAGGAGTAATGAACACACTTAACACCTAGATCTTGGTTTCTAATACCGTTCTCCAATAAAAGAAAAAAAAAAGAAAAGAAAAATGGCTGATTCGAGGACTAGGGCAGGAAATACACGTGATGAGCCTGGAGCATATTGTAGTATCAAAATGTAAGGAAGTACACACATATGTGCACACACACACACACACCACAGGTGCCAACGTGAAGGAGCTTCCAATGGCCAAAGCTACAACAATTAAAACAACAAAATTAAAAGTCTTGGCTGGGCGCGGTGGCTCACGCCTGTAATTCCAGCACTTTGGAAGGCCAAGGCAGGCAGATCACTTGAGGTCTGCACTTTAAGACCAGCCTGGCCAACATGGTGAAACCCCATCTCTACTAAAAATATAAACATTAGCCAGGCATGATGGCACATGCCTGTAATCCCAGCTACTCTGGAGGCTGAGGCACAAGAATCACTTGAACCCAGGAGGCAGAGGTTGCAGTGAGCTGAGATCACGCCCCTGCACACCAGCCTGGGCAACAGAGCGAGGCTCTGTCTCAAAAAAGAAAAAGAGAGTAGTCTTGGATTATAACCCAGAGTATAAAATAAATAACCATGAGTCAATATTGGCATTAATAAATGATTATATAAATAAATAAATGGGAAAGAGAATGGAGAAATCTTCCATGCTGAATAATTCCAAATAACTTTTTAGATGCCCCGCCCCCCGCCCCGAGGAGACTGAAAATGACATCAGTCAGGTGCAGTGGCTCACACCTGTAACCTCAGCATTTTGGGAGGCTGAGGCAGGAGGAATGCTTGAGCCCAGGAGTTGGGAGACCAGCCTGGGCAACATAGTAAGACCCTGTCTCTACTGAAAAAAAAAAAAACTATGGCAGCTAAATGATGAGAACACATGGATACATAGAAGGAAACGACACACTGGAGCCTATTGGAGGGAGAAAACGGGGAGGAGGGAGAAGATCAGAAAAAATAACTAGTGAGTACTGAGCTTAATAGCTGGGTGATGAAATAATCTGTGCAACAAATCCCCATGACGTATGTTTACCTGTATAACAAACCTGCATATCCTGTACCTGTACCCCTGAACTTCAAAGTTAAAAAGAATTTAATTAAAAATAAAATAATTTTTAAAAGATTAACATCCACAGTGGTAAGTCATGTTGATAGTATGTACCCTTTTTTTTTTCTTTTTTTTTGAGATGGAGTCTCGCTCTGTTGCCTGGGCTGGAGTGCAGTGGTGCGATCTCGGCTCACTGCAAGCTCTGCCTCCTGGCTTCGGGTGATTCTCCTGCCTCAGCCTCTTGAGTAGCTGGGATTACAGGTGCACGTCATCATGTCTGGCTAATTTTTGTATTTTTAGTAGAGATGGGGTTTCACCGTGTTGGCCAGGCGAGTCTTGAACTCCTGGCCTCAAGCGATCTGCCCACCTCAGCCTTCCAAAGTGCTGGGATTACAGGCGTGAGCCACTGCAGCCAGCCAGATAGTATGTACCCTTGATATGATGTGATGAGAAGGGTACTTCACCCCAAAACCCATAACCCCAGCCTAACCATTAGAACATCAGAAAAACCCAGCCAAGGGACATGCTACAAAATACCTGCCTGGTACTCAAGACTGTCAAAGTCATGAAAACCAAGGAAAGCCTGAGAAACCCTCACTGCCAGGAGAAGTATAAGGAGACATGACCACCAATGTGGAGTTCTGGGTGGGATCCCAGAAGAGAGAAAGGACATGAGATAACAACTCGGGAAATCTGAATACAGTATGAGCTTTAGTTATAAAAATAAAAAGTATCAACATTGGTTCATTAATGGTGGGACATGCACTATACTATGTAAGATAGTAATCATAGGGAAAGCTGGATGCAGGACATATGGGAAATTTCTGTACTGGCTTTGTGATTTTTCTGTCAATCTAAATGTATTCTGAAATTAATTTTTTAATTTAAAAAAGTCATACAGTCTGAAGCCATCCTGTTGAACTGACCATGCAGAGAGAACACAGTGGAAACAGAGATGCCCCGCTGGGCGTGGTGGCTCACACCTGTGATCCCAACACTTTGGGAGGCTGGGGATCGCTTGAGCTCAGGAGTTTGAGATCAGCCTGGGCAACACAGCAAGACCTTGTCTTTACAAAAAAAAAAAATTAATTAATTAATTAGCTTGACATGGTGGCTCATGCCTATAATCCCAGCTACTTGGGAGACTGAGGCAGGAGGATTGCTTGAGCCCAGGAGTTTGAGACCAGCCTGGGCAACATGGAGAGACATTGTTCCTACAAAATAGAAAAAAAAAAAATTAGCTAGGTGTGGTGGCATGGCCCTGTGGTCCTAGTTACTCAGGAGACTAAGGTGAGAGGATCACTTGAGCCCAGGAGGTCGAGGCTGCAGTGAGCCTTGTTGATGCCACTGTACTCCAGCCTGGCAACAGAGTGAGACCTTGGAAAGGAGAGGAGAAGAGAGGAGAGGAGAGGAGAGAGAGGAGAGGAGAGGAGAGGAGAGGAGAGGAGAGGAGAGGAGAGGAGAGGAACAAATGCACAAGGACCCCCAGCTGTTCCAGCCCCCAGATATTTGAGTCTTCCCAGCCCAGGTGCCAGACATGCGTGTGAGGGGGCCTTTCAGATATCTTCAGCCTCTGGGCTTCTAGCTCCCGTGTTGACACTAAGTGGAACACGAACAAGCTGTCTCCACCAATCCCTGCTCACATTATAGATTATTGCTCAAAATAAATGTTGTTTTAAGCCACAAATGTTGTGGTTGTTACTCAGCATTAGATACATGGGACAACTGGTCTGCAAACCGACTTCAGTGGTTGATGTGTCTTCTGCACTGACTTCTGCTACGTGCTGGGCACTGGCAACACAAGATTCATAGGATATGGTCCCTGCCCTTGGAGAACTCACATCCAAGTAAAAGAAATCAAGTGCCATGAGGGTGATGGCAAACAATGACAATACTGGATTACAGGGATCAATACAGTACTTCAGACACAGAGACAGAGTGGATGGCTCTAGGGGATCCTGAGGATACTGATGCCAGTGGTGCCCTGTTTGGAGCAGCCGCTGTGAAGACGCTGGCTGCTGTGGGGGAGAAGCAGCCAGGGCTGTGCACTCCACAGAGCCGGTGGGAGCCAGGAACAGGCAGGGCTCCTGCCTGCCCCATTCTGAGATAGTGGGGTGGGAGCCCCGTGCTCTTCTGGCACCACTGCAGCCGTCCAGTCATGGCTCCAGACCACGGCATCCCTAAGCTCTCAGGGGCCAGGGAAGCCCCCACCATGACAGGCTCAGAAGTTCCTGCTCCCACTGTCTGGCCTGTCCCTGCTCCCAGCGCTCACTTCCATTTCAGAGCAAAGTGTGGCCGAGCCTGGGGACTGTCACAACCTGGCCGGGTATTGCACACTCGGGGCAGTGCTGACATACCAGCCTCCTGCCATTTCGGCCCCCTCCAGACTTTGGTCACTGACAAACATGGGAGGGAGGACAAGGGGGAGCTGAGGGCAGCTTGGCACGGGCCTGCAGGAGCCCCTTTGCATAAACAGCCTGGGCACGGTGGATGACATGTATTAAACAGATGGCAGCGGGAGGCAGACAGGCTCCTGGGCGGAAAGGGGTGGATCTCCAGTGAAGCCCCCACCTTCAAGCCCGGGACAGGCCAGCCTGAAGCCTGGGGGCTGGGCTGTCAGTTCCAGGTGCAGTCTGCAGCCCAGAGTGAGAACTTACGGTGCTTTTCTGGGCCCATTCATGGGAGGAACACACTTCCTCCCTTCTGAAGCCCATTGAAAACCCCAGACTCAGCCAGATTCGTAGAGCTGTCAGGACAACCTGCCTGCGGATAGGCGCTACCCACTTTGGGTCTCCTGAGAGCTGTACTGTCGCTCAATAAAGCACCTCTTCGCCTTGCTCACCCTCCAGTTGTGCTCGTACCTCATTCTTCCTAGATGCAGGACAAGAACTCAGGACCCAGCAAATGGCAGGACTGAAAGAGCTGTAAAACAAACAGGGTTGAAGCATACCCCCGTGCTTGCCATATTGTGGGAGACGAGGAGAGAAGAGCTGAAGCCCTTCAGGGAGCCCAGACCTAGGGGCTCCCTGAGACGGAGCTGTGACACCCTCTCTGGGGCTCTACGGTATCTCCAGCCTCCCAGGCACCACTGCGTTCCCCTTGTCTGGATGCGGGTGCCCACAGCTGAAGCCACTTGCAGTGCGTCAGACACAGCTGTAGGCTTGCACAGAGCCAACGCCTGTGCCAGTGCCTGGAGCTGCCCATCCTGCCATAGCAGCTGGTGTGCCCAGCTGTGCACGGTGGCCGGACCCCATGCTCGCTCACTCACGCACCCCTGGCTGCTCCATGCCTGGCTCACCCTTGGCAGGCGTGGCGTCTGGGCTAGTAGCACAAGCCAAGTGCAGCCTGTCAGGCTGAGTCAGTGCAACAAGCCCAGCGGATCGGAGCAAAACTCGGGCAAAGGTGCTACCAGCCACAGAGGCTTCTGGCTAGAAAAGCAACACCTGAAGAATCTTGCAACAGTATGAGGAGACAGGAGAGACCATAAGCACTTATTGAGCACCTCCTATGTTACACTGTTCTTTATTTTTTCCAGACAGGATCTCACTTTGTCACTTTGTTACCCAAGCTGGAGTGCGGTGGCACCATTATAGCTCACTGCAGTCTCACACTCCTGGGCTCAAGCGATCACTCCCACCTCAGCCTCCTGAGTGGCTGGAACTACAGATGCAAACCACTGTGCCTGGCCAATGTCTACAATTTTTGTAGAGATGGAGTCTCACTATGTTGTCGAGGCTGGTCTCAAATTCCCGAGCTCAGGCGATCCTCCTGCCTTGGCCTCCCAAAGTGCTGGAGCTATGGGCGTAACCCACTATGCCTGGCCTACCCTGTTCTAAATATGTTACAGCATTTATGTGAATTAATCCCTCCAATTAACCCTATGATGTCATTATTATAACTGTTTCAGAGATGAGGAAACTGAGGCACAGAGAAGTAAAGAGATTGCTCAGGGCCTCCCAAGTGGCAGAGATGGGATTTGAAAGTTGTGCTCCAAATGAAAACACCTTTCCCATCTACAAAATGAGGGTATCAGACAAGATGAACTCCGTGGCCCTTCCTGCCTTCAAGGCTTGTGTTCGGGACATGTGTGGTTTTGCCTGCCTCACATCCGTTCTCCTGCTCCTAGTAACACCACCTCAATTTTTGTGAGTGGTACCGCTCAACTTCCACTCTCAGTTCAGGATGGACACGTACTTGGCCTTGGCCAGTCACAGCATCGCAGCCATCATGCACAGTGATTGGCTCAGGCATCTGCATGTGACATGCCAAGCAGTGGCAGTCTTCTCAGGGACTTTTGCTAGAACTCTCGGGAAAGAGGCACTCTGTTTCCTCTGGGGTTGCTAAGCAAACATGGGGCTGCCAGGGGCCACGGTAAGAAAAGAGTCTACCTGGGAATAAGGTCAGTTCAGAAGAAAAGAGAGGCCAGGAGATGATGCAACAGTGGCCAAGATGTGACAACATCCTTAGCACCTAGATTCTGCCGTGCTTGAAGCCAGACCAGTCCTGAGATTTTCTGTCATACGAGCCAATAAATGTCTACTTTCTTGCTTAGAATAACTTGAGTTGGATTTCTGTCATTTAAAACCCAGTGATGTCTAACACAATTCAGTGATAATGACATGTACTGAGGTTTATGTTTTTGTATGTGTTTTCCCTAGTAATGCTAATCTCCCAGAAGGCCTAAAGAGCACCTTTTAATCTTTGTACCTTCACTCCACCCCTAGCAGTGTCTAACAGCGCCTAGCACATGGGAGGGCTTGCAAAAATATTTGTGGAATTGCACTGATAGGCATCATTGATCACTTTAACCCCAGCTTATCTAGTTCCATCGCTAGACATAAGTCCTCTGAAGACCTGAGGGCACTTAGCATTGATCTGATTCCTATAGAACATGAGGCTCTAAGTAATCAACAGTCTAAGAAATCTACAGTTTTTTCAACCAGCCAGGACTAGTCATAGGGAATGGATATGCCATTATGGCAATGCAATGGTTCTTAAGAGCACAGGCTATGTTTGGTTTTTGTTTTGTTTTGTTTTGTTTTTTTTTGAGACAGAGTCTCACTCTGCTACCTAGGCTGCAGTGCAGTGGCACAGTCTTGGCTCACTGCAACCTCCGTCTCCCGGACTCAAGTGATTCTCATGTCTCAGCCTCCAGAGTAGCTGGGATTGCAGGTGCCTGCCACCACGCCCAGCTAATTTTTGTATTTTTAGTAGAGACGGGGTTTCTTTATGTTTGCCAGGCTGGTCTCGAACTCCTGACCTCAGGTGATCCACCCACCTTGGTCTCCCAAAATGTGAGCACAGGCTTTTAAAGCAGACATATTGGCTGGATGTGATGACTCACAACTGTAATCCCAATAGTTCAGGAGGCCAAGGCAGGAGGATCACCTGAGCCCAGGAATTCAAGACAAATCTGGGCAATATAGTGAGACCCCCATCTCTACTAACAGTAAAAAATTAGCCAGGCATGGTGGTATATGCATGTGGTCCCTGCTACTCTGGAGGCTGTGGCAGGAGGATTACTTGAGCCCGGGAGTTCAAGGCTGCAATGAGCCTTGATCGTGCCACTGCATTCCAACCCCAGGTGAAAAAGTGAGACCCTGTCTCAAAAAAAAAAAAAAGTTAAGGAGCCAGGTGCAGTGGTTCATGTCTGTAATTCCAGCACTCTGGGAGGCTAAGGTGGGTGGATCACTTGAGACCAGAAGTTCAAGACCAGCCTGGCCAACATGGTGAAACCGCATCTCTACTAAAAATACAAAAATTAGCAGGGCATGGCAGCAGGCACCCATAATCCCAGCTACTTGGGAGGCTGAGGCAGGAGAATCGCTTGAACCCACTAGGCAGAGGCTGAAGTGAGCCAAGATCATGCCACTGCACTCCAGCCTGGGCGACAGCATAAGAGTCCATCTCAAAAAAAAAAAAGAGAGAAAAGGAAAGAAATCTGACTTATCTAGGGCCATATCTTTTCCCACATCTTATCAGCTGTGTGACCTCAGGCAGGTTACTTACTTCCTGGGCTTCAGTGTCCTCCTCTTTAAAATGGAGCTGTTACTACCGTCTCCAGTACCCTGAAGAGATAAAATGAGACGTTGTATTAATACATAAAGCACCCAAATCATGGTAAACACTCAAGAAATGGTGATTCTTTCTAGTGTTAAAAGCAATCAGAGTCAATCAGAATGATGATGATAATTATCAAGGTCCCTTCAGTCCCCGTGGAAAACCAGCCAAGTTGTTTGTCTCTATGCACCCCTCCCACTATGAGGGCCTCTCCTGGTGGACCCAGGATAGGACGGGACATATGCTCCACCCTTACTTCTGCTGCAGCCTCCACAGATGAACACACCAGGTTGAATGCAGCTCCCAGAAACCTCCTGTAGTGGGGTCAGCAGGACAAAGAGGCAGCTGGGTAGCACCCAGTGTCTTTCCAGTAGTGTCCAACGTGGAGGGGACTAGAATGCTCTAGAATGCTGAGGACCAGGCACGGTGGCTCATATCTATAATCCCAGCACTTTGGCAGGCTGAGGTGCGAGGATCACTTGAACCCAGGAGTTGGAGGCTGCGGTGAGCTATGATTGCGCCACTGCACTCAGCCGGGGTAACAGAGCAAGACCCTAACTCTAAAATAAATAAATAAATACAATATTGAGGAGCAGAGGCCAGGCTGTTCCCTCTTGGTTTTTGTTGCTATAAAAGAATACTAAGCAACTCCATCTTGGATGCTAATCTGCCGTGTTGACTTCTGATTAATTCTAGTTCCAGGAAGATTTCTAAGATTCCCAGTTTATCTATTGTTCCTTGTGTAAGAGCAGGTACTTACTGTAAATCCTGCCCTTGGGTCATACAACCTTGATGTTAATCATACTTCAGTTGTCCTGCACAGCCCTTCCAAACCACCCCTCCGCTATGGTAATAAGCCCTGGGTCTAGAGGGTAACCCGGTGGGGATCCACCACCTTGACCTGCAGCTGCCCAAGACACAGACATGGCTTCCGTTCGTAAGTCCCTATTAAATGTTCCTTTCTAAGAAACTGGATTTGTCAACCTCTTTCTTTGGCCTCTCAGCTTCCTCAGACTTTGGAGTAGGTTTTCATAGACCTATCTACCACGAACACTGGGTAATTTATAAGGAAAAGAGGTTTCATTAGCTCATGGTTCTGCAGGCTGGGAAGTTCAAGGGCATGACCCTGGATTCTGGTGGGGGCTTTCAGGCCGCATCACAACACAAAGGAGAAGGTCAAAGGGGAAGGAGATACAATGGGAAGGGGGGAAACATGAAGGGTATCTTGGCTTTAAAACAACCCACTCTTGCGAGAACTAATCCATTCCCAAGAGAACTAATCCAGTCTTGCCAGAGCAAGAACTCACTACCATAAAAACAGTATCAAGCCATTCATGAGGGATCCACCCCCATAACGCAAACACCTCTCACTAGGCCCCTTCCCAACACAGCCACACTGGGCATCAAATTTCAACATGAGCTTTGGGAACAAACCATATCCAAACCATAGCACCCCTCAAGACAGCTCAGAGCTTTAAGCCTGCTCCCTGTATTCGTCTGTTCTTATGCTGCTAATAAAACATACCCGAGACTGGGTAATTTATAAAAGAAAGAGGTTTAATTGTCTCACAGTTCCACGTGGCTAGGGAGGCCTCACAATCGTGGTGGAAGGCGAATGAGGAGCAAAGTTGCATCTTATACGGCAGCAGGCAAAAGAGCTTGTGCAGGGGAACTCCCATTTATAAAACCATCAGATCTCGTGAGACTTATTCACTACCATGAGAACAGTATGGAGAAAACCACTGCCATGACTTAGTTATCTCCACCTGGCCCCATCCTTGACATGTGGCAATTATTACAATTCAAGATGAGATTTGGTGGTGAAGACCCAGCCAAATCATATCATCCCCACAACCTCACCCTGCCCTGCTCCAGTCCTGTCCAGGTTTTCATAAGAATCCTGGTGAGCACTGGAGATACAAAAAGCGCTGGGACAGGCCTGGAGGCTGCCAGACCTGAGTCTGGTGCTTACTGCCTATGGGGCAGTTTGCAGGGGTGTTGAGCAAGCCTATCTGTGTCCAGTCATCTCCCTGGCCTCCTGTCACGTGCCCGCTCCCAAGCCATCTTCCCCTTTGCAATACTTCCCGTATTCTGCCAGCCCCTAATATTATTTCTTACTCCTCCTTATCTATTCTCAGGGGCGTTTTTTTCACGTTTTAACATCTGAAATTGGAATGCACCTTGCAGACAATTATGTCATGTCATGGCTATAGACTAGGTGGCCGTTGTAACATAGTTGTCATTGCCTGAACATGTGCAAACTTGGTTGAAATTCCTCACGGAATGACAAAAACAGCAACCCATCAATGCCTCCTTGGCATAGGACAAAATGCTTCCCAGTCACCCCTTGTACCACCAGCAGGAGCATCCAGACTTTGGGGAGTTCTGTTCTCAGTCACCGCCACAGTCTCTTCTGCCTCCACCCCAGCAGACCAGCTGTTTTCTCTGCCTGGAACAATCTCCTCTCCATGGCGAGGTATCTGAATTACCCCCTTTCCAGTTATTTGTTGCTGTGCTGTCTTAAAATTTAACAGGATACAATAACCATTATCCTATGCTTGCAGACTCTAAGGGTTGGAAAATGGCACAGAGGAGACAGCTTGTCTCTGCTCTATGATGTCTAGGGCTCAGCTGGGAAGATGCATATGGCTCGGGGCTAGAACCTTCCAAAGGTTCATTCATGCAAGTGCCCATCTCCTGGGCTGGGAAGACTCCTTACGAGGTAGCGCCAGGCTCCTGAGTGCTCCAGCAAACAAATAGAAGCTGCACCGCTGTCTATGACCCAGCCTTAGAATACCCGTAGTGTCACCTCTGCCATACCCCACTCAAGCCTGCCACTCGAAGGGAGGAGCATCAAAGCATTTGTGGTCATTTTTTAAAACTGCCACACCCGGCCGGGCGCGGTGGCTCAAGCCTGTAATCCCAGCACTTTGGGAGGCCGAGACGGGCGGATCACGAGGTCAGGAGATCGAGACCATCCTGGCTAATACGGTGAAACCCCGTCTCTACTAAAAATACAAAAACTAGCCGGGCGAGGTGGCGGGCGCCTGTAGTCCCAGCTACTCGGGAGGCTGAGGCAGGAGAATGGCGGAAACTCGGGAGGCGGAGCTTGCAGTGAGCTGAGATCCGGCCACTGCACTCCAGTCCGGGCGACAGAGCGAGACTCCGCCTCAAAAAAAAAAAAAAAAAAAAAAACTGCCACACCCTTCTTTACCTTTTTTTTTTTTTTTTTTTCCTGAGACGGAGTCTTGCTCTGTCGCCCAGGCTGGAGTGCAGTGGCCGGATCTCAGCTCACTGCAAGCTCCGCCTCCCGGGTTCACGCCATTCTCCTGCCTCAGCCTCCTGGGTAGCTGGGACTATAGGCGTCGCCATCTCGCTCGGCTAGTTTTTTGTATTTTTTAGTAGAGACGGGGTTTCACTGTGTTAGCCAGGATGGTCTCGATCTCCTGACCTCATGATCCGCCCGTCTCGGCCTCTCAAAGTGCTGGGATTACAGGCTTGAGCCACCGCGCCCGGCGCCTTCTTTACCTTTGATCTGAACCTGTGACATGTGCCTGTGGTTCTCCACATGTCACCTAACATGACATACTCCTCACAGTTATTGCTATTTATTATTTCTTTTTTTTTAGAGTCAGGGTCTTGCTCTTTTGCCCTGGCTGGAGTGCAGTGGCATGATCATAGCCCACTGCTCACTGCAGCCTCCCTTAAAGTTCTAGGCTCGAGCAATCCTCTCACCTCAGCCACTCGAGTAGCTAGAACTACAGGCATGTGACACCACACCCAGCTAATTTTTTTTTTTTTTTTTTTTTTTTTTTTTGAGACGGAGTTTCGCTCTTGTTGCCCAGGCTGGAGTGCAGTGGCGCCATCTCCACTCACTGCAAACTCTGCCTCCCGGGTTCAGCGATTCTCTTGCCTCAACCTCTCAAGTAGCTGTGATTACAGGCCTGCGCCATCACACCTGGCTAATTTTGTATTTTTAGTAGACATGGGGTTTCTCCATGTTGGTCAGGCTGGTCTCGAACTCCCAACCTCAGGTGATCTGCCCATCTCGGCTTCCCCCAAAGTGCTGGGATTACAGGTGTGAGCCACCATGCCTGGCCAAATTTTTGTTAGAGACAGGGTTTCATCATATTGGCCAGGCTGGTCTCAAATTCCTGACCTCAAGTGATCCACCAGCCTCAGCCTCCCAAAGTGCTGGGATTACAGGCATGTGCTACCATTGTCTGGCCTTTTAAAATTTTTTTATAGAGACAGGGTCTTGCTATGTTGCCCAGGCTGCTCTCGAAATCCCGGCCTCAAGCAATCCTCCTCCCTCAGCCTCCCACAGTGCTGAAATAACAGGTGTGAGCTGCTGCACCCGGTGTATTTATTAATATTACATCTTTAATTACCTAAGACTGTGAGTTCCTAAAATCTAACTCAGATCATGTCACTCTTCTGCTCAAAACCCTCCAAGGGCTTCCCATTTCACCCATAGCAAAAGCCTAAGTCCTAACAACATCCAGCAAAGCCCTGTAAGAGTTGCCCCCAAGGTATCTATCTCTCTGACATCATTAGCTTCTACTCCCCAACTTTTGCTCCCCACCACCAACCACAACGACCTCTGTGCTCCTTCTTTAGATGCCCAGCACACCTGCTGTTCCCTGTGCATGGAACTGTCTTCCCACACATGGCCCATATGACTTGCTCTCTCACCTCCTTCAGGTCGCAGCTCAGGTGTCACCTTATCAGAGAGGGTCTGAGCATTCCATGCAAACCAGTACCAGTAGCCCTCACCACACACACATATAGCACCATTGTCCCCCCTCCTCTGCTTGAGTCATAATATATATAACAGTGCATATAATTTTCTAATTTCCTGTTTCCCACCACTAGAACACGGGCAGGGATTTGTGTGCCTGTCCACTGCAAAAATCGCACCAAAACTTGACATCATCCTTCACCCATACCCAAGCCTTCTGAAATGTGACTTAAAGCCTCTCCCATCAAGTAATAGATTCTCCGTCAGCTGCCGTGACTCATTCCTGTAATCCCAGCACTTTGGGAGACTGAGGCAGGGGGACCACTTGAAGCCAGGAGTTTGAGACCAGCCTGGGTAACATAGTGAGACCCCTGACTTCAATTAAAAAATTAAGTTAAAAACTGGCTAGGCTGGCCGGGCGCGGTGGCTCACGCTTGTAAACCCAGCACTTTGGGAGGCCAAGGCAGGCAAATCATGAGGTCAGGAGTTCGAGACCAGCCTGATCAACACAGTGAAACCCATCTCTACTAAAAATACAAAAATTAGCTGGGCGTGGTGATGTGTGCCTGTAATCCCAGCTACTGGGGAGGTTGAGGCAGGAAAATCACTTAAACAGGTTCTCAGGTACTGCTTCTGGATATTTCAATTCAGGGGTTCTGGAGTTAGGTCCAGCTACCAGCCAGCAGGCTGGCCAGGGTTTTGCATTTTCACTGGCTTTCCAGAAAACTCAGAGGGAGATGGCACCCACATTTTTGGAAATGTGGAGGTTGCACAGGACCCAAGATTGCGCCACTGCACTCCAGCTTGGATAACAGAACTAGACTCCATTTAAAAAAAAAAACTAGCTAGGCATGGTGGTGTACATCTGTAGTCTCTGCTACTCGGAAGATGGGGCTGGGAGGATCACTTGAGCCCAGGAGGTTGAGGCTGCAGTGAGCTATGATCACACCACGGTACTCCAGCCTGGGCGATAGAGTGAGACCCTGACTCTAAAAAAAGAAAAGAAAAAAATTAGTGGATTCTCTTTCCTTAACTTTGGAATCTGACTAGTTTTGTGACTTTGGCCAATAGAATGCCACTGGATTTAGCCCACTGAAGTGATTTGTGCCATTTACGGGTTAAGAGGCTTGCAGTTCCTGCTCCCCCTCTTGGAAGCCACTGTCATGTGTACAAGCCCAATAGCTGACTGCTAGTCTAGTGGTCTCATTGCCCTAGCCAACAACTAGCTGATGCCAGCCATTGGAATGAGGCCACTCTTACATGAGCAAGCTCCACCAAGGTCAGCAGAGCCTGACCCAGATGAGCAAACTTCCCAGCCAATCCACAGACTTTTGTTCTAAACTGCTGAGTTTTGGAATGGTTTGCTACATAGCATTATTTGTGGTAACAGACAACTGATGCAAGCACTTAGCCCAATGCCTGGCATGAAATATATGCTCAATAAATATTTACAGCACAAATGATTTAATAAATGAGAAAAAGAAAAACATGCACCTTATGGGGTTTTTTTGTTTTGTTTTGTTTTGAGACAAGGTCTCACTCTTGCCCAGGCTGGAGTGCAGTGGTGTGATCATGGCTCACTATGGCTGCAAGCTCCAAGGCTCAAGCCTCCTCAGTAGTTGGGACTATAGACGTGCACTGCCACACGTGGCTGCCTTCTGTGATTTCTAGTGAGACAAGGTCTCGCTATGTTGCCCAGGCTGGTCTAGAACTCCTGAGCTCAAATGATCCTCCGCCTCAGCCTCCCAAAATGCTGGGATTACAGGTATGAACCACCACTTCCAGCATCTTATTGATCACTTAATAAATGATCAAGCACATCAAGCACCATGCTTGACAAATATTTTTTGAATTAGTGAGTAGAGAGTGACAGGTTCCTATTTTAGAGGTAGGTGTGGGCAAGCAAGATCTTTTATCTTTTAAGGGCTTAAAAGAATGTATCCTGGGGTGCGCTGGGGTAAGGTGGTAGTTTTGTAGTGTTTAGTCTATAAGGAAGCTAATGCTTGAGCCTGTCTTGACTGGGAGCTTTGGGCTGGCTGTGGCCTGGATTGTGACTCCACGTGAAGACACAAGGAAGTACTGATGGAAAAGGGTCTTATAACAGCAGCCAGAGGACCCAGCCGCAGCCATGAAGCTCTGGGCCTGAACTTTAGGTCAACTTTATGTAGTTTCCAGAACCCTCTTCCATCCTTAGCTCCACTTCTCCAGGCATCAGCTACATTTCCAAAACTGTGAGTGCCATCTCCCTCTGAGTTTTCTGGAAAGCCAGTGAAAATGCAAAATCCTGGCCAGGCTGCTGGCTAGTAGCTGGACCTGACTCCAGAACTACTGAATCAAAATATCCAGAAGCAGTACCCAAGAACCTGTATTTTAAGAATTTCCACACTGCCCAGAGGGGTCCTTGGACACAAGACCAGAAGGGCGACCTGTGCCATTACCAGCAGGTGAGCAGAGGGTTGGAATAAACAGATTCTGGGACAGACGGGAGAACAGGGAGTAGCTTGTGACATTTAACTGCCTTATCTAACCATCACTACCTCCTGGGGAGGTCGGTTATCATACTGTGAAAGGAAAATAAATCTCAGGATCCCAAAATCACTAAGGCAAAGGGAAAAGTCAAGCTGGGAACAGCTTAGGGCAAACCGGCCTCCTGTTCTATTCCTAAAGAAGATGGCTAGTAAGATAAAAAAGCTACATACCTCCTCACAATTTGTCCACAAGGGATTTTCTTATGGACTAAGGACAGACAGAACTCAGTCATCCCTGTGCTCACTGAGATAAATATACATCTGATGGATTATTTTGAAAAGGCTAATCAGAAACTCAAAAGAATGCAACAATTTGTCACTTAATCCACCTATAACCTGAAAGACCCCTCCCTGCTTCGAGTTGTCCCGCCTTTCCAGACCAAACCAATGTACATCTCACACATGCTGATTGATGTCTCATGTCTCCCTAGAATGGATAAAACTAAGCTGTGCCCCAACCATCTTGGGCACGTGTCATCAGGACCTCCTGAGGCTGTGTCACAGGCCCGTCCTTAACTTTGGCAAAATAAGCTTCCTAAATTGACTGAGGCTTGTCTCAGATATTTAGGGTTCACAATACTTATTTCATGGAGGTGATACAGAAGTTAAGAAGAAATCACTTAGGCAGATAGCCTTTTACCCTGTAAAAGACTTTTTTTTTTTAATGAAAAGCAGCTCCAAATCATTTTCTAACAAAGAGCAGCCTATAAAGTTGAGCTGCAGATATAGACAAGCAAGCTGGGAGCTTGCATGGGTGAATGACGGCAGGAACTAACAACTAGACATTTTCAAGATGGTGGCTCCATCTTCCCTTCTCTGCCAGTCACATGTACTGTAAGGAGCAGACAAGATGGCGCTGATCAACTGGAAAGCCTATTTGCATAATAAGATTAGGGTGAGGTGACTAGCCTTCTGCATGCACTATGTAAACGTCATACCTGATCGAACCAATCTATAAGCCCTATGTAAATCAGACACCGCCTCCTCAAACTGGACTATAAAATTTGCACATTTGCTGCCAGCCAGTCTTTTCCACTCAGACACCCCTTCCTCAATAGAGGAAGCTGTTTCTCTTTCTCTTCTCTTCTACCTATTAAACCTCCGCTTCCAGCCTCCTCATGTGTGTCCATGTCCTAAATTTTCCTGGCTGCAACATCGAACCCCAGGGTATATATCCCAGACAACATAGCCACTTCAGAGGTGGACACTGAGCCTCAGACAGAAAGTATCCTGGTCTGCCTGACTTTATGTCGGGGGCTTTTTGCTTCTACCCCAGGGGAACCCACTCAACAAAACACCTGGTATTTTGTTCTCAGTCTTCACACAAGGTCATTTTAGGCTTGGTAGCTCCCTGCTGAAGGTCACATGCTGAAATGAAATTGAAAGCACAGAGTAACTAAGTGAGCAGCCCTGCACCTGGAAAATTCAGGCGGTATCAGTGGAAGAGCCAAGACGTGGGAGGTTTTCATGTCTATTTTTAAGCAATTGAAGTAAATTAAATGTCTCTTTCACAGCCAAGATAAAAGTTGTTTGCAAGTTTGGAGCTTTGTTTGTATGTATATATTTTAAATAAATTTGATAATTAAGTCATGAATGTTCCCAGCACACTTGGATGTATTTAAATTACAGGCTTCGGATCAAATGGAGAAAAATCGCAAATATGAACCTAAATGATGCCTTTTTCTGTTCAATGCCTTTTGCAGCATTCAAATGGGTCTGTCAGCTTAATGGCCAATTCTAAGGCTGCTGGGAATGACAGGAGGCGGGAGGACTGGCAAAGAGACTACAGGAAGTGAAACCCTGTGATGAAAAATTGTGGTTCTTTTAAGAAAACATTTCATCTGTGCCCGTAATTCATTTCAACAAGCCAGTTTAAAAACACAAATAAGCTGGTAAAAGGGGTGTTTGTCTCTGCCTGACTGGCAGCCCTCCATACTCACCATTGACAGCTAGTTCCTGAACACTGTGGCTTCTGGGATCAGGGGGTCCCAGAGTTGATTTTCCTTTGGCCCTTGCTGTGGTGCCTGCCTGGGCAAGTTGGAGATTCTAGTGCCCACCCTACTGTAGTCTCTGTAGAGTAACTGCCCATCTATTGTCAAAACAAATTCAGACCTAGTAAAGAGTGGCTTTTCCCATCTCTGTGTCCTGAATGGTACTGCCTAGGTTTTCTTCTAGGGTTTTTATGGTTTTAGGTCTTACATTTAAGTCTTTAATCCATCTTGAGTTAATTTCTGTATAAGGTGTAAGGAAGGGGTCCAGTTTCAGTTTTCTGCATATGGCTAGCCAGTTTTCCCAGCACCATTTATTAAATAGGGAATCCTTTCCCCATTGTTTGTTTCTGTCAGGTTTGTCAAAGACCAGATGGTTGTAGATGTGTGGTGTTATTGCTGAGGCCTCTGTTCTGTTCCATTGGTCTATACATCTGTTTTGGTACTAGTACCATGCTGTTTTGGTTACTGTAGCCTTGTAGTATAGTTTGAAGCCAGGTAGCATGATGCCTCCATTTTGTTCTTTTTGATCAGGATTGTCTTGGCTATGCAGGCTCTTTTTTGGTTCCATATAAAGTTTAAAGTAGTTTTTTTCCAATTCTGTGAAGAAAGTCAGTGATAGCTTGATTGGGATAGCATTGAATCTATAAATTACTTTGGGTAGTATGACCATTTTCACAATATTTATTCTTCCTATCCATGAGCATGGAATGTTCTTCCATTTGTTTGTGTCCTCTTTTATTTCCTTGGGCAGTGGTTTGTAGTTCTCCTTGAAGAGGTCCTTCACATCCCTTTTAAGTTGGATTCCTAGGTATTTTATTAAATGGGAGTTCACTCATATTTGACTCTCTGTGTGTTGTTGGTGTATAGGAATGCTTGTGATTTTTGTACATTCTACTATAAAGACCCCCACACACATATGTTTTTTGCAGCACTGCTCACAATAGCAAAGTCTTGGAACCAACCCAAATGCCCATCAATGATAGACTAGATAAAGAAAACGTGGCACATATGACGCATCATGGAACACCATGCAGCCATAAAAAAGGATGAGTTCATGTCCTTTACAAGGACATGGATGAAACTGGAAACCATCAATCTCAGCAAAGTAACACAAGAAGATAAAACCAAACGCCACATATTCTCACTCATAAGTGGGAGTTGAACAATGAGAACACATGGACACAGGGAGGGGAACATCACACACTGTGGCCTGTTGGGAGGTGGTGGGCTCGGGGAGGGATAGCATTAGGAGAAATACCTAATGTAAATGACAAGTTGATGGGTGTAGCAAACCAACATGACACACCTATACCTATGTAACAAACCTGCACGTTGTGCACATGTAACCCAGAACTTAAAGTATAATAAAAAAAAAAAAAAGGAAAAGAAAAATCCTATTTGAAGGAAACAAAACAAACAAACAAAAAAGTGACTTTTATTTGAAAGGATTATTGCAAGGGGCAGGAGGGAATATTATAACAGGGGGAGAGAGACTATTGCAAAAGAGAGTATGCTGTGGCCACAAAGGTCAGGCCAAAAAGAGCTTTTCTTTTATAGGAAGGAGAAAACAAGGCTAGAAAGAAACTGGAAGTGGCGTGAAAGGGTGACATGATGGGTCAGTAGATCAGATAATATATCAATCTGAGGCCAGCCTATTCTGAGGCTGGGCTGTCTGCTGGCTCAGGCCCAGGGTGAGCCAAAGTTCAGGGACCCCGAGGAAGGAAGGAATCTTAACCAAAGTGGTTAACAAGAATTTTACAAGGATTGATTAGTGGGACCAGCAGTTCAGGTCATCAATTATAAGACAATGAGAATCGGAGGGTCTGTGTCTTGTTTACCTGCTCTCACAGGTAAACAACGGGGGCAGTGTCCTGCAGGGGAGTCTTATCTAAGTTCTATGGGGGAGGGCCGATTCTTTGCAGTAAACTTTTTTCCAGAACGTAAAAGGGTGAGAGCAATTCCTTTTATCTTTACTTTTTTCCAGGGACACAAGACTCAGGGAAAATTCAACATTGTCACTACTCAAGGGTGGTAACCTAGTGTAGCACATAACCATGAGGATTCTGAACCTGTGGCTGCTGGGTTCAGACACCAGCATCTCAGTGAGCCTGGTGGGTTAGGAGATCTTTCTGTGCTTTACTTCTCCCTCCCTGATATGGTTTGGCTGTGTCCCTACCCAAATCTCATCTTGAATTGTAGCTCCCATAATTCCCAAGTGTTGTAGAAGGACCCAGTGGGAGATAACTGAATGATGGGAGAGGTTCCCCCCACACTGTTCTCCTGGTAGTGAATAAGATTCACAAGATCTGATGGTTTTATAAGGAGTTTCTTTTGCGCGCGTCCATGTGAAGAGACCACCAAACAGGCTTCATGTGAGCAATAAGGCTGTTTGTTTCACCTGGGTGCAGGTGGACTGAGTCCGAAAAGAGAGTCAGCGAAGGGAGATGGGGCGGGGCTGTTTTATAGGATTTGGGTAGGTAATGGAAAATTACAGTCAAAGGGGGTAGTTCTCTGACTTGCAGGGGCAGGGGTCACAAGGTGCTCAGTGGGGGAGCTTCTGAGCCAGGAGTAGGAATTTCACAAAGTAATGTCATCAGTTAAGGCAGGAACAGGCCATTTTCATGTCTTTTGTGATTCTTCAGTTACTTCAGGCCATCTGGATGTATACATGCAGGCTTGGGCTCAGAGGCCTGACATTTCTGTCTTCTTATGTTAATAAGAAAAATAAAACAAAATAGTCGTCAAGTGTTGGGCCAGTGAAAATTTTGGGTGATGGTATGGAGAGATAATGGGTGACGTTTCTCAGGGCTGCTTCAAGAGGGATTAGGGGCGGTGTGGGAACCTAGAGTGGGAGAGATTAAGCTGAAGGAAGATTTTGTGGTAAGGGATGACATTCTGGGGTTGTTAAAAGGAGGATTTGTCATGTAGAATGATTGGAGATGGCCTGGATGCAGTTTTGTATGAATTGAGAAACTAAATGGAAGACACAAGGTCCAAATTAAGAGAAGGAGAAAAACAGGCATTAAAGTACTAAGAATTGGGAGGACCCAGGACATCCAATTAGAGAGTGTTCAAGGGAGTTCAGCATAATTACTTGCTTGCTCGGTCAGTTTTTGGGCTCTATCCTTGACAGAGTCCTTTTTTTATTTTTTAAGTTGGAGACTGAGCTTGGTGAGGTGTGTTTTTAAAAGGCCATTAGTTCATTCTACCTTTCCTGAAGATTGAGGACAGTAAGGGGTATGAAGGTTTCACTGAACACCAAGAGCCTGAGAAACTGCTTGGGTGATTTGACTAGTAAAGGCAGGTTCGTTGTCCGACTGTATAGAGGTGGGAAGGCCAAACCAAGCCTGGTGTGACAGAAGGGAAGAAATGATGGCAGTGGCCTTCTCAGACCCTGTGGGAAAGGCCTCTACCCATCCAGTGGAAGTGTCTACCCAGAGCAAGAGGTTTTTTAGTTTCCTGACTCGGGGCATGTGACTAAAGTCAATTTGCCAGTCCTGGGCAGGGGCAAATCCCCGAGCTTGATGTGTAGGGAAGGGAGGGGGCCTGAACAATCCCTGAGGAGTAGTAGAATAGCAGATGGAACACTGAGAAGTGATTTCCTTGAGGATAGATTTCCAAAATGGAAAGGAAAGGAGAGATTCTAAGAGGTGGGCTAGCAGCTTGTAACCTGCATGGAAGAGGTTATGAAATGATGACAGAATAGAGTGGGCCTGTGAGGATGGAAGTAGCTATTTTCCTTGGTCCCAGCACTATTTGCCTTGTGTGGGAAGAGATTGATAGGTGGAAGTTTCAGTGGGGGAGTAGGTGGGAATGACCTGCTGAGAAGGAGAAAAACTGCTGTAAGGGATAGAAGTTAGAGTGCTAGCTGCTTTTTTAGCTACCTTATCAACATAAGCACTGCCCTAAGCAATGGGATCTGATGCCTTTTGATATGGCCCTTGCAGTGAATGACTCCAGTTTCCTCTGGAAGTAAAGCAACCTTGAGAAGAGTTTTTATTAAAGAGGCATTAATGATGAAGGACCTTAATGTAGTGAGGAAACCCTTTCTGCCCATATAACAGCATGGTGGTGCAGGATATGGAAGGCATATTTAGAGTGAGTATAAATATTGACATGTTGTCCTTTTGCAAGAGTGAGGGCTCAAATTAAGGCAATGAGTTTGGCTTGCTGAGAGGTAGTGGAAGGGGACAGAAAGTATATATGTCAGGTGTGAGGAAGAAAATAGATTTTGGAAGTTATGAAAGCTGTAGAGAGTGAGTTGAGCATAGTTTGTGATTTTGAGGGCCTCTAAAAGTATTAAGGCAGTGGCAGCCGCCACACGCAGACATGAGGGCTAGGCTAAAACAGTAAGGTCAAGTTGTCTGGATAAAAAGGCCACAGGGCGCGGTCCCAGACCTTATGTAAGAATTTCAACCACACAGCCCTGCACTTCAGCTGTGTGTAATGAAAAACGGGTTGGGATGAGTCAGGGAGGGCTAGGGTGGAAGCAGTCTCTAAAACTGTCTTCAAGGAACAGAAAGAGGAGTGGGGAAAGGATTTAGGATCTATGGGGTCAGCTAGGTTTCCTTTGGTGAGTTTACATAATGGTTTTGTTAGGATGGCAAAACCAGGTATCCAAAGGTGGAGTATCTAACCATGCCTAGGAAGGAAAGGAGTTGTTGCTTTGTAGAAGGGGTTGGGGTTTGGGAGATTAGCCAGACACGATCAGCAGGGAGAGCACGTGTGTTTTCATAAAGAATTATGTCAAGATAGGTGACAGATGAGGAAGAAATTTGGGCTTGACTGAAGTAGTGGTGACTATCCATGAAGCCTTGCAGCAGTACAGCCCAGGTAATTTCCTGAGCCTGATGGGTGTCAGGGTCAGTCCAAGTGAAAGTGAAGAGAGGCTGGGATGAAGGGTGCAGAGGAACAGTAAAGAAAGCATGTTTGAGATCCAGAACAGAATAATGGGTTATGGAGGGGCTGTGGATCTCAAACATGCCTCAGAGGGGTAGTGCAAGGGGGCAGAGCAGTAGCCTCAATGATAGATGTGGAAAGTACTATAGCATAGCCTGCCTTTCCTGGTGAGTGGCAATTAGGCCTGGTGAAACTGCCATCAATAAACCAAGTGTGATCAGGGTGAAGAACAGGAAATAAGGAAATATGGGGAAACTGAGTGAATGTCAGGTGGATCAGAGAGATACAGTCATGGGGGTCAGGTGTGGTATCAGGAATAATGTGGGCGCCAGCCTAAAACAGTAAGGTCAAGTTGTTTGGACAGAAAGGCTACAGGGCACGGTCCCAGCTCTTGTGTAAGAATTTTGACCACACAGCCTTGTACTTTGGCTGTGTGTAATGAAAAGAGTTGGGATGAGTTAGGGAGAGCTAGTGTGGAAGCAGCTTCTAGGGCTGTTTTTAAGGAATGGAAAGAGGAGTGGCGAAAGGATTTAGGATCTGTAGGGTCAGCTAGGTTTATCTAGAACAGAATAATGGGTTGTGGAGGGAGGTATTGAGGATAGGAGAATATATGGGTTTGGCACCATGGGGTGGATAGGCAAGATAATTAGGTTGATAAGGCGCAGATCCTGAACTAACCTGTAAGATGTGTCTGGTTTTTGGACAGGTAAAATGGGGGAATTGTAAGGAGAGTTTATAGGCTTTAAAAGGCCATGCTGTAACAGGCACGTGATAACAGGCTTTAATCTTTTTAAAGCATGTTGTGAGATGGGATACTGGCATCGAGTGGGGTAAGGGTAATTAGGTTTTAATGAGATGGTAAGGGGTGCATGATTGGTCACCAAGGAGGGAGTAGAGGTTTCCTATACTTGTGGATTAAGGTGGGGAGATACAAGGGGAGGATGTGAAGGAGGCTTTGAACTGGAGAAAGGGCAGCAATGCGGTGTGGCTGTAGCCTAGGAATAGTCAGGGAAGCAGATAATTTAGTTAAAATGTCTCGACCTAATAAGGGAACTGGGCAGGTGGGGATAACTAAAAAGGAGTGCATAAAGGAATATTATCCAAGTTGGCACCAGAGTTGGGGAGTTTTAAGGGGTTTAGAAGGTTTAGCAGCCTGGACGTCAATACCCACACAGTCATGGAGGCAAGGGAAACAGGCCCTTGAAAAGAAGGTAATGTGGAGTGGGTAGCCTCCATATTGATTAAGCAGGCGACGGACTTACCCTCCACTGTAAGAGTTACCTAAAGTGTCTGTTGAAGGGGTGGCCTGCCCCTCCACACCTGTGGGTGTTTCTCGTTATGGGGAACGAGAGACTTGAGAAAAGAAATGAGACACAGAGACAAAGTATAGAGAAAGAAAAAGTGGGCCCAGGGGACCAGCGCTCAGCATACAGAGGACCCACGCTGGCACTGGTCTCTGAGTTCCCTCAGTATTTATTGATCATTATCTTTACCATCTTAGAAAAAGGGAAGTGACAGGATAATAGGATCATGTAGGGAGAAGGTCAGCAGTAAGACATATGAATAAAGATCTCTGTGACATAAGTTTAAGGAAAAGTGCTGTGCCTTGATATGCGTATGTAAACATCTCCATAAACCTTTTTAGTGCATAAAGAGCAGCATTGCGCTAGCAAGTCCCACCTTCAGCCCTAAGGTGGTTTTCTCCTTTCTCAGTAAACAGAACATACAATCGGGTTTTACACCTTGATGTTCCATTGCCCAGGGATGGGCAGGAGATGGATACTTTTCTCTATTTCAACTGCCAAGAGGCCTTCTTTCCTCTTATACTAGTCCTCCTCAGCACAGACCCTTTGCAGGTGTCAGACTGGAGGATGATCAGGTCTTTCTCTTCCCACGAGGCCATATTTCAGACTATCACATGGGGAGAAACCTTGGACAATATCTAGCTTTCCTAGGCAGAGGTCCCTGCAACCTTTGGCAGTGTACGTGTCCCTGGGTACTCGAGATTAAGAGAATGGTGATGACTTTTCACAAGCATACTGCCTTCAGGCACTTGTTTAACAAAGCACACCCTGCACAGCCCAAAATCCTTTAAACCTTGAGTCACCACAGCACATGTCTCTTGCAAGAACAAGGCTGGGGGTAGGGTCACAGATTAACAGCATCTCAAATACAGAACAAAATGGAGTCTCTTATGTCTACTTCTTTCTATATAGACACAGTAACAGTCTCATCTTTCTTTTCCCCACATCTGTGATGGTCCAGAAGGCTTCCGAGGCGATTGAGCAGCGTCAGTCTTCAGCTGCTAAACCAAGAAGATCTGGGAAGGAGTCAGTCCGAGAGCCTTGGGCTAGAGTTCCAGGGGCTCTGGGAGTGGCTGCTGGACGAGCTGGACAGTCTGATTTCCAGTGAGGCTTCGCACAGATGGGACACGACTTAGGAGGAATCCCGGGCTGCAGGCATTCCTTGGCCCAGTGGCCAGATTTCTGGCACTTGAAGCAAGATCCTGAGGGAAGCGGTGCTGTGGGAATGCCTGACTGCAGTGGCTTAGGCATTTTGAAGTTCTTGTGTACTGGAGGTGTGGCTGGGTTTTGTTTCACAGCAGAGGCAAGTAATTTTAACTCTTCTCTATTATTGTACACCTTGAAGGCAAGATTAATTAAGTCCTGTTGTGGGGTTTGAGGGCTAGAATCTAATTTTTGGAGCTTTTTCTAATGTCAGGAGTGGGTTGGGTAATAAAACGTATATTGAGAATATGACGGCCTTCCGGCCCTTCCGGGTCTAGGGCAATAAACCGTCCAAGGGTTGTTGCCAAATGGGCCATGAACTGGGTTGAGTTTTTATATTTGATGAAAAAGAGCCTAAACGCTAACTGATTTGGGAAAAGTCAGATAAAGAAAAAGAAGTATTAACCTTGGCTATGGCTCCAGCTCCAGCCACCTTTTTAAGAGGAAATTGTTGGGCAGGTCAGGGAGGGCTAGCTGCAGAACGAAACTGTAAGCCAGACCAGGTGTGAGGAGGGGATGTGATAAAAGGATTATAGGGTGGGGGAGCAGAGGCTGAGGAAGAATTGGGACCTGACTCGGCCAGGCAAGGAACAGCCTGGGGAGGAGAGGTCAGATGGGTCTGTAGAAAAGGAAGGTTCAAAAGACTCAGCGCTTGGGGTGGGACTGAAGGAACATACAGGAGAGAAAGAAGAAAGATTTGGGATGAGTCACATTGGGAGCAGAGACTAGGGAGGGACCAATGTGTAAAAGAATGCCTGGACATCAGGCACCTTAGACCTATTTGCCCATTTTTTGACAAAAATCATCCAGGTCTTGTAAAATGGAGAAATCAGAAGTGTCATTTTCTGGCTATTTAGAACCATTATAGAGCTTGTATTGGGGCCAAGCAGTGTTGCAGAAGAAAATAAGATGCTTAGGTTTTAGGTCAGGTGAGAGTTGAAGAGGTTTTAAGTTTTTAAGAACATAGGCTAAAGGAGAAGATGGGGGAATGGAGGGCAGAAGATTGCCCATAGTGAAGGAGATAAGTTTAAAGAGAAAGGTAGAGACACGGAGAAGGGGGTGGTGAGCAGCCCTGGGCTGCAATGTGGGTGAGCAGCCAAAGCAGGTGTCCCCACAATTGACTTGCCACCAAGGGAATGTGGGTGAATGACCAAGGCAGGCGTCCCCACGGTGATCAGACACCAATGGAGTGTGGGTGAATAATCAGGCAGGCGTCCCCGCAGTGATTAAACACCAAGGGAAGATTGTCTTCCCAAGTCCGTGATCGGCACCAGAGTTTTGGGTCCATGGATAGAATGTGTCTCCTTTGTCTTTACTAGAGAGGAAAAAGAACTGGAATTGGAAGGACAGGGAGATTGAAGGGTAGCAAGAGAGGAAGATTGGAGGGTAGCAAGAAAGGCTGGAGAAGAGAGTGAAAAGACTGCTTACCCGATTTGAAATTGGTGACATGTTCCTTGGACTGGTTGGTCTGAGGACCTGAGGTCGTAGGTGGATCTCCTCACAGAGTGAGGGCACGGATGGGGGACCAGTCTCCCGAAGGAGTCCTTCTGACCCGGGTCTTCGGCACCAAATTTCACATGTGTCCATGTGAAGAGACCACCAAACAGGCTTTGTGTGAGCAACCAGGCTGTTTATTTCACCTGGGTGCAGGTGGACCGAGTACAAAAAGAGAGTCAGTGAAAGGAGATGGGGTGGGGCCATTTTATAGGATTTGGGTAGGTAATGGAAAATTAGTCAAAGGGGGTAGTTCTCTGGCGGGCAGGGGTGGGGGTTACAAGGTGCTCAGTGGGGGAGCTTCTGAGCCAGCAGAAGGAATTTCACAAGGTAATGTCATCAGTTAAGGCAGAAATAGGTCATTTTCACTTCTTTTGTGATTCTTCAGTTACTTCAGATCATCTGGATGTATACATGCAGGCTTGGGCTCAGAGGACTGACAGTTTCCCTTTTCACTTGGTTCTCATCCTCTCTTGTCTTCCGCCATGTCAGACGTGCCTTTCACCTTCCACCATGATTGTGAGGCCTCCCCAGCCATGTGGAACTGTGAATCCATTAAACCTCTTTTTCTTTGTAAATTGCCCAGTTTCAGGTATGTCTTTGTATCAGCAGCGTGAAAGTGGATTAACATACTCCCTCAAATAGGGATGATCATGATCATTACAATAGCTACAATCTTAGTATTTTTAAAGCACAGTACCTAGAATCCACTAATCTATGAACTGATCTTGAGCAAGCCTGTTTCCTACTCAGACCCCAAGCTCAGTATGAACATAACTTTCCATGCCTCTGTGCAATGCTGCGAAAGGCCTGCATACTTGGAGTCCATAGGAGAGTGTGCTCAAAACACCAAAGTCCCAGTGACCCCGCACCACTCGACATCAAAGCAAACGTGGCAGGAGTGTGTCCCCTGGCCACTTGCCTTCTCACTCGAACAGACTGTGGATGTAGCACTTGCTCGTGGTAATTGTGGATCTGACTTTCCAAAAGTACAAGTATGTGGCCACTTTAATCACTGAGCTTCAGTTTCGCTCTGTAAAATAGGGAGAACTAATAATCCCAGCTGCAGGGATTAAATGGTGGATGCAAACAGCCTTGTAAGAAGTTGTTATCTGTGCAGAGGAAAAATCGGGTGTCACTAGCATGGAAGGACCCGGAGGATACAGCCAGCCTTTCCCTGTCTTGTCCATCCCCTGGTCTTTTAAACGGGAGTGGGGCGGGGCCACGGCATCGATCACTCGGCACTCCTCTAGGCACTGCGTCCTGATCAGAGGAGCGGTGAGCGATCGATACTCCTATGCTAGCCTCTGACTTCTCGGGGGAGACAGCCGCGTGGTCGGACCAAAAGCAACGAGTAGTCGCCAGCCCAAAGGCGACTCGACACCGTCCCAGCTGAAGAGAGGTTAGTCTGAGCAACACGAGAACGGAGTCAGCTCCAGTTCCTCAGAAGTGGAGAGGCCGGGTTCAGAGGCATAGACCGCGCAGGCGTCATGTGAGGCAGTACAGCCCGACCTCGCGCGTGCGCCTTGGAAAGCCGAGGCTGGCTCGCGTCGGCGCTTGAGCTCTGAGCCGGCCTGCGCTGCCAGATAGAGGGAAAGGCTCCGCGCGTGCGTAGTGCTCGTCTTCTGGCAGTGGTTTTGCGCATGCGTGAGGGCAGGCCCTTGAGGCGGGCTGCTGTGCGCTTTCGCGGTTCTTGGCGTCTAGTCGGTGTAGCCCTAGTGCGCCTGCGCGGGTTTTATGCCCTGGTGTGTAAGGCCGACTGGAAACGATTCAGCCGTCAGGTCCCAGATAAGAGCCGCGAAAAATGTAGCCCCGGGAAAGGCGCTGAGGAGGAAAGGGGGTCTGAGGCCTCGGGGGGCTTAAGGCTAGTGCGGGGTACGTGGGACCCTCTAGGGCCTGGGTGTGTGGCTGCCCTAAGGAAAGGTGCTTGTAGCTCGGTAAGACTTAACGATGGGCATCGGTGCGTTTTCTAGCAACGGTAAGAATCGCCGTGCTCGGGAGGACACGGGAGCAAGCCCGGGGTCAGGAGGTGCGCGGGCGATGGGGCCACACGGATGACCCAAACACAAAGACTGGGTGCCCCTTAGCCAAAGGGATCCTTGTGCCATGAATAAAGCTTTCTGGAAAATGTTCCAAACTTCTCTGGGAAGTTTTACAAAGCTCTTGTGTTTGCACAAGTTTTGTGGAATACTGCCATAATAACATTGAAGAGATTAGAGAACCGGACTGCCTGTTCCAAGAAAGCCAGATGTAGGCTGACCTGTCCTGGAAGCCCCCTCTGAGAGGCTTTCTCATGACCAGCATGGTGCTCGCAGAGTGCCCACCCTGAGACCCTCTGCAAATCACAGTGAGGCTCTCCGAGAGGCCGTTCCGCCCAGCCACCTTAAAGAATACTCAGGGAGGTGCTTTAGAGGAATTGATGTTTAAAAATAATTTAAGGGTGAGCGCGGTGGCTCATGCCTGTAATCCCAACCCTTTGGGAGGCCGAGACAGGCCGATCACTTCAGGTCAGGAGTTCACGAGACCAGCCTAGCCAACATGGCGCAACCCCGTCTCCACTAAAAATACAAAAATTAGCTGAGTGTGGTGGTGCACACCTGTAATCCCAGCTACTCGGGCGGCCAAGGCAGGAGAATTGCTTGAACCTAGGAAGCAGAGGTTGCAGTGAGCTGAGATTGGGGCACTGCATTCCAGCCTGGGTGAGAGGAGACTCCGTCTCAAAAAAAATAAAAATAATTTGAAAGAATCCTGGGATGACAGGGCAGTGGTTTCCAAGAGGGATATATCCCGTAACCTACCAGGAACCCACTTTGCTAGTGTGCATAGTGAATTCTGTCTGGATGGCGAATTTATAAAGTCCAGGCCTGAGTCTTAAGGCTGTTATATACAGGCTGTGTTTGGCTCCTTTTTGTTTAATACGACCAACAAGAAGTCTTTTATAAGATTCATCTTAGTCTTGTTTATAAATCCAGGAGAAAAACCACTCTGAGAGGTTAGCACATAGCCTATATTCTGACCTTCTTTGCAAGTTCATTTCATACACCAGCAGACAAGACTTTAAGGAGCATTTAGGGGCTGAATCAAGTCCACTCAAAAGCTGTTTTATGCAACCCGCGCTTGATCTTCCCCCTGAAAGCTGTTCCAGGTAATGAGGCCAGTTCACAAAGCCAGGACATAAGACCACTCAAGCTGTTTCTATACCTGATCCCCCAGCTCCCCTGCCAAAAAAAAAAAAAAAAAAAGCCTTCCCTGGTCCGGCATGCTGGCTCACGCCTGTAATCTGAACTTTGGGAGGCTGAGCCGGGCGGATCACCTGAGGTCAGGAGTTCAAGACCAGCCTGGGCGATGTGGTGAAATCCCGTCGCTACTAAAAATAGAAAAATTAGCTGGGTGTGGTGGCGGGCACCTGTAATCCCAGCTACTCAGGAGGCTGAGGCAGGAGAATCGCTTGAACTCGGGAGGCAGAGGTTGCAGTGAGCCGGGATGGCACCATTGCACTCCAGCCTAGGTGACAGAGTGAGACTCTGTCTTTAAAAAACAAAAACAAAAAAACCAGCCTTCTCCAATCAACAAGAGGTCTTTGAAGGCCAATACCTGTTGAGCTCTGGGAGACTGACTTGTAAAGTGAAGATACAAGGCCACTCAGGCTTTTTCATATGGCCCACATTTGGGTTACGGTAGGTGTCAGTTTGCCTGGAATAACACCAGTTTTTTACTGATGCAGACATAAATATTAATAGCATCTTGGTTTGGATGACCCACCTACACCTGGCCACTAGCAGGCTATCTGTACAACTCCCAATAAGCCCTTTTATGTGGAGCTCTTGAAGGCCAGTCTGTGGCACCACTCTCAAAGACTGCTTCACACATCTTTTTTCTTCTTGCAGATAACTGGCAAGTCACACATCTTATTCTTGACTCCCTTCTTTGGAAGCCTGTTTGTTTAGCCTTTTGTGTGTGTGTTCTTTTTTTTTTTTTTTTTTTTGGCAGGGTGGAGGGACAGAGTCTTGCTCTGTCACCCAGACTGGAGTGCAGTGGCTAGATCTCGGCTCACCCCAACCTCTGCCTCCCGGGTTCAAGTAATTCTCCTACCTCAGCCTCCCGAGTAGCTGGGATTACAGGTGTGCACCACCATGCTGGCTAATTTTTGTATTTTTAGTAGAGATGGGGTTTCACCATGTTGGCCAGGCTGGCCTGGAGCTCCTGACCTCAGGTGATCCACCCTCCTCGGCCTCCCAAAGTGCTAGGATGACAGGCGTGAGTCACTGCACCTGGCCTTAATATAAGACTTTGTAAACAGCAATTCACTAAGGAGTTCTGGGAAGCCAATCAATAAAGCCAGGCCATAAGGCTACTCTGGCTGGTCCTTTCCTCTAGAAAATTGCTTGATACAACGAGAAGCCTTTTTTATCGGACCAGTATGTGGGGAATGTCGGAAAGCTGATGAGCCTGGACCTGAGGCCATTCAGAAAGGCAGTGACCTGAGGCCCGCACCTGACCTTCCCAGGAGGCCCATCTCAAGTGGTTGGTGGTGTGAAGGCTGCTTCTCACAGCCCATGAGGCCAGCGACCCGGGAAGATTGCTTTACACAGCTAACAAGAGAGTGTTCCCCAGCCAGACCAAGACTCCTTCTGTAAGGCCTTTTTGCACAGCTAACAGGAGCCAATGTGTCTGCTCCCTGCAGGGGTAGATGGACACAACAAACAACACTTTCCTGTCACTATGAAGAAACCACAGATAGATTTGTAAAACTAAGACAAAATCTGACTTCACTGGGTCCTCAGACAAGCCCCCATCTATAGAAAGGCCAGTTTTTAAAACAAGTTACAAGGGCCGGGCATGGTGGCTCACACCTGTAATCCCAGCACTTTGGGAAGCTGAGGTGGGCGGGTCACTTGTGGTCAGGAGTTCGAGACCAGCCTGGCCAACATGGCGAAACCCGGTCTCTACTAAAAATACAAAAATTAGCCAGGCATGGTGGCAGGTGCCTATGGTCCCAGCTACTCAGAGGCTGAGGCAGGAGAATCACTTGAACCTGGGAGGCGGAGATTGCAGTGAGCTGAGATCACACCACTGCACTCCAGACTGGGTGACAGAGCAAGACTCCATCTTAAAAAACCATTTTGGAAGACTGTTTCCCGTGCTAGGAGGTGGCTGTTTGATATGGCAACTACATAAAAGGCCAAATTATGAGAGGTTTGGGGAAGTCTATGCAACCAGGCAGAAGACTCATACGGCCAGAATGCCACTTCACCATGCTGCCAACATAAGGCCTTGTAGGAGGCTATAGTTTTATTTTATTGTTTGAAACAGGGTCTCACTCTGTCGCCCAGACAGGAGTGCAGAGGCACAAACACGGTTCACTTGTAGCCTTAAACTCCTGAGCTCAAGCAATCTTCCTGCTTCAGTCTCTGGAGTAGCTGGGGCTACAGGTATGTGCCACCACAGCCAGCTAACTAATTTTTAAATTTTTTTTAGAGACAGGGTCTTGAATTCTTGGGCTCAAGCAGTCCTCCTGTTTCAGACTCCCAAGTAGCTGGGATTATAGGTGCCCTGCTGGAGGGTAGTGTATAATATCAATCTTGAGGCCTTTGGGGAGGCCATTCCAAGTGGCTTATACAGAGGCAAACGGAAAAGTCATTTTGAAAACAAACTCATACAGCCATCCTGAACCTCTGTCTCTGGAAGATCATTATATATTGTCAACGTAAGTATCTCTGAAGGCCTTTTGATGAGGCCATTCATTGAAGAACTCTGCATTAAAGAAGAAGAATAGCCAAGAGGAGACTGTTTTGTACAGCCAACTCGCAGTATTAGGAAGCCATCTTTCCCAGGACAAGGCTGTGTCCACTGGCCTTCAACATGAGGCCTCCAAGGCCAAGTTGCAAAGTAGCAGATAGGCTGCCTTAGGAGGCAGTTTATGAAGATCAAATGTGAGGCCACCCTGGGAGGCCAGGTGACAAAGCAGCACATGGGGCCACCGGGCAAACCTGGCTACAAAGCCACACACGTGAGGCCACCTTGTGAACCTGGCTTTGTAAGGCTGATAGGCGCCCTGTGAGGGGCCATTTTATGAGGTCACTCTGAAACACCAGTTTATAAAGCCCGTAGTCTGCATTGCAGGGAACAGGTTTATAGCCCATTTGAAACCCTCTGGGAGGCCGTTTTCTAAGGTCGTCAAGAGACAAGTTTACAAAGCTGGTACGTAGAGCCCCAGTGGAAGCCAGTTTTATGGTAAGGCAATAAATGGTCTCCTGGGAGGCCTTTCCACCAGCCTTTATGAGAAGCCAGGATATGAGGCCCCTGAGGTCTTTTGGATGCTCAAGATGAGACTTCTCCATGTTGTTCTACAAGATTCATAGAAGATACACAGGGGATAAGCCAGGAGGCCACCCAGGGAGGCCAGGGATGGGCTCATGTGGTGTCTTGTGCTGGCCTAGTGGATAAGTCCATGCTGGAAATTGGACTATGAAACTGTCCAAGAAGGCTGTGAATGAGGCCAACACAAGCATTTTAGGAGGTTAGAGATAGAACCCACCCTGGCAGGCTGGGGCTTTCTGAGGCCTACCACACCCTGAGCTTGCTAGAAAGACTGTTCATTGTGAACCAAGGACAGAAATGAACTCATTGTGAGCTCAGCCCTGTGGATACAAAGTCCAAAGAGCTCACACTTGAGGGCAATGAGTGTTCTGGGCAGACACTGCCACTTACTCTGTAGTTTTGGACAAATTGCTAAACCTCTGAAATCTCAGTTTATTCATCTGTAAAACTCCCATCGTAGGACTGCAAGGGACATGTTAATATATGTCAAGCATGCAGCATTGACATGGCACACAGGAGAGGGTGCTGAGATCAGAGGGAATTTAAGCCCTGCTTCTGCACAAATGATTGACCGTCGGCCTCGGGGCAAGTCACTTCATTTTTGATTTTTTTAAACTTGAGACAGGATCTTGCTCTATCACCCAGGCTGGTGTCATGATCTCGGCTTACTGCAACCTTTGCCTCCAGGCTTAAGTGATCCTGCCACCTTCAGCCTCCCGAGTACCTGGGACCACAGGCATGTACCGCCATGCCCAGCTAATTTTTGTATTTTTTGTAGAGACGGGGTCTTGCCATGTTGGCCAGGCTAGTCTTGAACTCCTAAGCTCAAGCGATCCAATTGCCTTGGCCTCCCAAAGCACTGGAATTACAGGCATGAGCCACCATACCAGCGTCCTCGAATACTTTTCAAAATCCGGCACTCCCGAGTGCCTGCCATGAGGTGGGCTCTGCTTTTAGGCTCTGGGGAAACGTAGAGGAGTAAGCTACATTCTTGCCCTGGTGGGGCTGGCAGTGCAGTGTTGGATAGACACACATGTAAGCTGGTGTTTTCATACATCCTGACAAGTGCTGTAAGAGAAGCTCAAGGGCTGCAGGAACACAGCACACTGCTGGAGAATCTTAACAGGCCTCACATAGGAGTATTTAAGATGGGCATTAAAGGTTGAGTAGGAGTTTGCCAGGCAGCAGAGGGGTATGGGAGGCCTTGCAGACAAAGACAATACACGTTCCTTTCTGAACATTTATCCAGTGCTCACTGAGTACCAGGTGTTGAGACAGGCCCTAAAGATACAGCGGGGACCCCAGACAGATGGGGGCCCTCCCCTCCAGAGCTTCTGCCCAGCAGAGAAAACCACTGTTGAAAAATCCTCACAGATGAGATGCAGGAAACTGCGGGAACGCACAGGGAATCAGGTCTGTCCTGGTGTCTGACTCTTGCTTCTCTCCACCTCCCCAGGCACGTGTCTGACTGAGCTGGTGGTGGCCTGATGGCTGGAGACCCCCACTGCCCTGCAGAGCCCCTGGCCAGAGAAGGCACTCTTTGGGAGGCCCTCAGGGCACTCCTGCCGCACACTAAAGAAGACCTGAAGTTGGACCTCGGGGAGAAAGTGGAGAGGAGCATGGTGACATTGTTACAGCGAGCCACTGAGCTCTTCTACCAGGGCAGGAGGGACGAGTGTCTGCAGACCAGCGAGGTGATCCTGGACTACTCCTGGGAGAAGCTCAACACGGGCACGTGGCGGGACGTAGACAAAGACTGGCGCCGGGTCTACGCCATCGGCTGCCTCCTGAAAGCCATGTGTCTGTGCCAGGCACCAGAGGATGCCACCACTGTGGCCACAGCCCTGCGGGTCTGTGACATGGGCCTGCTGATGGGGACGGCCATCCTGGGGGACATCCTCCTTAAAGTCGCCACCATCCTCCAGGCACACCTCCCTGGAAAGAGGCCTGCCCAGAGCTCCACCCTGGAGCAGCCCTGCACAAAGGTATGTGGGGGAGATTGCCCCAAGCACACTGGCCATCCAGCAATGCTGTTCTTCTAGAAATTCCGAGTCATCTCTCCCACAGGGTGAGGACTCGTAGCCTGCAACCCCTCTGATGGAAAATAGCATCTCCATTGATTCTGAATTTCTGTTTGTTTTTCGAAGTAGGCTCCCGTTCTGTCACCCAGGCTGGAGTGCAGTAGTGCAATCGCGGCTCACTGCAGCCTCCACTTCTTGGGCTCAAGCAGTCCTTCTGCCTCAGCCTTGTTAGTAGCTGGAACTATGGCAGCGTGGCACCACACCCAGCTAATTGTTTTAGTTTTCCATTTATTTTTCATTTTTTGCAGAGATGGGGTCTCATTATGTTTCTCAGGTTAATCTGGAACTCCTGGCCTAAAGCGATCCCCCTGCCGTGGCCTCCTGAAGCACTGAGATTACAGGTGTGAGCCACTGTGCTCAGCCCTCATTGATTTTTGAAATGGAACAGCTCCATTCATTTTGTCAAAAAAAAAAGAAAGCTTTTTCCTTTTTTTTTTTTCCGCAAAGGCAGTGCCCTTTCAGCAGAGAGGCAATAGAGAAGCTTCGTGGTTCCTGAGGGGAACAGCTTACAGCGATTGTGTGGGCGAGAGCTGCAGCCAGCGGCGGCCCATTTTTTTCAGCTTCTTCTTGCTGGGCTTGCTGAAGTCTCACCCAGGCGAGGCGATACCTCGGGCTGCTCCTGTCTCTCTGCTCCTGGGTTTGGATGAGATACTACAACTAGCTGATGTCTGTTTTGGGGATCAGTCTCTCCCACTTCTTGGGTCTGTATGCCTGTTCCAAAGAGCACCCCCAGGAACAGAGCATGGTTTACTCTGAAGGCTTCAGGTCCTGGTGCCCACACACAGGCCTCACTTACAACACCCCCAAGCAAGTCACTTAACCTCCTTTGAGCCTCGGTTTCCTTGTCTGTAGAGTGGCCGGTAACGGACCCACAGAAAGAAATGACTAAGACTGTACTAGACACTCAGTAGTGGAATTATGGGATGTTTCTGACGGTTTTCTAAATGCTGTGTTTCCAGAATTTCCTACAATGCATATTATTATTATTATTGTTATTATTTTTGAGACAGAGTCTCACTCTGTCACCCAGGCTGGAGTGCAGTGGCACAATCTCAGCTCACTGCAACCTCCGCCTCCCAGGTTCAAGCGATTCTCCTGCCTCAGTCTCCTAAGTAGCTGGGATTACAGGCGCTCACCACTATACCTGACAATTTTTGTATTTTTAATAGAGACAGGGTTTCACCGTGTTGGCAGGCTTGTCTGGACCTCAGGTGATCCACCCACCTCAGTCTCCTAAAGTGCTGGGATTGCAGGCATGAGCCACAAATTATTTTTATGTAAGAAAAATGCAAGTGATTGACACTAAACACACATGCATGTAACCAAAATAAAAGAAAATCCAATAAAGGGAGAAGAAACATTTTCAACAAATATGTCAGATAATGAATATCTCTATTACGTAAGGAATGGTACAAATCAATAGGGAAAAAATCTTGAGCCCCAGGAGGTAGAAGACCAGGAACCTGAACAGACTGTTCACAAGAAGGAAATAGATCTGTTAAACAAATGTGCAGGAAAATGTTCAGCCTCACCTCTGGTTAAAAAAATAAGAGAGAGAGATGCAAATAGCGAAACAGCATGTCATCTTTGGCTCTTAAGTTAGCAAACAAGGCTTCATATGATACCCGGTGTTGCCAAGGGCACCATGTGGCCAAGGGCATGGTGTGTGGGTTGCTCTTTTATTTTGTTTCTTTTTTTTACAGACAGGATCTTGCCCAGTCACCCAAGCTGGAGTGCAGTGGCACAGTCATAGCCTTCTGCAGGCCAGGTGTGGTGGCTCACGCCTATAATCCCAGCACTTTGGGAGGCCGAGGCTGGCAGGTCACCTGAGGTCAGGAATTCGAGACCAGCCTGGCCAACATGGTGAAACTTCATCTCTACTAAAAATACAAAAATTTGCCAGGCGTTCTGGCACACGCCTGTAATCCCAGCTACTCTGGAGGCTGAGGCAGGAGAATTGCTTGAACCCCTGAGGCAGAGGTTGTAGTGAGCCAAGATCATGCCACTGCACTCCAGCCTGGGCAACAGAGCGAGACTTGGTCTCAAAAAAAAACAAAAAACTGGCCGGGTGTGGTGGCTCACGCCTGTAATCCCAGCACTTTGGGAGGCCGGGGCGGGTGGATCACAAGGTCAGGAGATCAAGACCATCCTGGCTAACACGCTGAAACCCCGTCTCTACTAAAAATACAAAAAAAAAAATTAGCCGGGCATGGTGGCGGGCGCCTGCAGTCCCAGCTACTCGGGAGGCTGAGGCAGGAGAATGGTGTGAACCCAGGAGGCGGAGCTTGCGATGAGCCGAGATCACGCCACTGCACTCCAGCCTGGGCGACAGAGCAAGACTCCGTTTCAAAAAAAAAAACCGAAAAAAAAAAAAAACAAAAGAAACAAACAAACAAAAAACAAAAAACATAGCTCACTGCAGCCTTGACTTCCTAGGCTTAGGTGATTTCTCCCACCTCAGCTTCCTGAGTGGCTGGGACTACAGGCGTGCACCACCATGCCCGGCTTTTTAAATTTTTTCTAGAGATGGAAGTTTCTCTATGTTGCCTGGTTTCAAACTCCCAGGCTCAAGCAGTCCTCCCACCTTGGTCTCCCAAAGTGCTGAGATTACAGGTATGAGCCACTGTGGCTGGCCATTTCCAGCAGGTTCACACCTGTGGACACTGAGGCTCTCAAGCAGCAAGTAACTTACTCAGGTCACCCAGTTGGGAGATGGTTAAGTAAACGATGGTACAGCCACTCCTAAGAAACTGCAAGGACTGGGTGGCCACGTGGAAACTGCTTTTGATAAATGATTGGAGGGGAGAGGCAGGGCTGCTGCTTCATCGTTGCTGTTACCCCCAGTGGGTCAGAGATATTGTATGTGTGTGTGTGTGTGTGTGTGTTTAAGATGGGAAAAAACCATGCAGGAATGAGAAGACCTTAAGATGATGAAGTTGGAGATAGTAAGTTTTCCTTTATTGCAGAATTTCTGTGAAAGCAGTTTATAATGAAACAAACATTTTTAATGAAATGGTTAAGAAGAAAACCACCTTGATCTCATGAGGAGCAAATAGTAATAGTAGCACTAATAATAGCAAATGTTGTCTATTGTTGTCACTGGTACTCTTGACAGCTAAACTCTCCTACCCCTGACACAGGTTCCTGGTGGAAAGCCTCAAATGTCGACTTCCTGAGGTGCTTGCTAATTTGTTCTGTTTTGATTTTAAACAGAAGGCAAAGACGGACCATGGTTCAATTCCAGATGTGAACTTAGAAAGAACAGTCCCCCGGCTGCACCGTCCATCCCTCCAGCATTTCAGGGAGCAGTTTTTGGTTCCAGGGAGGCCCGTGATCCTGAAAGGCGTGGCTGACCACTGGCCGTGCATGCAGAAGTGGAGGTGGGTGGTCACCGAGGGAGGTGAGGTCCCTCTTCCCGTGTTAGCGTTCCCCAGGGCTCCCTGAATTCCTCCCCTGACCATCCCCAGCGGAATGCAGCCTTGCAGATGCTTCACTAGCAGCCCTTGACTGATTGCCTAGGGGTTAAAAGAGAATGAAAGTAAGGTGCTCTGAATTTATGCCGCAGGTTATGAGATTCTTACCTTCTACCTTCCTCGCCCTAAGTGGTTTTTTAATGAGTCCCTAAGTGGCAGTCCTAGGATGTGTCTGTTCTGCAATTTTTGCAGGATCCTAGCAATTTCAGACCATCTCAGGGCCCTGAGGCTAAGCACAGAAATAACCCAAGAGACAGCCCCTCTCTCTGAGGGATTCTGTGGTCTCTTGTGTTTGTTTCTAGTCCTCTCTCAGATTCATGATGGAGAGATCAGATCAGGCAGCTGGAGCGTGCTGTCATGGGAGGCTCTGCATGAGTTTGGAAATAAGGAGGCATCTCTCCAGGAAGTAGATGGAGTCGGCCTGTTTTGTGGTTTAGCGGAGTGAATGGTACCTGCTGAGACATGTAGAGGACTTCTCATTGCAGGAGCTCTCCTCACAGCAAGCCTTCAGTGAAACATTTTACTATGTACCTGGCACTAGGACAGGTGTTGTCATCACCCCCATTCTGTAAATGGGGATCAAGGACTCAGAGAGGTTCAGTAACCTCCACAGATCCCCTGGCCTGTACCTGATGAGGCCTGGAATCAGTCCCAGGCTAGAGGGCAGAGCCCAGGGGACTTCACTGCAGCACCCGCCGCGCTGCCCACTATTTGTTCAAAAGTTTCTCAGCTTAGTGACAAAATGAGCAAAGAAAGAAATGAGGAGGCCGTTGGCAAGCAGGGAACCAAAGCAGCCCAGCCAACCAGACTTACTGGCCCTATCTGCAAAGCTCTGCAGCACTGTGTAGGAGCTGTACAGCCTTGAGCAGGGAGTCCCGCCTCTCCGTGATCGTTTCCTCATCAGTGAAGCTGGGGATGACAGTCCTCGTCTCTGCACATGAGATCTTCCAAGGATGAAAGGGGACCACATGCAAAGCACACTTAGTACTATGCCCAAAAACTATTAGCAGTGATGATGCCAATGTGTGTGTCTTTCTGCTAGTTTGGAGTATATCCAAGGGATTGCTGGCTGCCGAACCGTCCCGGTGGAAGTTGGTTCGAGGTACACAGACGAGGAGTGGTCCCAGACACTCATGACGGTCAACGAGTTCATCAGCAAATACATCGTGAATGAGGTACATCATGGGGACTGCTTTCCCCTAATACTTGGAAGGGAGAGAGCGTAGAACATTTAGGCAAATAACCCTCCGTGTGTTGCAGTGGGAGGTTTTGGAGGAGCCAGTCCATAAGTCTGTGGTCAGAGGGATGACCACAGCGAGGAAGGCAGGCTGTTCGGCCAGCAGACATGAGGGACTCATGTCAGGTCCTTTTTAATGGGCAGGGAAGTATAATTCAGTGGGTTCCAAAAGTTGGACAGCTAAGTCAAGAGTATGTGTATTTAAAATTTTAATAGCGGCCAGGCATGGTGGCTCACACCTGTAATCCCAGCACTTTGGGAGGCTGAGGCAGGTGGATCGCTTGAGCGCAGGAGTTCAAGACCAGCCTGGGAAACATAGTGAAACCCTGTCTCTATAAAAAATATAAAAATCAGCTGGGCGTAGTGGTGCATGCCTGTAATCCCAGCTACTCAAGAGGCTGAGGTGGGGCAAATTGCTTGAGCCTGGGAGGCAGAGGTTACAGGGAGCCAAGATCAGGTCACTGCATTCCAGCTTGGACAACAGAACCAGGCCCTGTCAAAATTAGGACAGGACAGGATAGGACAGCTTATTTTTCCCAAAAGTTAATCACTTATACTTTCACCAGCAATTAACACAAGTGTCTGTTTTCTTACATCTTTGCCTGCGCTGTTTGTTGCCATTTTATGAAAATGCTTGGCAATCAGATGGGAGATCAGTGCTTTACCAACTGGGTACCCCAGTGCTGGAGAGGTTCTTTGAAGCTGCCCCAGGGCCTCTAAGGGTTGGAGAGGACCACTCAGGATGGAGTGGAAAGGTGGCGGGGCTGGGGCTGGGGCTGGGGCCAGCTGGACAGCAGCAGCAAGAGGGCATCTGTCACGACTAACTGGGCTTTCTGTGTCGCCTCTGGTTTTCCCCGGTGGATTAGCCGAGGGACGTCGGCTACCTTGCTCAGCACCAGCTCTTTGACCAGGTAAGTCTGAGGCCACACTCCTCTGTCCCTCACCTTCTCACCTTCCCCTCTCCTCCCCTCCTGGGCTCAGTGCAGCTGGAGTAGTGGGTGTGAGTAGGAGGGAGGCAGCAGGTGAGGCTGGGAAGTTGACAAGATGTGGGTGACAAGGAGCCATTTTCCTAAAGTAACAGGAAACACTAGGGGTTGCCAGTGCTCCGAGGATTGCAGGGGCTGCTGTTCAGAGATGAAGGGAGCAGCTGTTGGACCGGGTGGCTGGCTGGGCTGTTGCTGTGGTACAAGGAGAGGTGATGCTGGCAGGTGGAGCAGTTCAAGATAGGTGTGAACCGCCGGACCCTGGACGTGGGTGGATGTGTGGGGGTGGGAGGGAAGATCAGGGAAGACGCCCAGATTCAGGTCCCCAAAACACTAAATAGATGGAGCTGGGGTGCCCAGGAGGGACCTGGCTGTTGTGGTGTCTGCCCGGAGTGCCCAGGGAGGCAGCACTTGGCAGGATTCAAGAATAGGGCCAGGCGCATGGGGTCAGGGCCACAGCCAGGGGTGGGCTGGGGTCGCACCTCTGCAGCCTTTGCAGTGGGGCCCTGGGATGCTGCTCAGCTGCTGTATCTACTGCTGAGGCCAGGGCTGCCTGACCCTGTCTTGATGGGGCACCCAAGGACAGTAGGCCAGGAGCCTTCATGCCGACATTAAAGGAGGCTGGCAGTTTCTCTTCCCCAAGCCTCCCTATTAGGACTCGTGCATGCTGCCTCCTGTCCATGTCACTTGCTAAGTGAGGGAAAGGGGGATTCTAATTGATCAGGTCCCTACTGTGTGATCTCGAGACTCGCCTTTCCCCCGACCCCAGTCATCCTGGGGGCATGGCCTCAGTGTGGGCCGGGGACCCTGGAAGCCACAGTTAACCTTGGCTCCCTGTCCTGGAGCAGCTGTTTCATACTTTGTAGAACAGGAGGAGGTATATTTAGGAGTAGAAGGTCAAGTTCACAGTGGCTTTCAAGATGAACCAGGACTTGAAAGACATTTCGGGTAATGGAGGGCTGCCTGGGTGTTTACCTTGGGTCCCAGAGCTGAGTGTCCATCATGCTGTGAGAGGACCCTGGAGAAGTCCCAGCAGCCCATGCCCAGGTGTTGTCATGCCATGTGGCAAGGACAGTGTTCTAGAACCTTCTCTACGTAAGGGATTCTCAGGGGCTCCTACCAAATTCTTGTCCCAGAACCTCTTACTGACTTCTCCCAGAGACCCCGTGTTCTAGAAGATTTTGGCCAACAGTTTAAGCCTGCCTCAATTATCAGTCACATCTTAGGAGCGCTGATTCCCTTGGGGTCTGTGCATCCTTGGCCAGTGATTCTGACGACATAATCTGGTCAGCCAATCACCTTTCAGAAATCCTGATGATGTCATCAGGGACCAATCATACTTTCTGCTCAGATTCCACAGGGCCAATTCTGGTCAGAAGCAGCAGTGTCGGGTGTTACCTTTGGGAGGAACCCCCAGCAGCCCTGGGAGGGGCCTCAGCTTGCGAACTTGTACTTCAGTCCTAAGCAGCAGGCGCGGCTGCGTTTCTGCACAGCTGATTTGAGACAGGCTCTTAAAGGTCCGAATAGCAGTGTCTGGGACCAAGCTCCCTGCGGGGAGAACATTCCAGCTTTTCCCGGTACACACTGGTTTCTGAGCCAGCAGCCTGAAGTTACCGTCACTGCTCCCGAAGGAATGGTAGTGTCCACCTGCAGGTGCCTTCAGGCTGGGGAGCAGTGACTCTAAAAAGACCTGTGTCCCCCTGGCAACCCTGTTTTCATGCCTCTCAAGCTTGAAAAATGTCGCCGGGTCCAACCAGGGTCCTGTGAAGAACCCTGGGGTTCTCGGTGGCCTGGGGGGTGTGGGCTGGTGGCCTGCACTGGTGGGTTCAACCCCAGAGGTAACTGAGGTGCCTGCTAAGGGTCTGGACAGGAAGTGGACTTAAAGTGGTGTGTTTTCACTCTGAGACCCTAGCTTTGTCTAAAGGAGGCCAGGGCCGTGTGCAGTGGCTCACACCTGTAGTCCCAGCACTTTGGGAGGCCAAGCAGGACCGGCCTGGACAACGTAGCAAGACCCCATCTCTACAAAAATAAAATTAGCCGGGCACGGTGGCATGCTCCTGTGGTCCCAGCAACTCGGTAGGCTGAGGCAGGAGGATCACTTAAACCCTGCAGGTTGAGGCTACAGTGAGCCGTGATGGCACCACTGCACTCCAGACTGGGTGACACAACAAGACTGTCTTTGAAAAAAAAAAATTACAATAAATAAAGGAGGCCAGGCCACCGCAGCCCTGCCCCGCCATGAACATCCGAGATCGCCTGACGTGTGGCATATAACTCTGTTGGAGGCCATGGGGAGCCACCCCACCCTTACTGCATCATATAAAGCTCAGAGCACAGACCCAGGCCCACACCTGTCTTTCTGATCAGGCAGTTTCAATGCCCAGTCTGTTGCTGCCAGGTATGGCAACAGATCCTCTGTGCCTACCCTGGCTTTTAAAACTAGGAAGGCGAGGGCCAGGTACGGTGGCTCACACCTGTAATCCCAGCACTTTGGGAGGCCGAGGCGGGTGGATCACTTAAGTCTAGGAGTTTGAGACCAGCCTATGCAACATGGCAAAACCCTGTCTCTACAAAAGTAAAAATAAAAACAAATTAGCCAGGCATGGTGCATGCTTGTAGTCCCAGCTACTAGGGAGACTGAGGTGGGAGGATCACTTGAGCCCAGGAGGCAGAGGCTGCAGTGAGCTGAGATCACACCACTGCACTCCAGCCTGAGAAACAGCCAGACCCTGTCTCAAACACACATACACACACATAATGGATATAGGTGTGTGTCTCTGACTCTTCTTTGGCCTCCGGGCTGCAGTGTCCCCGGCCAGATCCCCACCTCTCATGTCTGCTCTGCCACCCACAGATCCCGGAGTTGAAGCAGGACATCAGCATCCCCGACTACTGCAGCCTGGGCGATGGGGAGGAGGAGGAGATCACCATCAATGCCTGGTTTGGTCCCCAGGGAACCATCTCCCCCCTACATCAGGATCCCCAGCAGAACTTCCTAGTCCAGGTTGGAGCTACAACTGGAATAGTGGCCTCCTATCTCCTCCTGGCCCAGGCACCTGGCTGGCCACGTTCTCTGCCTTTAAACACCGGGCTCTTAAAAAGAAACAAGAAGCACTGAAGGGGATGAGGACAAAACTAGAAAACAAACCCACAAACGGCGCCAGGCCCGGGAAGGCCTCTGCAGTCGGCTGCTTCCAGAAGCGGCTGTCCTGTGTGGGCCCCTCCCAAGATCCCTCACAGGGGAGCCCTCGGGAGAGGGAGCCAGTGCTGGCGTGGGTGCCTGGTGCCTCTGCCCCTCCCCCGCCTGCCACCCATCCGATCCAGACCAGCTTCTTCCAAATAGGAGGCGGCAGGCCGGGGGAGGAGTTTTCTCAGTCACTGGGAGGTTTTTTCCTAAGACCCAGGCAGAGGAGCAGATGGTTTTGCTACAAGGGGAGGTACCTCTGTCTACTGCTGTAAGACCACCTTAGTTTTCACAGGCAAAGAGAAGTTTAGTAAAGGAGAACATTCTCCTACCCCAGCAGACCAGTCCAGAGAGGCAGCTCAGGAGTGGGCTAAGAGCCGGGCTTCGGGAGCCAGCCTGCCTGGCGCGGACAGCAGCCCTGCCACACCTCAGCTATGTGAGCTTGGGCAGCTCATTTAATCTCTCTGTGCCTCAGTTTCCTCACCTGCAAAATGGGAGTGAAGATAAACCTCCTCAGAGAGGATTAAATCAGGTAACACACGTGAAGCACTTAAGTGGTGCCTGGCACAGACAAGTGCCTAATAATGGTGGGCTCCAAAATGTATTTGGAAGAAAAACATACCTTTAGGCCAAGTTTGGTGGTTCACACCTATAATCCCAGCACTTTGGGAGGCTGAGTCAGGAGGATCACTTGAGGCCAGGAGTTCAAGACCAGCCTGGGTAACGTAGTAAAACCCAATCTCTACCAAAAATAAAAATACAAAAATCAGCTGGGTGTGGTGGGGCACACCTGTAGTCCCAACTACTGGGGAGGCTGGGGCAGGAGGATCTCTGGAGGGAGGAGGTCGAGACTCCAATGAGCCATGATCGCACCACTGCACTCCAGCCTGCATGACTGAGACCCAGTCTCTAAAAAATAAAACAGGAAGAAAAACATACATGTGGAACTGTAAGCATGTGTGGAGGGGAAGGGCGGGCTGGGCCCAGGGAGCAGCATGTGGAAGGGGACAGAGGCCAGGGTGGGCGTGGGGCAGCAGCAGAGTGAGGCCACCAGCTGACTGTGAGGGTCTCTTCCCAGGTGATGGGGAGGAAGTACATCCGGCTGTATTCCCCGCAGGAGTCGGGGGCTCTGTACCCTCATGACACGCACCTTCTCCATAACACGAGCCAGGTGGGCACTGGGGGTCCGGGGTGACATTGCAGGTTCTCCCCACTGCCCCAGAGATGATGACGTCCTTTGCTTTCTTCAGGTCGACGTGGAGAATCCTGACCTCGAGAAGTTCCCCGAGTTTGCCAAGGCCCCATTCCTGTCCTGCATCCTGTCTCCTGGAGAGATCCTGTTCATACCCGTGCAATACTGGCATTACGTGCGGGCTCTGGATTTGAGCTTCTCGGTCAGCTTCTGGTGGTCATAGCCGGGCTAGGAGCTGAAAGGGCCTGACATGCAGACAGCATTCATCTGTTCACTGATTTCCTGCTCTGTGCCCCACCTGGTGCTGGGTCCTGGAATCTATAGACAAGCAGGACTGAAGCTGTGTCCTGAAGAGCCTTCACTGCCCAGTGGCAGCCCTGGGCGGCTGAGCTTCAGCACTGGACGAGCACAGAGCGGGGGCTGCCCAGGAAGGAGCACACTCTAGGCTGGGGGTGCATGACAGAGGAAGGTGAGGAGAGCCCAGAAGGACCATGCAGGCAGATAGCCTGCTTGGGGACTCTGGCATCAGAAAGCCTAACGTGTTTGGGAAACAGGTGGGTCACACGGGCAGGGGTGAAACGTGGGCTCTGAGGTTGGCTACTCGACTCAGACCCGGCCGCGCTGCGTACCTGCTGCGCGACTTGGCCAGGATCCCCCGCTTCGTTGTGTCCACGTGGAAAAGAGGGCAAGGCCAGTCCTCACTGCAGAGGGCCGAGGAGGCAGTGCCGAGCCCCTGCTGCTGCATGAACCTTAACCACTGCCACTGATCCCAATTACTCTGATCCTTCTGCCCTTCCTTCCCGTAACTGGGCCTGCTGGACACCACAGCCTGAATACTGGAGAAAGCTGGGCGTTGCCCAGGTCACAGGAGAGAGTCCATAGAGGCCTGCTCAGGAGCGCAGACCCCTGCTGGGCAGTGGGAGCTTTCTGTCATCCTCGTGGCTAAAGGATAACCCACCTGCCTGCAGTGAAGTGCGAAGGTCTTGCTGGATGACTTTTCACCCACACTCATCCAGGAGCAGGCTCCCAAGTGAAGAAACCACTGAACCATCACCAGCCCCTGGAAGCCTCCCTCTAGCCACCTTCTAGTCACCATCCCCCAGAAGTAATGACTCTCAAACCGGTGGAAGGTTTGAGGCCAGGGGGACACCCAGGCTCCGTGCTTTCTGTAATTGTGTCTTGTTTGTGTGCACGCAGGTTTGTTTTATGTTTTGACCATTAAGACTTTCCCCAGCCCTCTGTTTTTTGTTTTTTAAACTAAATAGAGGTGGGATCTTGCTATGTTGCCCAGGCTGGTCTTGAACTCCTGGGCTTAAGCGATCCTCTCACCTTGGCCTACCAAAGTGCTGGGGTTACAGGTATGAGCCACCATGCCAGCCTTGGCTTCTTTCTTCTCCCCTTCCAAGACAGGCCTGGGAAAAAGAGCCCCGAGGGTTCAGCTGCCATCCTGCCAGCACCTTGACTCACTGGCTCCGCTGCTTGTCTTTTAGCTAAAAATCAAGCCGCCTCTGGTTGGCCAGGGGGTAGCTACCCTGGGGTAACTAGAAGGGGGATGGGAAGGTGGCCACGGGCAGCTGGAACTCTAGTTCCTGATGCCCTCTGTACCCAGGCCAAGGAATTTGACCTTTATTTGGTAGGTCCTGGGGTTCTCGGCCTTTGAGCAGACACCAGCAGAATCTGCAATCTCGAAAGCTGGCTGTTGGCAGGGAGAGGCCATGGTACTTACTCATCCTGGGAGTGGGCTGCTGAGGGGCCGTGGGTGTGCCAGGGAGTGACACAAGAGCTATCTGGAAGTGGAGTCCACTTGGCTCCATGGGCAGCTGCTTGCAAGGACATTGTTTATTCCCTGCCATTGTTAATAGTGAATTACCTAATCTTTCATGGGAAGAATTTACACCAGATGTCAACACCCCTGAAAGTAGGGAGGCATAAAACAGGGACGCCCCATGACTAGGTTCGCCATTAGTGAGGAGCGGTGGCTGCCCGGCCACAGAAGGCTGTGACTCCCGGCCCGCATGTGTCACTCACACCTCTTCCCCAGCGGAAGGACAGGCGGGTTGTGGCCCCAGCTCCCAGTGGCCCAGCCGCTCCATGCGCTCCAGCTGGCAGGCCCCATGGCCCATCTGTAGCGTAGCGTGACAGAAAGCTGGGCACGGGAGGCCACGTTCATTAACGTATGGTATCCTGGCCAGGAGGCTTCCCGCAAATGTCCCTTGTCAGATGAGGAACGGGAAAACGGGAAATGGCCCTGCCCTGGGGCCGAGGTTCCGGCGTTCCTAGGAGTCCCAGTCTGAGGGTGACCTCAGCCCTCCGGGGACGGTGGACTCTCAAGCCAGCTTGGAACCCAAGCGCCCAACAGTGGGTCACAGACCAAGGAGAGGCACGTGCACGAGCCCCTTCCTGAGATGTGGCCACAGCAGTCAGGACACTGATACTGCCATCACAGACACAGGACACAGCTAGCAGGCCTGTCACTGACCACATGAGGCCCCTGCCCTCATGGTGTTTTAACACAATGGCGTCAGGCTGGGGCGCGGGGGGCAATAAGGACATGGGAATAAAACAAGACAGTGTCACGCCATGATTAGTGCCATGAAAGCAACAGAGCAGGGTGACGGTGGAAAATGGCAGCCAGGGATGGACTGGTGGGGCCAGAGGTTTTAGATAGTTGACATTTGAAGAGCAAGAGCTTGACTAGGAATCCAGAACTGGCCAGGAGACTTGAGGCCCAGCTCGTGACAGCAGGTACAGCAGCCGTGAGACAAGGCAAGCCCCAGTCTGGGGACAGGGGAGGTAGGAGTCAGGGCGGCTGGGGCAGAGAGGGGTGGGAAGGGGGGTATCAAGGCCACGGGGCCTGGGGGACCAGCAGGGGAAGGCAATGGGGGGCTCAGCCTGGGAGGGACAGGTCTGCAGCTGCTCTGCAGACAAGGGCCTACAAGGGGACCCTGGGAAGCAGGCCAGTCCGTAATTCCTGAGTGACAAGGTCAGGGGCACCGACAGGGGAGCATGGCAGTGAAAGAGAAGGCTGTTGGGGTAATAAAGGCTTTGAATGCCAGGCCAGTGTATGGAACTCCTCACGAGGGTTTTGGTTGAGTGCCAGCGTGTGTTGTGAGATGTTCACATCGGTGTCATCATGGAGGTGCTGGAGGCAGGAGAGACAAGCAGTAGGAGGGCCAGTGTCCCCAATGGTGAAGTGCCCAGAGGCTTCCTGAGTCCCCAGCCAGGACTGCCTCGAGTACAGAGAATGAACAACCAGAACCATGGGACAACTGGGTCAGTCACGAGCTGCCCTGGCCCCTCCTGCAGGCGGTATTCGCTGGTTGGCTTTTTGCCTCCTGGCGTCCATCTTCCCTTCTTCCAGAACAGCACACTGCGCTCTGGAGAATGACCTCTGCCCCAGGGATGCGGTCCTGGCAGGTCTGTACAGCTCCTCCCTGGACTGGCATCTTGAGGGCACGTCGGGAGGAGCATAGACAGGTTGGAGCTGACCCCCTGTGGCAGCAGCACCCACGGTCACAGAATTGTCTTGACATCCACGAGCCTTATTCTAAGGTCTGCCGTTCTAGACTGGTCTTGCCTGTCATTTCTGCAAGCCACCTCATATGTTTCCAAAAAACTCCTCTTCTGGTGAGGCCAGCTGGGGCTGGCACTGGCTGAACACACTGGGCTTACCAATGGGCGTGTCTCTGCCCACTGACGAAGGGCTGGACTGGGTCCCCAGCTGCCTCACTGATGGGAAGGTGGGCTTGAGGGCTCAGGAGCCCAGACTTGGTTCTGGGAGGGTTAGCCTCCCACCAGCAGGGGTCATTGGTTCACTGAGCCTTGGATACCTGCTCTACCCTGGTTTTATGGAGGTGAATAAAGGGGGATGTGCCTGCCTGTAGCGGGGGAGGCCAGCCACCAATTCAGAGTCCAAGTTCACTCCCCGCTGCCTCTGAGGCTACTGAAGATGCAATCACACCTTCAATTTGCTTAGGGAAAGGCCCCTGCTCCCTCAGCCACGTGGCCTGAGAGGGAGGGCCCCACCCCTGTCTTCGGGGTGGGTGTGATTTTCCAATGCCAGTCAGATCATCCTGTCCCCACCTCGCAGGTGTCCACGTGGGAGCTATGGGCCGTGAGGATGCTTGCAAGGGTGTGGGAGCCACCAAGTGAGAGCCACCCTCTTCCTCCTGATCCCGGGCATGATGTGTGAGGCCCAGAAGCATGGCAGCTATTTTGCTATCATGAAGAAAGCTGGATGTCTGGGAAACCGCCTCGTAGGCCCCAAGCATGCAGCCAGCCCAGTGAAAGCGCAGTAGACACAGAAATATGGCTGTGTGGTAACCTCACTGGAGCCCCTAGACCTAAGGCCTTTCAAGTCCCCTGTGGCCAAGTCCTTCCTTGTTTCGGCCAGTCTGAGTTGGCTTTTCTGTCATGACTGAAGCATCCTGACTGATGCCAGGGTTCAAGAGAGGCATGAAGATGGGGACTTAACAAGTGTGAGGATGGAGGAAGTGCAGGGAGCGAGGGGCTGACCAGTGCCAAAGGGCGAGCGGGTGCTAGCCAGGAAACAAAGCCGGACACCAGAGGGGAAGGTGCGCAGGCCCAGGGCGCTGTGCAGAGGCTCCCGAGCTGACGAAGGAAGCCCCGCACCCTGCGCAGTGGGTGGGGGGAGGCAGTGGCGGATGAGCAGGGGCCTCACCAGGGGCCACAGCCCTGCTGCAGCAGTTAGGGCGTCCAGGGGTCTTCCACAGGGAGCATGGAGGCAGGGTGTGGGCCAGGGCTGGCGCTCAGCCTGAGGCAGCAGTGGCAGGGCCAGAGGGCTATTGGCAGCTGGGCTGGACAGGATCTGGTGACAGTGGGATGCAGGAGGCTCAGGGAGAGGAAGCATTGAGGCTGACTCCCGGTCCCGGCTGGGGCTGCTGGATGGCGGGGCTGCTGGATGGCGGGGCTGCCGGGCACCCACAGGGAGCAGAGGGTCCAGGGAGGGAGAGCACGTGTCCTGCCCAAACGCCCAGCCTCAGCCCATTCAGGCCAGTGGCACCTTGGGCCAGGGGAGAGTCCAGACTGGGGAGTTGGGGAGGCCAAGGTTCACATATCCAGGTTTGGGCCAGCCCAATCCTGCTGGGACAGCTGGTCACAGCTGGGACTGGAGGCAAGGCTGCCCTGGGCAAGGACAGTGAGCTGTCCTGAGCCGTTGCTGGGGGCTCTGCTGGTTTCACCTGCTGGAGCCCAAACCCAGGGGTTCTGAGTGATGACTGAACTCCAGGAAAGAAGGCAAGGCCACGACACAGAGCCTCACACACAGGCTCGAGAACACAGACAGGGGCTGCAGCAACTTCCCAGGACAGTTTATTCCAAAGCTGTGGACAGTCCACGTTAAGAAGAAAGAGGTGACTCGCATGGAACCCGAAACACGGACGCCTCTCTTCCAGGAAGGGCTGCAGCGATCAGGCCGCCCAAGGCAGCCAGTCCCTCAGCAGAGCACGACGGCTAATGCTGCCTGGACCGCAGGGACTTTTTGTTCGATTTCGAGATACCAGACTCCCTCTCCTTCTCAGGGTCAAAGACTTCTGTAGACAGAGAAGGCAGGAAAGACAGTGAATGGAGGGGCTGGCAGCACAGGAGCACCAGCTCGAGCCAGCAGCTACGTCTCCTTTGCCAAGGACTCTGTCCTAGGTCTACACCATTCTTCACTGCCAACCCTCCCCAGCCCGTGAGGCAGAGTTAGCCCCAATTCAGACAGGAACAAACTGAGGGAGCTGTGGACGTGGCTTTCACATCTCCCTCCTCAGAGGGCTGCCAGAGAGGGAGCCTTGTCTAGACAAAATGCTCATAAGCATTGGAATTTCTGCTGGGTTCTAGAAAGTCCTTTCTAGAAAGTCCTCTGGAACGGTGCACACAGCTCAGCCTTTACTTCCTGCGGTGGCTGCTTCTAGGATTCAGGCTGCTAATGCGTACCCCCACACACCCTGGAGCCCTTCAGGGCCCTGTCTCTAAGGGCTTCCCCAGCACCAGGCCCTGCGACCTGCTGGCCCAGCCCCTCCCATGAGCACCTCAGGGCCCACGCACCTGGGATCTCATGGGGCCAGTAGTCGTTGCAGTGGGGGCAGCGCGGTTCGGTGTTTGACTGGAAGTACTTGGCCACGCAGGGTAAGTGCATCCTGATCCCACAGGTTTCGCAGCTTTGACCCTGAAACAAGAAAGGCCAATGACGGCGGAGCTGGTGCACACCTCTGTGTTCTGCAAACCTCTGGGGAAGCCACAAGGAAAATGGGCAGCTGGCAGCATCGGGTTATCTTCCAGGCCCCAGATTAATACTGAAAATCCCAAACGCCTTAGTGCAGGGGAGTCTTTTGTTTGTTTGCTTGTTTGTTGCGGTGGGTTTTACTAAACAATTCTGAACACATGAACGCAGTGACAGAAGCCAAGGGCTGGCAAGCTCCTGCACTCAGATCCTGCAGGTGGCGTGTGGACAGCCACAGCTCTTCAGAAGCTTATTTGCTAATGTGGATCAAAAGCTTTCAAAAAAAAAATTGCACTTTGTCCCAGAAGCTCCGCCCAAGGAAATAATCACCAGGTGCCCAAGGATACAGGTGTGCGAGGCCCATGAGAGCAATTGCAATTATAAACAGCTACAGCTGCAAAACGACAGAAACTGAAAGGCACATCAATGTCCATGCTGGTTCAGTGGTTGCAAAGCCCTGCAAACTGGAGTAGACCACTCCGGAAAGCAGCAATTGATAGAGACACTCTGCCAAATACTCTGCCACAAAACTGCCAAGATAATGCAGGTTGCACAGAACACTCAACCTTCCTGAGAAAAATAAAGTAAGCGAGAGCCCTTGGACCCCAACAGCAGAACCAGGGAGGAGAGAGGCAGTGCGTCCCTGCAGGCCACAGTGGGGAGGTGTCCTCTGACACGTCCTGGGAGATGGCCTCCACCAGCTCTTGTGGAGGATGCGCGGGCAGTGCAGGAGGGCTGGGTCCAGAGCCAGGATTCCGGGAAGTACCTGTGCAGAGCCCCAGGAGCTGAGGGCCCAGCAATGAGCTCCCATGCCCTGCCCAGCGGGTACCTGGATGAGGAGGCTGTGACAGATATTACAGATCTTCACCGCGTCGGGGTACGTCTCCCGGATGTATTGCTCCATTTCCAGGATGGCCCGGCCATGCAGGGTGAACTCCCCTTCCTTCTGCAGGGACACACGGGAGGTGGCCACCCTCAGCCAGGCCCTCTCCCCATTCACTACCTCTGTTCCCTCTGTGATCCCACAGCCCAGTGCTCAGGAAGACACAAGGGTCTAGGCAGCTTTGCACCAACCCCAGAAAACAGGCATCAGTCACGCCCCCCTGGCAGAGCCTCAGCAAGGGAAACTGAGGCAAAGGCCCAAAAGGCATGGAGGCACAGCTCCCCGACACCCGCCTTTTCTCAGCATCTGTTGTGCCTTCAGACGTGACTATTCTGTCTGCACAGCAGTCCCAAGAGAGGCAGTCACAGCCCTCCTGCAGAGGAGGACGCTGAGGCCCACAAGGGGTCAGTCTCCCCAGGGCACAAACCCGAGCACCCACTGCTTCCATCCGCCACCCATCCCACTCCCAAAAAGCAGCATCCCCGGTGCCTCCCAGCACTTCTGCCTCCAACTGCAGTAGGGACCCTCAGAGATCATTTCCGGCAACATCACTTTACAGATGGAGCTGGAAGGAGTCTGGAGAGGGCAGACAGGCCCCATCACACCATGGGCAGTGGAGCCTCCAACGGAAGCCAGGCCTCCTGGTTCCCACGCCAGGGTGCGGTCTACCCATCATGCATCCTGAAAACCCTGGGAGAACCAGGAAGCACATGAATAACGCAGCTCCCCAGGCTGACCCTCCTGCCAAGTCACAGGAGGGAGGCAGCACTGAGGGAGACCCGAGGGAGGCAAATGACATGGGACCCAGGACACGGACCCATGCAGGCTGATTCCAGTTTCTCCGCAGTCAGCTCATGCATCGGACGTGAACCACGCCAGGAGATGGCATCACTGAAGCCTGCAAGTCACCCGAGTGCTCAACTGCCTTTCCTGTTATTTTCTAATTTTTACAAGCAAGAGCTGTCACTCCCGTTTTTGTTTTTTGGTTTTTTTTGTTTTTGTTTTTTTGTGTTTTTTTGAGATGGAGTTTTACTCTTGTTGCCCAGGGTGGAGTGCAATGGCATGATCTTGGCTCAATGCAACTTCTGTGTTCTGGGTTCAAGCAATTCTTCTGCCTCAGCCTCCCAAGTAGCTGGGATTACAGGTGTGTGCCACCACGCCCGGCTAATTTTGTGTTTTTAGTAGAGACGGGGTTTTGCCATGTTGGCCAGGCTGGTCTCAAACTCCTGACTTCAAGTGATCTACCTACCTCAGCCTCCCAAAGTGCTGCAATTACAGGTGTGAGCCACTGTGCCCAGCCAAGCTGCATTTACTGAACACCTACTATGCGCCTGAAACTGCACCCAAGGCTCACCATTCATTACTCACTCAGTCCTCTGCGGGCCCATCAGGGGAGGGGTAGGAGGGGTGCCCTAGGCCTCAAAGAAGACGAGAGCCCAGGCAATCTCCCAGGCACCTCGCCATGACACTTGGAAGTCAGGACCTCTTGTAGGGAGCAGTCCTGGGGTGTATGGAGGTGTGTCCATCAGCAGACGTCCAGCTCCCATGAGCCACGCTTGCTCTCAGAGGCCTCCCCGCTGACCCCAACCACCCACCACCCCTGGGCTTCTCCTGGCCCGGCAGCTGCCTCAGCACCTCCATGCTGAGCCAGTCTCGCACAGGACTGGCTGTCCAGGAGTGACATGTCCCTGGGGTGATATGCCCACCTGGAAGGGCCTTGGCAGTGGACCCCTGGCTGTTTCTGTGGGAAGCCCTGTGTCTGAGAAACCAAGGATCAGACGCTGACGTGTGGTTTCTCTGATCGAGGTGCTGCCCTAGGAAGACCTGTCCTGGGTAAATGAGCACCCCACCCCTGTTCTCAGCGGTTCCTCCAGAGTACCGCAGACCTCAGGGCAACCTTACCAGGCCATGTAGGTCAGAGAGTACTGGACCCTCACAGAAACCTGGAGCCGGCAATGTCTCCATCCTGCAGATGAGGAAACAGTCTCTGCAACAAGAAGCTGCTTGCCACAGGCAGCAGAGGAACCTGTGGAGTCTCACTACACAGCCCTTGCCATACAAGCTTTGTTCCTTCGTCCTCCTCAGGGCCCCAGCAGGCCAGGCAGTCAACAAGAAGCCTCGCTAGGGCGACTGCCCAGCACCAGTGCAGAGGGCCCCCTGGTACTTCTGCAGCGCTCCTGCAGGTGGCAGCTTCCGGATCCTCTGTCCACACTCCCTGGAGCTCAGAGGCGCCCTGCAGAAGGCGGTGCCAGCACTGTCACCAAACTGAAAAAGGTACAGACTACAAGCGCCTGCAGCTACAGCTCACCCCCACAGACTCCAGGGCGGTGCCTCTCCTATCCACCACAACCCTCTCCAGACACCAAGGGCAGACAAAGGGCAAGTCAAATCATAAAGCTGGGGGCACGCCCTGCAAGCCATGCACAATGATGGTGGCGTGTGCTAGGCACGCATGCTCTTGGGTGCAGAGCAGGGTGCAAAGTGTTGTGAAGTGGAATGTTGGGGCACTTGGCTCTAGGGGCTGGGATAACAGGTGACTTCAGTAGGTTTCTTTATGCATCCTGACATGTTCTAATCCTCCTATAGTGAACAGGTATTCCTGTAACATTTTTTGTAAGTTTTAAACTCTGTTCCTCTGTAACCTCATCCACCCATTCAGTCATCCAATCAGCAAGCATTTATTGAGCGCCTGAGGTGCCAGGCACTAGATTCTGCAATGGGAACCAGCCATGAAGAGGTCATAACCCCTGCCCTTAAAAAACTTAGCCCATGGCTGGGCACAGTGGCTCACACCTGTAATCCCAGCACTTTGGGAGGCCGAGATAGGCAGATCACCTGAGGTCAGGAGTTCGAGACCAGCCTTGTCAGTATGCAGAAACCCCGTCTCTATTAAAAATACAAAAATTAGCTAGGCATGGTGGCACATGCTTGTAATCCCAGCTATGTGGGAGGCTGAGGCAGGAAAATCACTTGAAGCCAGGAGGTGGAGGTTGCGGTGAGCCGAGATTGTACCGTTGCACTCCAGCCTGGGCAACAAGAGCGAAACTCCATCTCAAAAAAAAAAGAACAACTTGGCCCTAAGAAGGGCTGCACCACAAGCGAGAATGGTCAGTTATAACCTGAGCAGTCCTAGAACATTCTCTAGTACCAAATACAGCCCGGAGGGCAAGAAAAACTGTGACAAAGCCATTGATGGGAGCTGCAGTCCCCAAACTGGGGCCTGAACTCAGCCCTGCTACTCTCAGGGTGTCCGATGTCATCCAGACCCCTGAGCTGTCAGCTAAAAACGAAGCTATGGAGCCACTGCAGGACAGCAGGCAGCCTCCGAGACAGGACATACGGGAATGTGCCCAGCAGATCCTGCACTCACCAGGAGCTCCCAGCCCTGACCTCACCCCTGTGACCTCTGCCCTCACCCCGTGACCTCTCCACCCTTTCTTCCCATCAGGTACCCCAGGAACTGAATTTGGGTCAGGTTCCTGGTACAGGCCCACCCTACATGAAATTAGTAACTCAGAACACAAACTTCCCCAACCCAGAGGCAAGCCTTCTTGAAAAGAAGTGGAGAATCGCTGCAGCCACAAGCAGCAGCCTCTGGCCACGAGTCCGACCACCAAGTGAGGAAGTGGGGACCTGACGTAAGCGCGTCCTCAACACACACGCGCACGAGCACCTGGGAGGGCACAGCTATGGTCAACTCAGCAAACATTGAGCTGTTGAAAACAGGGGTGCCTTTTGTGGAAAAAGAACTGAAACATTTGTTCTGCTCCATTCAGCAGGACTAGACATGGAGGCGGGGCAGCATCTAGAAACTGGAGCTGCAGTGGGGCCTGTCCCAGACGTCACAGCTCCTTTCCTGAAGCTTGTCTATGCCTCTTCTAAGCACTGACCCTGAGGAACTCACTACTGACAAAAACGACAGTGGTAACGTCGCCAGTTCCTCTGCTGCCTCCCCCGCGAGCCAGCCAGCGCAGCACGGAGCACGTTACTGGGAGGTCCCATTCCTGCTCCTGACACGCCCAGCCCCAAAGGGGAAACGACAACTCCCCTCTTAGAGGGAACCTGAGGTCACCTGGCTCAGGGTTCAGACCCGGGTCAGATATCACAGCCACACTCGCAGCCACGGAACTGCCCTGCCTTGCAGTCTGTGGGCTAGAGGCTTGGTCCCAGGGCCCAAATCCCTGGGTGCAGCTCCTGGCTCTGCCATTCTGGCTGTGGCATCCTGAACACATCATGTGGGTGAACAGGGAGTGGGAGGCAGGAGAGGTGAGGCCCAAATCCTCCCCACAGGGTCACTGCTGGAATGCATGAAAGCAGATAACGGATCTGAGAAGGCTAGGCTCCATAGACATCAGTTGGCTACAAATACGATTTTGGAGAAAAAACTGCTATTCACTCGAAAGAGTGAGCCGGACTGGAAAACCATGAGACAGTACCTCAATTAGCCACTTGTTTTGGACAAATTTCTGCAGCACCTGCTCCGCTTCCTTCTTCCTCATCTTCTTGCCTTTAAGTTGATCAACCAGGTTCAAAATGTTTGTGGAAGATGCAAAGCCAGTTTCTGAGTCAATAATTAGTTCCAGCTGGAAGAAAGAGCAGGTACCATGCTTCTCTATTAAAATGGCAAAAATAACTTTTAAATGGCAATACCAAGTCTGGCAGGGGTGCAGTAAAACCACTCAGATCACAGGCAGAACTGTACGCTGGCATGGTATTCTGGGAAAACAATGGCATATGCATCAAGAGTCAGGACTGTGCTCTGTTCTTTTGACTCAGAGGTCACTTCGATAACATCCTCCCAAATAAATCATCTTAATGTCCCCAAATCAAAAAGGGTCGCCTTGCTTCATGGCTGGCCTCAGAGGCAGCAAGAGACAGACACGGCAGGCAGGAACCTCTGGGGAAGACAGGTTCCTGCACACGCAGTGTGTGCTCAGCTCAGCACCTGCTCCTCAACCCTGGCAGCTAATAAACTCCAGGAGAAGACCTAAAAGGAATGATTCCAACGCCTGGTTCTCAGAGATTCGGATTCGACAGATCGCAAGTGGGGCTGAAATGTCTGAATTCTTTTTCACCTCTGCAGTTATGTAGGCCTGAGAACCACTCTTAGCCATGTGTTTGACCAGAGGGCCGAGCAAATAGCTCTGAAGCCTGGTAGAGCAATGCCTCTCAAATGTGCACAGGCAAATGATTCAGTGGGCACCTGGCAAAAATGCAGATTCGGACTCAGCAGTCTAGGGTAGGGACTGGGACCGGGCCTTTCTAACAAGCTCCCAGGCGATGCTGCTGATGCTGCTGCTGATGCTGCTGCTGCCTTTCCCAGATGGCACTTAGAGCAGCCAGGTAGGAACGCCTGTTACTACCAGTGAGGCCCTGCTCTTGCCCATCCAGCTGGGGCTCACACCTGGCCCAGCACTTCCTTCCCAGGCAGCCATGGGGGCCCCTGACAGCTGTGAATTCCAGATGGGTAGACAGTGATATCTCCCTGCAAAGCCTTTTCTCAGACAGCAATGGTGGCCCATGTCCCCCCAGTGGTCCTTGAAGACTGCAGTTGCCACTTCTAATGACTGAGACAGAACTTTCCCATAAGAAGCCCAGCGAATGGGTGACGAGGATTACTCTACTTACAGCCTTTCTAAACAGATCCAGTTCATTCTCTGCAAAATCCGTAGCCATTTTGGAAACTGAAGTTGTAGCAAGATTCACCTAAGAAATAAGTCAGCGCAACAGTCAGGCTGTGGGGTTAACGTGTCGCTGGCTCTCCCTCCCTCCCCTCCTCCGTCTCTGGCCAGTCACTGAGCTCCTGTATCCAGGCACTGCGAGCCGCAGGATAGATCTGTAACCAGGCATATACTACAGACTTTATTCTTTAGCTCAGTCAACATGCTGGACCCTCAGAAGTTTCAGAACTCCAGAGGGTGTGCAGTATTTTCCAAACTCAGATAAATTTGGGAGATTTGTCTACATGTTAATGGAGCTTCTAATGCAAAAGGCACTGAGAAGTCTGACAGCAAGGAAATCTGCTTTGCTGTGTCTGACCAGCATTTCCACAGTTCTTTGACTGTGTCATGTTTTTTCCAGGGAATTGAGTTTGGGAAACCCTGGACTAGAGTGCTTCTTTCTGAGTGAGAGCCTGGCTGGGAGCAGCCAGATGTCCTCTGACCAGCCCGAGGTGTGTCCTAGCCAGGGATGGGCCATGTCAGCTTCCCACTCCTGTGTTTCACCCTGATCCCTACCTGTGAGAGTAAATCTGAAAACCACTGAAGACCCCACGTGGGTCACAATCCTTGACACTCCTACACACAGTTTCTTTTCATCGCTTCTATGTCTTATTCTAAGTAAAAAACCATTTCTCCCTTTATTCCTAATATTCCATACATTTGGAGTGACTTCTTTACAAAGAACTGTCCAAAAGAGAAATCAAACCAAAGCAAACACAGGCTGCCTGGGCCCTGTCCCAGCTCCTCAAAAATGCCACTAGAGGGCTCTGCCGGGCACTCACCAACGCATAAATGGGTCTCCCGTCATCTTCCGTGACTCCTCTCTTTATCTCAATATACAAGGACTCCAAGACACTGTTAATGTTGTTGATGAAGTCTTCCAACTTATCTACAGTGGCATTGCCTGGATATAAACAGACCAAAAAAGGGGGGTGACGGGGGGCCTCATCAACAAAACGTAGCTTGCTTGAATCATTCCATCCCATCTCAACACAGGGGACAGCAACCCCAGACACCGGCGGAGGCTGCAGCCTCTTGGGTGGATGCCAATGCCGCGTGGCTTCTTTCTTCCTGGAGTACTTGGAAGACAAACAGACAACAGATGGAGGGCGTTGTGAGGCAGGAGGGCCGGGGAGATGCTATCTGCAACCACGGAGGCTGCCGCGGGCTTCCTGTCTTTGCTCGCTGCCTCCTGATGAGAGTCCGGATCAGCACCTTCAGCGTATCACTCAATGATGTGCTCAGAGTGTGCACTAAGCTCCCGCTGCACGCACATCCCATCCCATCTCAGCCCTTCTACCTCGTCCCCAGTGCCCCGCGAGCGGCCTCTGTCCCTCTGCATCCCCACGTGTCTTAGGTGGAGCTTTATTCCTTTCTTTTTTTATTCAATGTCCACTTATCCTCACTTACATGCCAGGCTTGTGCTGGGTCCTGGGCTGGAACAGTAAGAATAACAACAACCAGGGTGAGAAGGGCGGCTTGCAGCAAGCCCTCAGCATAGAGAGGCCCTGTCCCGGGCACCTTTTGTCATCATGAATCCACCCTCCAGCAGCTATCTGGGCACAGGGAAAGAGGCTGAGACGCAGAGAGGTGAACTGACTCACCCAGAGTTGCACCACAAGGCCGGGGCTTTGACCTCTCTGTCACCCACCTCCCCTGGCCCTGCCAGCAGGACGCTCACAGCCCAGGGGCCACCATCCAGGTCCATCAGTCTGAGGAGGGGGCACCCACAGTATTGCCGGGGGCTCAGCTGAATGGACACTGATCAGCCAGGGAAGGAAGGAGGGCAGAGAGGCTGCAGTAGGGAAGGGAGCCAGATCACACAGGGCCTGTGACTGGGGACAGCAGGGCCTTTCTCCTGCGGCACCAGGAAGCCTCTGAGCACTGGAAGCAGTGGAAGGACATGTCTAGCGCTGTGTACCTTTCATGCTGTGAAACTTTTTTTTTTTTTGAGACAGTCTCACTCTCGCCCAGGATGGAGTGCAGTAGCACAATCTTGGCTCACTGCAACCTCCACCTCCGGGTTCAAGCAATACACCTGCCTTAGCCTCCCGAGGAGTTGAGATTACAGGTGCCCACCACCACGCTCAGCTAATTTTTGTATTTTTAGTAGAGATGGGGTTTTACCATGTTGGCCAGGCTGGTCTCGAGCTCCTGACCTCAGGTGATCCGCCCACTTTGGCCTCCCAAAATGCTGGGCTTACAGGAATGAGCTTGTGCTGCGAAACTTTTTAAAGCAAGAGTATGTATTACTGTTTTCACTGTTTTTATGTATTAAAATAAATAATTTCAAAAGATTCATGCCTTAGAAAATCATTCTGGAAAAAAAACTGCAAGAAAAACCAGACAATATGATAGATACATTTATGTGTGAAACAAAAACAGAACCAATGAAACAGTCCCACAGGAAAAGGCCCAGCAGGTTGCCCACTGGACTGACGACCAAGGCCGTCGCCAGGAAGGGACTAAACGGGGGTCATCACAGCGCACTCACGCTGTGTGTCTATGTTTGATTTCTTATAGACAGAGGCATTTCTAAGCTACCCATACAACTCAAAAGTCATAAAGTTAAAAAAAAAAAACAGAAGATCACGCTGGTGAAAATGGAGGGCGTGGCCGTGTGAAAGAGTCAAGGACAACCCAGGCCAGTGAGCTCTATCAGAGGATCAGGCTGTGGGGGCCCAGAAAAGCCGAGAACAAAGCCCAGGGCAGTGACACTAACGCGCCATGCTCAGCGAGGAGCTAACCTTCCATTTAAGTAAAGTTTTTAAAAGGCAGTTTAAATTAAAAAGTAGTCATAATAAGTGGGTGGCACGTGGACATGGTGAAATTGTAACATATGACAATGGCATCTGGCCTCAGTGGCTGGAGAGTAGGCATCAGGAGGGAGGCATGGCCTGACTTCCTGCCTCCACACCCCTGCTCAGGGGTCCCTCCTTTCTGAAAAGCTCTCCCTCCACTGCTGCAGCCACCTCAGATGGCCTGTTTTTCCAGGAAATGTTCTCTTCTGCCCCCGATGCTGTCTTCCTCTTCCACACCACGCAAGGCAGCTCTTTGCTGGCGTGGGAGCCAAGCTGTTCCGTACCTGCCTGTGCCGGTGACTTGGGCAGACACACTTTTCCACCCCCAAGGGCAGCCAATGCTGGATAGCTCAGACGCAAGGGGCCCAGACACCAAAAAGCCTTGCTCAGTGCAGAGTGAGTGACAGGAGCCCTGTCCACCCAGTGTGACACCGGGGCAAGTCCCACCTCCCTCTGAAAGTGACAACTCACATTTTCCACTAACGAGGCCCCTCCTGGGTGTCAGTGAGAACAATGGGCCCTGTGGGCAGATGAGAGGCATTCTGCTCTACTGGACTTTCCAGACACCCCATTGCGGGGAGGGAGCCAGCAGCCCTCTCTGCCCTTCCCCTCTCCCCACTGCCTCTGGTTTGGCGTCCGGCCTCATTTTTCAGAAACCATGAATGTTTTGCTGTATTTTTATCTGACCAACCACTTCCTCCTACTGTACTCGCTCACTGCAGACACCAGCCACCGCTTGGGCGCTCCCATTCTCTCCGCTCTCACCCTCTCTTTCCTTCCACACGCTTCCTGCATCGGGGTCGTGTCCACGATCTCCATCGCTGACCCTGTAACTGTTTCTCACGGAGGCCCCACGCCCTTGCAGCTCCTCTTAATTGTGACCTGAGAAGAAACTTCTCTTATGCTCAGCAAACCCCTCAACTGACTCCTTTTGGCAGCAACAGAGGCGGCGTGGTGGCATGGGGCTGGCAGCAGAGGTATAGGCTCCAGCCCGTCCTGCCCTCCGGCTCTGTGGGGCCCTGCGTGAGCCTCTCCCACACTTCTCATCTCTAACAGCCACACACGGTCTCGCCTCCAGCCTTACACATGTCCAGAACCCTCTTCCCTCCCGCTTCTCCACCACCACTCCTGGCTGGACCCCAGCCTCCTGGTCCTCTGGCAGCCTCCTGTACAGGCCTTCCCCAACCAGATGAGCTGCACTTCCCAGCTCTGTCCTCCCACGGCTCCAGCACTTCCTTCCTCATCACACGGTGCTCCGGCTACTGTGTCCGGCCACCCTGAAACAGGAGTCAGCTGGTGACGCCTGCCAGCCCAGCAGCCATGTCCCTCCCTAACGAGACCTTTGCCTTTTTTCTTTCTTTTTTTGTTTAGAATTGTCTTTCTCTTACATTTGTGGTTTTGGTGAGAGAACAATTCCAGGTACAATATTCAGGGAACCAGAAAGCAGAAAGCTGAAGGGACCAGAGATTAGGGCAGCCAGGAGTAGACAGAGAACCCATACCAGCCAGACACTCTCGCAATCTGAGCAAGGGACAAAAGGAAGCTTGGAGGTGGCTCCAGCCCAGAAGCTACAGAGGGCCAGCTGCTCTGGCCATGTGGTGGTGCCATGCTTCCTGCCCATCCCGACTGCGCACCTGGCCACCAATGAATCCTACGTGTCCCTCCCCCAATAGCATCTTGATACATTCCTTTTTTTTTTTTTTTTTTTGAGATGGAGTGTCACTCCATTGCCCAGCCTGGAGTGCAGTGGCGCAATCTCAGCTCACTGCAACCTCCACCTCCCAGGTTCAAGTGATCCTCCTGCCTCAGCCTCCCCAGGCACTGGGACTACAAGTGTTTCACCACCACGGCTGGCTAATTTTTTGTATTTTCAGTAGAGATGGGATTTCACTGTGTTGGTCAGGCTGGTCTCAAACTCCTGACCTCAAGTGATCTGCCCACCTCAGCCTCCCAAAGTGCTGGGATTACAGGCATGAGCCACCATGCCCAGCCCCGACACATTCCTTTCTCAGAACTGCGGTCTCTTGCTTGCTCCCAAGACCCTTACGATGCCCACTAAGTGCTAAGGTGGCACCAGATCGCTGCTTCCCAGCCTCAGGTCTTCAGGACAGCTAATGTCCACAGCTCTGCCCCTGCTGTCTCCTCTGATCCTGGAGCCCTGGTGGAGAAGCTACAGTTTGCCAATCTGTAGGGATACACTGGGCTAAAGGCATGTCTGAGGATCCTTTTGACCTCAATATTCTACAAGCCCATGGTCATGATAAAGAGTGTGGGATAAAGTCCATATCGTGGGATTCTGAGACAGCTACTTTCAGAGTTAGAAATACCACTTTGAGGACTTAGGAGTTAATTAATACCACTCCTTTTCAGAATCCAGAACCAACTGAAGAAAAAGGCACACCCTTCAGTAAATATCAAAACATCAGGTTTTCTGTAGGTAGGGCTGGATCAGAGGCTGGTTCTCTGCACACCGCCAACCTCCAGTCAGTGATATGGGAGGCCCAGCTACGAGGACAGAGGAACGAGGCCCTGGCCCTACCACAGATGTCTCCCCTACAGGGAAAGAGATACCGAAGCCAGGACAACCAGCACCATGTTTGAATCAAGCAAGTTGAACCTCTAAACCTCTAAACACAGTGCCACCTGTGTTTTCTCTACTTGGAAGAGGCAGGGTGTGTCTGGATTTCTTAAGGGCTATAGTAAAGTAGTTCGTGTTAGGCTAAAATCAAGGGGCCTGCAAATGTGTGACTGTAATTCACCTTATTATGTGCCAGCACTATGCATTCTCATGGTTCATTTCATCATGACAGTAACAGTAACTCCATAAGGTGCATCACTAATATCATCTGTATATATAGGAGGCTTGGAGAGGTTAACAACTTGCTCATAGTTTCTGTAACTTGGAAGGAAATGGAGCCCAGGCTTGCCCGACCCCAGATCCTAAGCTACCAGGCACTAAGCCACATGGGCTCCGCAGCACAAGCCTGAGGACATCCTGTATACCAGACCCCACCGTCATCTCATCTACACCCTCCTGCACCTGCCCTGTGCTTCAGAGTCACCGAGAGAGACTGGGCCAACAGGGAAGGATGGAAGGCATCTGGGCACCTGATTAAGACTCCAGAGGTGGTACCCAGAGAGGAGCTGCACTCACAGAGGAGAGGCATCGGATCGGCCCGGCCTGGCCCAGCCCAGCATCCATCATCCCCCTCAGGCCAGCCCAGGCCAGCCCAGCATCCATCATCCCCTCGACCCAGCCCACTACATCATCCATCATACCCCCAGCCCAGCCCTGAGCACTGGGCCAGGTCCAGGGTTCGGGGACAGCATGCAGGGCAGCAGGAGCAGCTAAGGAAAGGCAAAGACCCTGGAGCGGACAGAGCCACTCTTCCTTTAGCAGGAAATGCCTGTCAGTGGTGGCAACTGAAAATGGGCCTCCAGGCAAGTGACAAGCACTGAACAAAACAGGACACTTCTCCCCTAAGAAGGAGGGTTGGCTCAAGTCATCTTGAGAGATTACTTTTTTAACTAATTCTGTACACATTTTCTCCTTTTCTTTTAAAATTAAATTTTAAGGCCAGGTGTGGTGGCTTACACCTGTAATCCCAGTACTTTGGAAGGCCAAGGCAGGAGGATCACTTGAGGTCAGGAGTTCAAGACAAGCCTGAGCAATGGATCAAGAACTCATCTCTACAAAAAAAAATTTAAAACTCAGCCAGGCATGGTGGCATGTGGCTGTAGTCCCAGCTACTTGGGAGGCTGAAGTAGGAGGACAGCTTGAGCCCAGGAGTTGGAGATTGAAATGAGCTATCATTGCATCACTGCATTCTAGCCGGGGTGACAGAGACAGGCCACCTCTCAAAAAACAAAAGAAATGATGTAAGTTAAATTGGAATGAACGTTACCAATGAGCCTCTTCTTGCTATATCAGGGTCCCTGCTTCCCAGAGGCTACTAGAACCTAGAAATTCACTGTGTGCTTGGGCAGCAGGAAATTGGGAAGTCTACTGCCCTGACCTCTGACCAACAAATAGTTTTGTTCTAAACTAAGCACTAAAAATACAAAATGTTATTTTTAGGCAGAGGAAATAACAGCAAAAAATAAGACTCCAAGGGCCCAAGCCACTGTGAGCCAACTTGCCCTGAGACAGCCCTCCCGACAGAGAGGGCGGACGGGTGGTCCTGCTACCACAGCACTGAGGACAGGGCAGGGCAGGGCAGGCCCCAGATGAGACGGGAGTGGTGAAGTGGAGCTGACCCAAGAGAGCAGACCCTGGGCTGGGAGGAAGGGCTGACGGGCAGGACACGGGGCTGGGGAGGTTTGGGAGGGGCCACGGGATTTCACCTCTCAGCCTGTAGGTCTCATCTTTCCCCCAACAGCCTGGGGGAAAAGATTCTCTGGACCTTCAGGCTCGCAGATGCAAAGATGAGAACTGCCACGGGCACTTCCGAGCACAGCCAGTGAACAATGCTGGGAAGAGCAGGGTGGAAGGAGAGTGGCTGGTCTGTGGTAGATCACTTAGAGACAAAGTATCCTCTCCATGGGTGCACCAGCGCATTCACTACACACTGCAGCACGGCTCCCCACCTCTCAGCAGACCCTCAGTGACCGCCGCAGAGGCGAGCCAGAAAGGATCGCTGCTTCTCTTTCTCAGAGGTCAGGGAGATGAAGGACATACTTAAGATGGGACAGGAAGTGACAAAGTCCAGACCAGAAACCCGATGTCTGGCCATTAGCTGGATGCAATCACGAAAGGATGTGGGCATTCATCAGAAAAAAATTCTTACATATATATGCAATGATGTTGAGAATACTTCAAAATAACGTGGGTAAGCAGGTACAAACATAAATAAAACAAGATCCGTCCTGCATTCATCATCTGAACTGGGTGACGGCACACGGGACTTCACTGTGTCAGTCTCTCCACTTTTCTGTTTGACTTTTTCCATAATAAAATGTTTAAAAAATACTTCAGTGCTCAACAATCATATAACTTGACTCCTTGACCCTCAAGAATCTCAATTTAAAGAGAAAAGTGAGTGTCCTGTGACAAGGTAGATTAGCTCAGGGCTCCAACAGTAGGGAAGGAATAGGATTTTAATAACATGTGGTCTTAAAACCTATTGTTCTGAGATCTGTACACAGAGTTCTTTTCTTCTTAAACTTAAGAAGTTTATTACAATCAGAAAGTCTGCTCTTTAGCCTCACTCAAATGACAGAGCATAAAACTTATTTTATGTTACTGGGCACAGTACTTGCATCTCAGCTGCATGCATTTATGGTCCTAAAACCTATGCTACCACTGCAGGAGTGGTGATGGGGACATCCACTTGCTGTCCCTATCTACGCAGCATCTATGGAACATTCCCCTGGCTGGAGGTCTATCAGTCAGGACTCCCACTGGCAATAAAGCAGTGTTCACTGGTTTATCACGCTAAAGTTCTGGATCATAATGGGAATCGTCATGAGAAACATAAACTACTATATATTTTGCTACTGATGCTGTTCATACACATTTCATCTTAATCCCACCCACTGAAAACAGGTGGTCCATCTATCCTTGAGATGAGTGGCGGCTCTGACACCTTCGGTGGCGCTCTGGTTCCCACCCCTACCCATGCAGGAGCCCTTGCAGAGTTGATACAGGGGCTCTGCAGGGGACAGGAGAGGAGGCTTCCTAGTCACCCAGGCCCTGAAACCAGAGCAGTTCTTCCTGATCCCTGCTGGGTAAGCCTCCTCCTGCTCAGATTGCACTGAGCAAGTGAAAATGGATAAATCCGATGCCTACAGAGGCAGGCAGGAAGCACAGCTGCAGACAGCTCTGGGCACAGCAGGGAGCTGGAGGCACACATTCTACCAAAGAAGGTAGCACTGCTCTGCTTCAGCCGAGTGCCCGAGCTTTGGGTGTTCACACAGAATCTCCTGGCGGTTGTTTTCTGTTTAACCTGGTCATTCTCAAAAAGTACAAACACTGTAGTGCAAACAAACAATGCCTGTAAGTTATATGCCACTGACAGTTCACCATCTCCCAATTCCGATGTGGGTGGGAAACCTGCTGTCATAAGACACAGTGACTAATGAGGCCACTCTGCTCCCTGACCCGCCAGATAAGCAGTTACTATTTCTCACACCGGCTGGACTGTGAGCAGCTCAAAGGAATGGACTGTGTTACTACCATTCTTCTGAGAGACTGAACATACAGACGGCCAATGGGCTGCAGCCAATGGCCAGACCACGTATAAAAGCAGAACTCCAACCCAAAATCTACAGCAACCTGCCCAGAAAGCCAGCCCACCACCTCCAAGTGAGAACTGTAGGAAGCCAGGCCAGTCCCCCAACAACCAGTCCAGAAGCCAAAACTAACCCACAATTATGGCCCAAAAGGACTAGCGCAGGATCAGTAACTGATACTACCCTAACTGATTTTATTTTGTATTTTAGAGATGGGGTCTCACTCTGTCATCTAGGCTGGAGAGCAGTGGTACAATCACAGCTCACTACAGCCTCGAACTCCAAGGTTCAAGTGATCCCCCCACTTCAGTCTCCCCAATATCTGGGACTACAAGCACGAGCCACTATGCTCAGCTAACTTTGTTTTTTCTGGAGACCCTGAGGTCTCGCAATGTTGCCCAGGCTGGTCTCAAACTCCTAGCCTCAAGTGATCCTCCTGCCTCAGCCTCCCAAATAGCTAAGACTACAGGCATGTATCACCACACTCGGCAACTTCCCTGATTTTTATTCCTGTTTCTAAGAGACAACAAACCAGAGAAAGCAACACACACTTCTAACCAATCACATAGGACGCCCCGCTTCTGGTTAGCTGTCTCCACCTTGCCCTGGCCAGCGGCCTCCACTCGGGACACCTGAAGCCTCCCTACTCCTCTGCCTACCTGGAGTCTCTGCCAAACCCACGTGGAGGCTGCCTCCCTTGCTGGAACAAGCTCTAAATAAGTAGCCGCTGCCTGTTCTGCTGCCTGGTCTCCGTTTATGCTCACACTTTATCTGTGGAGGACTCAATTTGGTGCCCATTCTGGGCTAAGCAGGGGCTACGAGGTGGCTGGTATGAAGGCGGCCAACCGGAGTCGCTCTGACAGGCACATGCCCTTCCCTTTCCCCACTCACTACAGCCCAAAGCAGACAACAGCCTCCAACATTCTCCCGGTGTCCCCTCTAGCCTTCTCCCTCTGTCTGTCCTCCACATGCAGCTGAGTAGAGCCAGATCCCAGCACTCAGCCTGGAAGTTGCCTGGGGCTCCATCCCCTGACCTATGTTCCCACTTGCTTTTCTGTCTTCCGCTCCCCCACACCAAGCTCCTCCCCATCTCAGCCTCTTCACTCATGCTGCCTTCCCCTTGGAAAGCGTCTCCCGCAGATCTCTGCAGGGCTGCCCCTCATCACCTGAGCATCGCCACACATGGCAGCTCCAGAGAAAGGTCTGAGCAGAGGCCCTAGCCAAAGCCACACCCCAGGCCCACTATGCCGAGGGACTCAAAGCTTCCTTCCAGCAGTTAGCACCCCAAACTACCGCACTGTCTGCCTCCGAGTTGCTGTCTTTCTCTTTCTAAGCAGAATGTCAGCCCACTAAAGGCTGGGATCTACTCATCCTACTCACCACAGCACCCCAACATTCAGCTGATACTCAAGACGTATCCGTCAACGAACCAAGGAAGATGTGTGGTACCAGTGGTGAGCATGCTTTCTGAATTTTCTAGGAAAACCCCAGCAATAGAATTCAGCCCTGTGGTCTATACGATAATTCCTCTCACACTATCATACCAGCACCATGGGTCTTCTGATAGTCACCCCCACCACCCACTCCCAGCAACTGGGATTAGATGGCAAGTCAAGGGGCAGAAAAGGAAGGACGAGGCGGTGGCAAGCATGAAGTGAACGTGTGCTCGCAAGTACTCTCTGCCAGGCACTGAACATACATTCCCTTGCTGAATCTTCATGACTCTTCCATGAGATGAATGTGATGTCCCTTATAACACAGAAAGCTGAGACTCAGAAAAGTAAAAGAACTTTCCCCGGGTCCTGGAAGAAACGGGACTTGAATTCATGCCTTTGAAAAATGGCTTCCCTGTTCCAGCCAGCGGGGTCTGTGGTAATCCCACTGAATCCATTCCCAGTACTGCCACGCGTCAGCACATAACCTCTCGCATGTCTGGGATCCAGTTCAAAATGCATTCCCAAACACATGATGTGTGCGCTTAGGGGAGCGTGGAGCACACGGAAATCCTGGCTCAGCGACTCCATGCTGGCCTGAAAGGCCTGCGGTGGAGCCGTCCAGCCTGGACTCCCATGCTGCAGACATGAGGAACGGGCAGGACTTGGACACATCTAGGCCAGTAAGAGCCAGAGACACAACAGCAACATCAATTTTCTTGTGGTTACAGAGCTTCTTGAACCCAAAGATTCCTGTCCAAGCACTTAATAACTGCCGGCTGTCAATTCTGTATGTTGAGAAATTCATCGAGGCACACGTTCGATGTTACTTTTCACACTCATGTTTTGCCACTTTTCAGTTATGATCCCAGACTTTATCTCCCTTGATTAACGGAAAGGCAGACCGGCTCTGACAGCGGTAAGCTGATTAACTGTTCATCATGGCCAAAAGGGAGAACTAGAAATGAAATCACTAAAAATAGAAGGAAAATGTACTTGGAGCCAGCTTCTAATTATGACCGAGTCTTTCTTGGAAAGAGAAGGTGTTTACAAATAGGACTACAAATGGATGGAATACTAAACGAAAATGTCAACATCGCTGATTTGCCATCAACGCATGCAGCCTGATGATGTACAGGAGGCCAGCATTAGACAACAAAGCAGGCACAGGCATGTAAATCAGCGCGCTGGGAACAAACCCGGGAGGAAGGCAGATAAGAGGGTTGACAAAAACGGAAAATCTTTATCAAACCCCAACGTGACTATGATACTTGATTCACTCATCTAGTTTTGACACATGTATTTCAGCTACCTGGTTTTTGCCCAAACATCAAATTATTTACTATGCTCACTGAAGTATTTCTAAATCTAAATTTTTAAATCTAAAACTTTAGACATTTTTACCTAACTTGTCCTTAAAACAATAGATAATTTAAAACCTCATAAAAATTAACATAAAACATAATAACAGGCATAATTAGTTCTAAAATGTTAATGCTGGAGAGTATAGAACTGTACCTCATAGCAATCTGGCAATCATAAAACAAGAATGAATTTGGGAAGTATTTTAAAACTAATAGTAAAAATGGGATGAAGAATGGGATTATTTTTTGAAACAGGGTCTTGCTCTGTCACCCAGCTGGAGAGCACTGGCACGATCTTGGCTCACTGCCACCTCTGCCTCCCAGGCTCAAGCAATCCTCCCACCTCAGCCTCTGAGTAGCTGTGATTGCAGGCTCATGCCACCAGACCCAACTAATTTTTTAATTTTATGTAGATACAGTGTTTCGCCATGTTGCCCAGGTTTGTCTCAAACTCCTTGAGCTTGAGTGATCTGCCTGCTGTGGCCTCCCAAACTGCTGGAATTACAGGCATGAGCCAAGAATCAGCACCGGGCCAAGAATGAGACATTTACCTTGTCTCTAAGTATCTCCCTGCAATATACTTATTAATCACACAGAAAAAGAGTAATTGTACACTGGAGAAACTGGCTGACCCCATCAGCACCGTAGTCAACCTGGTAGGATGCAGAGAGAACACAACACCACTTCTATATTATATCTGCAAAATTAAAAGGCATAATCTAGATCTAATTAGGAGGAAGCTCCAGACAAACCTAAGCTGAAGAACATTCTACAAATAGCACATGTGGCTACTGAGCACTTAAAATCGGGCCAGTCTAAACTAAGTGTAAAATACATATTGGATTGCAAATACATATTTTCGTCACCCCCAATATGGTTTGGCTGTGTCCCCACCCAAATCTCATCTTGAATTATAGTTCCCATAATCCAAACATGTCGTGGGAGGGGCCTGGTGGGAGGTAATTGAATCATGGGGGCAGTTACCCTCATGCTGTTCTTGTGACAGTAAGTGAGTTCTCAAGAGATCTGATAGTTTTATAAGGGGCTTTTCCCCTTTTGCTCGGCACTTCTCCTTCCTGCCTGCCACCATGTGAAGAAGGATGTGTTTGCTTCCCCTTCCACCATGATTGTAAGTTTCCTGAGGCCTCCCAGCCATGCTGAACTGTGAGTCAATTAAATTTATTTCCTTTATAAATTACCCAGCCTCTGGTATGTCTTTATTAGCAGCACGAGAATGGACTAATACACTCACCAAGTTTCCTTGTGCCTCTTTGTAATCCCCCTCACCTACCCATTCTATCCCTCCTCTACGCCATCCCATGCAACCACTGAACCATCCTGTCATTACAGTCAGGTACGCATTGTCTAGAATTTCACATAAATGACTTCATATGGCTGGGCACGGTGGCTCACGCCTGTAATCCTAGCACTTTGGGAGGCCGAGGCGGGTAGATCATGAGGTGAAGCGATCAAGACCATCCTGGCTAACACGATGAAACCCTGTCTCTACTAGAAATACAAAAAAATTAGCCAGACATGGTGGCACGCACCTGTAGTCCCAGCTACTTGGGAGGCTGAGGCAGGAGAATCGCTTGAACCCAGGAGGCGGAGGTTGCAGTGAGCGGAGATTGCACCACTGTACTCCAGCCTGGGCGACAGAGCGAGACCCCGTCTCAAAAAAAAAAAAAAAGAAAGAATTGCTTCATTCGCCTAGCTTCTTCCACTGAGCAAAATCATTCTGAGATTCACTCATATTCTAGCATGTAGCAATAGCTCACTTACTTTTATTGCTAAGTAGTCTGGATTTATCGCAGTCTGTTCATCTGTTCACCTGGACAATTAGGTGTTCACATCTGGTGCCATTACAAATAAAGATACTCTATCTCTACACAAGCATTTGTGCAGGCAAATAGCTTCATATCTCTTGAGCAAATGCCTAAGAGAGGAATGGCTGAATCTTAGGAAATTGCCACACTGTTTTCCTAAATGGCTGTCCCATTTTACATTCCCAACGGTAGTATATGAGAGTTCCAGTTCCTCCACATTCTCACCAATACTTGCCTTGCAGAGTCTTTTTCATTTTAGCCATTTGAATACACATGCAGCGGTAGCTCACAATGGCGTGATCTTAGCTCGCTGCAAGCTCCGCGTCCCGGGTTCAAATGATTCTTCTGCCTCAGCCTCCCAAGTAGCTGGGACTACAGGCACCCGCCACCACACCTGGCTAAATTTTGTATTTTTACTAGAGACAGGATTTCACGCTGTTGGCCAGGATGGTCTCAATCTTCCGACCTTGTGATCTGCCCGCCTGGGCCTCCCAAACTGCTGGGATTACAGGTGTGAGCCACCATGCCCAGCCTGCATTTTTTTAATGTCTAATGATGCCGAGCATCTGTTCATGTGCTCATCTGCCATCCGTACAACTGATCTGCAGTGTTCAAATCTTTTGCACATTTCGTATTGGGTTGTATGCTTTTTCTTTTCTTTTTCTTTTTTTGAGACAGGATCTCCCTCTGTTACCCAAGCTGAAGTGCAGTGGCACAATCTCAGCTCACTCCAACCTCTGCCTGCCAGGCTCAAGCCACCCTCCCACATCAGCCTCCCAAGTAGCTGAAACTACAGGAGCACGCCACCTCACCTGGCTAATTTTGTATTTTTTTGTAGAGACGGAGTTGTGCCATGTTGCCCAGGCTGGTCTCAAACTCCTGAGCTCAAGCAATCCACCGACTTCAGCCTCCCAGAGTGCTGGGATTACAGGTGTGAGCCACCGTGCCCAGCCGGGTTGAATGTTTTCTTATTGTTGAGCTCTGAGAATTCTCTATATATTCTGAATACAAGTCATTCATTAAATATATTATTTGCAAATATTTTCTCTAGTATTTTGCTTGTCTTTTCAGTCTCTAAAGAGTATTTTTTAATGTAAATTTTTAATTGTGAAGTCCAATGTATTGATTCATTCTCTTATGGAGGACGCTTTTGGTGTTGGAGCCAAGAAATCTTGGACTAATCACGGTCACAGAGGTTTTCTCCTATGTTTTCTTCTGGAAGTTTTATAGTTTCAGGTTTTACATGTAGGTCTATGACTCATTTTGAGATAATTTTTGTGTTTGGTGCAAAGTATGGCCTGCGGTTCATTTTTTGATTATGGATATCCAATTATTCCAGTACTCATTTTGGCAAAGACTATTTCCACTAAATTACCTTTACATTTCTGTCAAAAATCAGCTGTCCACCTGTGTGTGGGTCTGTATCTAGCTCTCTATTTTTTTCCCTTCATCTGTTTGTCCATCATTACATTACTACCACACTGTCTTGATAGGACAGTCATACAGTAAGTCTTGAAATCAGGCAGGGTTCCTCTCCAAGTTTGATTGTCTTTTTCAAAGTAGTTTTGGCTCTTCTAGGTCCTTTACATTTCCACGTGAATTTCAGAATCAGCTTGTTAATTTTTATAAAAAGCCTTGCTGGGATCTAACTGGGATTTATTTGAATCCATAGATCAATTTGGGGAGAATTGATACCTTAACAGTACTGAATTTCCCAGCCCATGAACATGCTATGTCTTTCCATTTATTTAAATCTCCTGGGAGGCTGAGGCAGGAGAATGGCGTGAACCCGGGAGGCGGAGCTTGCAGTGAGCCGAGATTGCGCCACTGCACTCCAGTCTGGGCGACAGAGCGAGACTCTGCCTCAAAAACATAAATAAATAAATATAAAAAAAAAAAATTAAATCTCCTTTGACTTCTCTCAACAATGTTTTGTAGTTTTCAGTGTATGGGTCTAACACGTTTTTGCCAGATCTATTCCTAAGCATTTCTTATTTTTAATGTTACTATAAATGATGCTATTTTTACATTTCAATTTCTGATTATCCATTGCCAGCATATAGAAAAACAATTGGTATTCAGATATTGATCTTGTATCCTACAACTGTACTAAACTCACTTAGTAGTTCTAGAAGATTTTTTGTAGATTCCATCAGATTTTCTACACAGATAATCATGTTGTCTGTGAACTGACAGCTTTACTGTATCGTCCTTTCCAATCCAGCTGCCTTTTGTTTCTTTTTCTTGCCTGAGTACACTAGCTAGAACGAAAGTGGTGAGAACAGACCTTCTTGTCTTGCTCCTGAGATTAGGGGGAAAGTATTCAGTCTTCCACCATTAAGAGTGATGTTAGCTGTAGGTTTTACAGAGACCCCCCCTTATCAGGTTAAGGAAGTTCCCTTCTTTGCTCACTTTGCTGAGGGTATTGTTTTATTTTTTTTATTATTATTATTTTTTAAACTCTGGGTAGAAGGTCAGGTGCAGTGGCTCATGCCTGTAATCCCAGCACTTTGAGAAGCCAAGCCAGGGAGATCACCTGAGGCCAGGAGTTCAAAACCAGCCTGGCCAACATGGTGAAACCCCACCTCTACTAAAAGTACAAAAATACATCAGGCGTGGTGGCGCATGCCTATAATCCCAGCTACTTGGGAGGCGGAGGCAGGAGAACTGCTTAAACCCAGGAGGCGGAGGTTGTAGCGAGCTGAGATCACACCACTGCCCTCCAGCCTGGGAGGCTTTTTTGAGACTCTGTCTCAAAAGTAAAATAAAATAATAAAATAAATAAAATTTATTTAATTTTAATTTTTTTTTTTTGAGACGGAGTTTCGCTCTTGTTACCCAGGCTGGAGTGCAATGGCGTGATCTCGGCTCACTGTAATCTGTGCCTCCCAGGTTCAAGCGATTCTCCTGCCTCAGCCTTCCGAGCAGCAGGGATTACAGGCATGCACCATCACGCCTGGCTAATTTTGTATTTTTATTAGACACGGGGTTCCTCCATGTTGGTCAGGCTGGTCTCGAGTTCCTGACCTCAGCTGATCCGACTGCCTCGGCCTCCTAAAGCGCTGGGATTACAGGCGTGAGCCACCGTGCCCCGCCTTAATTTTAATTATTTTAAAAAAATAAATATAAATAAAACTCTGTAGAGTTCAGACTCCTCACTTGTGCTCTAAGCCTATTTACCCTGTTTATCCCCTGCTACTTAGAATCCCTTAGCTTCCTATAAAAAACTTTCTGCTACATCACACCAGGGCCGACATGAGATTTTGTCAAATGCTTTTTCTGTACCTATTGAGATAAACACAAGATTTTTCTTTTTTAGTTTAATATGGTGAATTACAGTGATTTTCAAATATTAATACTAAATCAACCCTGCAAAATCAGGATAAACCCTACTTGGTTATGTTGTACCATCCTTTGTAAACACTGTTAGATTAGATTTGCCACAATTGGGTTTAGCATGTTAACATCTATGCTCATGAGGAGTCTTGACTGGGGTTTTCCTTCCTCACAATGTCTTTGGTTTTGGTATCAGAATCATGCAGGTCTCATAGAATTCGTCGTAACATATTCTCTTCAATTTTACAGAAAAGTTTGGGTAGAAATGGTGTGATTTCTTCCTTAAATGTTTGGGCCGGGCACTATTCCCAGCTCTGTGAATAGCTGGCATTGTTTTCTCTAATCCTTCCACTAGTTCTCTCCCTGACCTTAAGAAGTTTTCTTGCTCATCAGTTCTCAGCGGGATCCTTGAGTGGAGGGGCACTTTGGACATCTCAAGTTTTCTCTCTGTGCACCTCTAATCTACCTTATACTCCCTTGTAAGTACTCTGTCCTGCAACCTCTACCTGCCTTAGTCTCCCTGAACTCTCATCTCCATCTCCTCAACGCAGGGAGGCTGCCTAGCTCTGCCTGGGTTTCCCCTGTGCCATGGCCTAGAAACTTTCTAAAGGCACTGAGCTGGGGCAGCTGTACTGCTCACTCCCACTATTGCTTTTGGCAGAAGAAAGTTAGTTGGTCTTTCCCCCAGGTTCCTGGTACAGAACTTCTAAAACCCTTACAATTCCCTGAGTCATATGGGTGATAGAAGCATCTTTTGTTCTAATGAGGCAACTTTTGGCAGGCCCCTAGGATGGGGGCTGGTCACCAGAATGACCAAGCCTCAATCAAAAACATGGAACTTTCGGCCCCATTCCCCAATATCTGGGGAGAAGAGAGGGACTAGAGATGGAAGCACTCGTCAACAGCCAGTGACTGATCAATCATGCCTGTGTAAAGAAACCTCCATAGAAACCCCAGAATGGCCAGGCGCAGTGGCTAAATATTTCAAATCATTTCTAATGGTGTATTCACAATTTTGTGGGATGATTTTTCTTAGAGTGTGCCAAATTCAATAATCAACAGGCCCCATTAAACCTGAAACTGGGCTGGGTGCGGTGGCTCACGCCTATAATCCCAACATTTTGGGAGGCTGAAGCAGGATGATCACTTGAGCCTAGGTGTTCGAGACCAGCCTAGGCAACAGAAGAAGATCCCTGTCTCTACAAATAATTTAAAAATTAGCTGGGTGCGGTGGCTCATGCCTGTAATCCCAGCACTTTGGGAGGTGAAGGTGGGCATATCGCCTGAGGTCAGGAGTTCGAGACCAGCCTGGTCAACATGGTAAAACCCCGTCTCTATTAAAAATACAAAAATTAGCTGGGTGTGGTGGCGGGCGCCTGTAATCCCAGCTACTCAGGAGGCTGAGGCAGGAAAATTGCTTGAACCCAGGAGGCGGAGATTGCAGTGAGCCGAAACCGTGCCATTGCACTCCAGCCTGGATGACAAGAGTGAAACTCCGTCTCAAAAAAAAAAAAAAGAAAAGAAAAGAAAAGAAAAAAGAAACCCCGGAATAACAGGATTTGGAGAGTTTCAGGTTATTAAACACACGGAGGCACTGAGACGGTGGTGCACCTAGAGAGGGCATGGAAACTCCACGCCACCCCCACCTCCCACAGCTAGCCCTATGATCTCTCCTGCGTGGCTATTCCTGAGTTGCAGCCTTTATAAAAAAACCACGTAAGTAAAAACGTAAGTAAAGTGTTTTCCTGAGTTCTATGAATCATTCTAGAAAATTATCAAACCCGAAGAGGGAGTTATGGGAACCCCTGATGTATAGCCATTGGTCAGAAGTACAGGTAGCCCAGGACTTAAAACCAGCGTCTTAAATTGGGTCAGTCTTATGACACCGAGCCCTTTAACTTGTGGGATCTGATGCTAACTCCAGGCAGATAGTGTCAGAATTCAACTGAATCATTGAATGCCCAGTTGTTATCTAGAGAACTGGAGAAGTAGTGTTAGAAAAGATACCACATCAAGTGTCAAGAGAAAAAGAAACCATCATTGCTCATCTCTCAAAAGATCACTGTCCTTCACTGACCAATGTCCGGTGTTTTACATTTTGTCCATTTTTGAATTGTTTCAGGCAAGAAGGTGTATTGAGCCCTGTTGCTCCATACTGGCCAAAAGTGGAAAACCTCAAACCCAAGCCTTCTCCACCACCCACAAGGCCTCCTGTGCCTACTTCTATCAAGGAGGCCTATATTAGAATCATCTGACCCCTCGTCTGTATGACTCATGAGAGCCACGGTAAAATAAAAATTTAATCTCTAAGTCACCAGTCTCTAGCACAGAGGCCTGGCTCACTTGAGAGTCTAGGGAAGTTTTGCTGGTGGAATGAACGTATGTGTGGATGCAAGCCCTGGCTCAAAAAATCTAAGGTCCTCTATGAACACAGGTTCCCCAGCGCCATTCTGAAAGGCTCGACCCAAGGTCTGCACTGAACTTGAGAACAAAATCTAAACTCTTCACTAGCCAGGAGAATTGAGGACTTTGTTTCCCCTTAATGACAGTAAGAAGAGAACCCAAACCAAAGCCCAGAATAAGAAGTGCTTTGATAAACTGGACAAACACCCTGGGAAACGGCAATTAGAATAACTTGCAATTTCAATCACTCCTTTGTTTCATAATTTTCCTAGAAGCTCAATATTTTTCTAGTTGGTACAAGGGGACTTTCCTGGCCATCTCTTCAAAAGATAGGAAATTAATAATATTGGGTCTTGCGAGTATTCACTTAAGTTTAGATAATTTCTGTCATTTCTTGTTTAAAATCTCCCTAATAACAAGAACATGCAGTAACAAGTTTTTTGGCATTTTTCTTAAATGAGGATAGGAGAAAACAGATTGTACTACCCTGTTCACCCTGGCCATAACCATATCTAGGTGCAAAGAAATGGTATACAGTGTGAACAATAAATCAATTCCTAGACACATTCTACAGGACTTTCCTAAATTAGATCATAACAATTTTAAAGGTCAAATAAAGGCAAAAACACTTTCAGTCTTAGTACCAAGGCATCATGTGGCTCCTTGCAGTGAGCTGTGAAACTTCCCCAACCAACATTAAAGTTTACAGTCAAGACTCACGGGAGAAAAAAGGAGAAAAAGACTAAATTGTCATGTAAATAAGAGATTCAGGATTAACACAAGCATTCTTTTATTTTTTTTGAGATAAGGGTTCACTGTGTTGCCCAGGCTGAAGTGCAGTGGTACAATCTCAGCTCACTGCAACCCCTACCTCGTCTGCTCAAGCGATCCTCCTGCCTCAGCTTCCTGGGTAGCTAGGACCAGAGGTGTGCGCCAGCACACCTGGCTAATTTTTTGTATTTCTGGTAGAGACTGGGTTTCACCATGTTGCTCAGGCTGAAGACAAGCGTTCTTATGGCCATCTCTGGAGGATATTGAGGGGTAGGTTTAAAGCCCGGCCATGCTTTTTTTTTTTTTTTGATACACGGTTTCGCTGTGTTGCCCAGGCTGGAGTGCAGTGGCACGATCTCAGCTCACTGCAGCATCTGCCTCCCAGGTTCAAGCGATTCTCCTGCCTCAGCCTCCCAAGTAGCTGGGATTACAGGCATGCACCACCACACCCGGCTACTTTTTGTATATTTAGTAGAGATGGGGTGTCACCATGTTGACCAGGTTGGTCTTTAACTGCTGACCTCAGGTGACCCATCCCCCTCAGCCTCCCAAAGTGTTAGGATTTCAGGCGTGAGCCACCACACCTGGCCACTACCATGCTTTTTAAAGAGCAAGAGAAACTAGCTTGACAGGTATAACATCCCCTTTCAATAGAGAAGTCTCTCACCAAAGATCCTTCTCTGCCGGTGCAACTACAGCACATCTACTTTCACCACAGGGATGGTTCTCAAACCTAGCACTGTCTATCTCACTCTCTGCTTTGAATACTTTAAGAGGTCCACACTGTCCGCAGAAGTAAAAACCATTACTATGGTGTACAGGGTTCTTCACGATCTGCAAACCTACACACGAAAAGAATGTATTCTCTTCCCACACATCATATATTCTTGTCTAGGGATTCCCAGGGTAAGTTATCAGTAGGTCAATTAGGTTTGGATACACAGAATTAAACACAGTTCAAGAGGCTAACCTGTTCCTGGCATTACTGAGCTCCCAGAATTCCCCATGGAACACCTCCATGGACCAGTGCTCTGGAGAACGCAGATGCTACTCTCCAGACACTTCAAACTGCTTCTTCTCTGTCTAACATACCACTTTCTTTTATTTCTCCTTCCTTTGCACACCTTGAAAGAATATTTGTTTCTGTTCTGTCTCCCCCTTCTTACTCCCATTCACCACTCACCTCTCTGGGATCAGGCTTTGAACTCTAACAGGCTGCAGAAACTGCAGTGCTCCAAATGTGGCACCTACCTTTCCTCATGTCTCTTCACATTCTGAAAAGTACAAAACGATGTTCATCACTTATGAATGCATTTGCATGCAAAGGCAAAAGAGTGGCCGGGAAGAAGATGTAATGCGCTCATGAGGAGCTTGCCTTTGGAGACAGGAGGGACACCTTTTCTGGTGTCCCTTCGCCCTGTCACATCTCACTGCAAGGAGCTACAGGATGCCTGAGGACTAAGAACGAAAGCATCTTTTTGCCTTTGTCTGTGTACTTGGTCCCTGTGTACTTGTACATGCCCTTTCTCACACCTCTTGGCTTGGCTCACCTCTATGTCATTTTTTCTATTTTTCTTTTGAAAATTAAAAATACAGAGAGAAAGGCAGAATAAAAACCAAACGCCTGCATTCCCATTCATCAGAGGTGACAACCATGAGACCACACTAATTAATGTCATGTTGTTAGGCTAATAATGTAATAATGTCACGCTGGCTTCAAGACTTTTCTTTTTAATCAAAGAACATAACAGGATAAAAGTGAAGGTCCTGTGATCTCTGCTGACAGCCCACTCCCACTCTGCCTCTCCTCACAAGCACCTCACAAGTGTCCTGCGTCTTCTTCCAGTCCACTTTTATGCCTTTACATGCAAATGCATTCATAACCAATGAAAAATCATTTTGTACTTCACAAAAAACAACATAATCACATCATACAATAAGCATAACTCATCACCTTTGTCACTGCATAAAATCTAATCAGTAAGATCTACCCATACTGGCAGGCAACTCAACAATATCTGCCAATACTAATTCAACTGATCTATCAACACTGATTCTATTGTTTCTTCCGCCACCTCCAGTTACTAAGAACTTAGCACCAGGCCCTGTCTCCAAGGGCTTCTTATTTGCCCCTCCCAGTGGCCCCCTAAGATACCCCAAATGCCTTCAGCTGACACAGGGCAGGGACACACTCTCCAAGTCTGGCCCAGTCTAAGGCTGTGCCCTTAAGTGTTATGCTAAGCTGCCCCATTTTTGTGTTTTATAATTTGCTTTCTTTTTTTTAAATAAAAAAATAGAGAGGGTCTCGCTACACTGCCCAGGCTGGTCCCAAACTCCTGGCCTCAAGCGATCCTCCCACCTTGATTCCCAGAGTGCAGGAATAACGGTGTGAGCCACTGCACCCAGCCAAGCTGCCCTGTGTCCATCAATAGCCCACTAGGCACTGTCTCTGTGCCAGGTGTCTTGTACATATCATGTCTCTCAATTCCCTGAACCACACACTTACTTACGTGTTAAGTACAATTACTATCCCCACTTTAGAGACACAGAAACTGAGACTGGGGCAGGTCCTGGAGGCTTGGTGTGAACAACAACTATACAGCTTTAGACTCCAAGTTTTTATCCACAGGGCAAAATGTCAGGTTTACTTGGGGAAAAAAAAAAAGTGGAAGATGGGCCCGTGTAAGACTGTGAAGAGGCTTGAATGCTCAGCTCAGAAGTACCGGTTAACAAGTTACATGGTATTGTACCTAAGTCACTGGTCCCTGATCAACACAGCACCAGAGCGCCCTGGGAACAGGGAAACGGTACTCACGGTCATGGACCTTGTAGCAGTGCCTCTGCAAGCGCTTCACGTCCCATTCCTCTAGCACGCCATGGGTCATCAGCAACTGAAGGAAGCGCCGGTGGACATCTGTCATGACGCCCATTCTCTTTGTGCTACTCTGCATGTGGGAACGAACTGAAAAGGAAGTAAATGACCCTAGTCATCCCCAAGCACATCAGAAGCAATGTCCTGGATCTTGTACTAATTTACATTAACAAATAGAAATTTGCTATCATTTTAAGTCATTCTTCATGCTGATTACTACAAAGGTGAGAAGAAGAACATGAGTCACAGCAAATCAGGACTGGGCAGTGATAAGAGGTGTGGATTCTGGAGCTAGAATGCCGGGATTCAAGGCCTGGCTCTCCCACTTACTAGGCATGTGAAATTGAGCAAATTAGTCCCCACGGGGCTTCGGTTTCTGATCTGTAAAGTGGGAATAATGATAGAAACGTCCTCTGCAGAATTGCTATGAAGATTAGATGGGTTAATACATGTAACAGCCTGGTAACACAGTAAGCACTAAATAAGTGTGAGCTATTTTTACTATTAGGCAATTCTGGGTCTAACCCTTGGCTGAGCCTTTTACCAGATCTATGGCCTTGGAGAAATTTAGCAGAGGCCCCGTTTTTTCACCATAAAATTATAATCAAGTTCATTACTGAGAGAACTGCTAATAAACACTTAATGTTAGTTTCCTCCTCTCCCCAAATCGCTAACAAAACAACTATCATGGTAGGACTTCAGGCTATTTTTTAAATCTCCTGCTTGCTAACAAAATGGGATCTTTCTGCAAACCACAAAGATCACAGCTAATAAAACTATTCCACAAGCCCTGATCAAAACGCTGGCTACCGCCATGCAGCACGCACTGCAGGGGCTAAGAATGTGGATTTGGAACTAAACAGGAAGCACTGAGACCAGAAAGTCCCAGACCTGCCCGATCCTAAGAATTTCCTAATGTGTATATTAACAATACAGATTCCCAAACCCTTTCCTGGATGTTCTGACTGCAGTGGGTCCTGGAATTCTCAGGTGTTTACATTCATTTTAGGTGATATCATGATCTGACAAGAAGTTCACTGGTGCCTTGGACAAATACAGCACGCAAACATTTTTAGCTAACAATGCTCAGCCTCCCTAAGGCCCAGTCTTTTCATCTCCAACACAGGGAAACTAGTAGCTATCTTAAAGGCAGAGGAAGCCTAAATGAATCACAACTACCAAAGGCTTGCCAAGCACCTGGCACATAAGAGATACACAAGACTGCTAATTACTGTTCTTTTTGTCTTTTTTTTTTTTTTTAATCTGAGATGGAGTCTCGCTCTGTTGCCCAGGCTGGAGTGCAGTGGCATGATCTTGGTTCACTATAACCTCTGCCTCCTGGGTTCCGGTGATTCTCCTGCCTCAGCCTCCCAAGTAGCTGGGACTACACGGGCCCACCACTGTGCCTGGCTAATTTTCGTATTTTTAGTAGAGACAGGTTTCACCATGTTGGCCAGGCTAGTCTCGAACTCCTGACCTCAGGCGATCCACCTGCCTCAGCCTCCCAAAGGGCTGGGATTACAGGTGTAAGCTATGGGGCCCGGCCAGTGCTGTTCTTTAACAGCATCCTCAACTGGACCTCAGGGCTGGGAAAATGCACCATCTCATTTTCCTCCAACTGCCTGCTAGAAAAACATCCTCCATCTCACCAAATCGGCACCTCAACAAAGCCTACATTAGACTCATCCTCTCCTTCCACCTCCTTAGCCCCTTTCCTCTCCTAAGTCCTTCTCTTTGCAAATCATCTGGTGTGGACAGTGCAGTCCACACAACCATACCACACACCTGAGCATCAAACTCTGGTCCTCCTCTCCCTAAACCTCAAATCCAGCCAGTCATCAACTTTATTTCCTATCACTAGGGCCATTCCATGTTGATGTACTTGGCACCCCTGTATTTGCCAGTGGTTGCTCTGGGCACAGGGATAGAATGTGCCAGGCTAAAAAACTGGACTTGTATCCTGCAAACAAAGGATCTCTACAAACTAAGGGTCTCGAAGCAGGAAGACAGTGTTGCCTAGCTGTGTTTTAGGAAGATTATCCCCTTTGGCATCATGGAGGTGTAGAGGAAAGAAACGGGAGGCAAAGGGTCCAGAAAGCAGTCTCCTGAAGGGATCCTACAAAAGGGGATGAGGTATCACTGAGGCTTGGCATTGGGGACAAATGATGTGAATACGGCCATCGTGATCCCATCAAATCTCAAGCAGAATAAACTCTAAAATATCCACCTAGGTACATCCTTGTAAAAGAACATAATACCAGAGATTAAACACAATCAAGGAAAAAGTCAGATGACTTCTAAAGAGCAACAAGTAGACTGCTGGCTGCTACCACAATGGCAACAATGGAAGCCAGTCACAGTGGAAACACATCTCTGCTGGGAGGGGTGTCTCAACAGAGAATTCTACAACCAGCTAAAGACTGAGGGTAAGACAAAAACATTTCCAAACAACGAAAAACTGAAAGAGCAAGTGACCAGCAGATGCTCCCTAAGGAAATTCCAAAGCGTATAGTTCAGGAAGAAAGAAAGGGATACACGCTGGAAGGTCTAAAATGCAGGGTAGAATCAAGAGCAAAAAAAGTTGGTAAATATGCGGTTAAATCCAAATTAACTGTATAAAACAGTAAATATCAGAAGAAATGCTTCTATCTTTTAAAAAAGTTTTTAATGCCACAGTAAAAAGAATGAGGTTTTTAAAAAACCAAATACACAAAAATAATAACATAAATGGGAGGTGAGCTATCACTGGGATTAGTGTCCTAATAGCCCTGTGATGGTCAGGAGTAGAATCTGGACATTAATAAATTTTACACTTGCATTTTACAATTTCTAGAGTAACAACTTTGTAAAAAACAAATAGTGTATATAATTTCCAAATGGTAAAGAGGAATAATGTAATGAGAAAAAATGATCACTTAACCCTAAAGGTGGCAACAAAGGAAAGGAAAAAAAACCAGGATAGGAAAAACAAACACAAAAAAACAAAGTTTAAGTCAGGAGAAATAATCCACCTAGATTAGTAATAACAATGAATAAAAATAGACTAAATGTTCCAGCTTATACCAGATTTAAAACCTTATCAAATTAATAATGAATAAAATCTACCTCTATAAGAGTTCCTTATAGGCTGGGCACAGTGAGCTGAGGAGTTCAAAACCAGCTTAAGCAACATGGCAAAACCCCATCTCTACAAAAAATACAAACATTAGCTGGGCATGGTGGCACACCTCCATATTCCCAGCTATTTAGGAGGCTGAGGTGGGAAGATTGCTTGAGCCAGGGAGGTCAAGGCTGCAGTGAACCATGATCACACCACTGCACTCCAGGCTGGGCAACAGAGTGAGATCCTGTCTCAAAAAAAAAAAAAGGTTGGGGGCACTGATCATGGTGGCTCACACCTATAATCCTAGCACTGAGAGGCCAAGGCAGGTGAATCACCTGAAGTCAGGAGGTGGACACCAGCTTAGCCAACATGGTGAAACCCCGTTTCTACTAAAAATACAAAAATTAGCCAGGTGTGGTGGCGCGTGCCTACAGTCCCAGCTACTCAGGAGGCCGAGGCGTGAGAATCGCTGGAACACGGCAGGCAGAGGTTGCAGGGAGCTGAGATGGTGCCACTGCACTCCAGCCTGGGCGACAAAGCAAGACTCGGTCTCAAAAAACAAAACAAAACAACAACAACAACAACAACAAAAAGAATCTATAAAAAGAACTGCAAATTAAATCCAAAGAAAAGTAAAATAAGAAAATAATAAGGCCGGGCGCGGTGGCTCACGCCTGTAATCCCAGCACTTTGGAAGGCAGAGGGGGGTGGATCACAAGGTCAGGAGATCAAGACCACCCTGGCTAACCTGTCTCTACTAAAAATACAAAAAACTAGCTGGGCGAGGTGGCGGGCGCCTGTAGTCCCAGCTACTCGGGAGGCTGAGGCGGGAATGGCATCAGCCCAGGAGGCAGAACTTGCAGTGAGCTGAGATCGGGCCACTGCACTCCAGCCTGGGCGACAGTCTCAAAAAAATAAAAAATAAAAGAAAATAATAAAGGGCAGAAATTAATAAAGACTGAAAATAAGCATATATCTAAGGTCAACAAAACCAAAATTATTCTTTGAAAAAACATAATAAAAGTGAAAAACTACCAACAAGATTTTGCAAGAGCTAAAACTTATAAACAATATTTGAAAAAAAAAAGAAATTAACTGCAGATGAGACAAACATCTGCAATTAAGATACTTAAAAATATTATCAATAATTTATAATAATTAACCTGAAATTTAACTATGTAAAAAGTCATAGGAAATTTATTCAAAACTAATGAATGAATTATCTGAAAACCTAAACATTCCTATAACTATTAATGACATTTTATAGAAAATCCATCTTCTCACAAAGAAAACTTCAGGTCCCAAGGACTTTATCAAGAAGTTCTACCAAACATTCTAAAAACAAATCGTTTCAAATGTTACAAAATCTCAGAGCCAGAAAAAAAGCAAACCCTCCCCAGCCCATCTGATAAGGCTAACCTATTGTGGCCCTGAAACCTAACAAGGATTTCAAAAGAAAGGAAAATTACAAGCCAGTATCTTTTATGAACACAGCTGCAGTATGTCCTAAGCAAAATGCTAACAAACTTAATCCAGATATGTAAAAGGAATGATATATCATCACTTAGGTTTATTCCAGCAATGGTTTAACATCTAAAAATCAATCAATGTAAGTCACCACATTAATAAAGGAAAAAGCATTTTAAAATTCACACAGGGCGGAGCGCAGTGGCTCACGCCTGTAATCGCAGCACTTTGGGAGGCCGTGGCGGGCAGATCACCTGAGGTCAGCAGCTAAGAGGCTAGCCTGGCCAACATGGTGAAACCCCCTCACCACCAAAAACATAAAAATTAGTTGGGCGTGGTGGCGTGCACCTGTAATCCCAGTTACTCAGGAAGCTGAGGCAGGAGAATCACTGGAACCTGGAAGGCAGAGGTTGCAGTGAGCCGAGATCACCCCATTGGACTCCAGCCTGAGCAACAGAGTGAGACTTCATTCTCAAAAATAAATAGATAAATAAATAATCACAATGAAACCAAAACAGAGCCTGAATAGCCGAAGCAATCCTAAGCAAAAAGAACAAAGCTGGAGGCATCACATTACCTGACTTCAAACTATACTACAGGGCTAAACAGCATGGTGCTGGTAGAAAAACAGGCACATACACCAACGGAACAGAATAGAGAGCCCAAAAATAAGGCCACACACCTACGACCACCTGATCCTTGACAAAGATGACAAAAACAAGCAATGGGGAAAAGACTCCCTATTCAATAAATGGTGCTGGGATAAGTGGCTACCCATATGTGAAGACTGAGGCTGGACCCCATCCTTACAGCACATACAGGAATCAACTCAAGATGGATTAAAGACTTAAATGTAAGACCTAAAACTATAAAATCCCTAGAAGACAACCTAGGCAATACCATCCTGGACATGGAACGGGCAAAGATCTCAGGACAAAGACACCAAAAGCAATCACAACAAAAGCAGAAATTGACAAATGGGATCTCATTACACTTACGAGCTTCTGCACAGCAAAAGAAGCTATCAACCGAGTAAACAGACAACCTACAAAATGGGAGAAAATATTTGCAAACTATTTACAAGAGAAAATCAGCCCCATTAAAAACTGGGCAAAGGACATGAACGGACACTTTTCAAAAGAAGACATACATGCAGCCAACAAGTATATGAAAAAAAAAAGCTCAGTATCACTGATCGTTAGAGAAATGCAAATCAAAACCACACTAAGATACCATCTCACATCAATCAGAATGGCTATTATCAAAATGTCAAAAAATAACAGATGCTAGCAAGGTTGCAGAGAAAAGGGAAACTTATACACTGTTGGTGGGAGTGTAAATTAGTTAAACCACTATAGAAAGAAGTGTGGCGATTCCTCAAAGAGCTAAAAGAACTACCATTTGACCCAGCAACCCCATTACTGGGTGTGTAGCAGAGGAATAGAAATATTCTACCATAAAGACACATGCACGGGAATGTTCGCTGCAGCCCTATTCACAGAAGCAAAGACACGGAATCAACCTAAATGCCCATCAATGACAGACTGGATAAAGAAAATGTGGTCCATACACACCATGGAACACGACGCAGCCATAAAAAGGAATGAGATGATGTCTTTTGCGGGAACATGGATGAAACTGGAGACTATTATCCTCTGCAAGCTAACACAGGAATAGAAAACCAAATACCACATGTTCTCACTTATAAGTGGGAGTTAAATGATGAAAACTTATGAACACAAAGAAGGAAACAACAGACACTGGGGTCTATTTGAGGGTGGAGGGTGAGAGGAGGAAGAAGGGCAGAAAATATAACTATTGGGTACTGGGCTTAATTCCTGGGTGAATAAAAAGGCTGTACAACAAACTCCGCTGACGTGAGTCTACCTGTCTAATAAACCTTCATGTGTACTGCCAAACCTAAGTTTTTTTAAAAAAGCATATGATCATCTTAATGATGCAGAATATACAATGGATAAAATTCAACATGTATCTACACCAAAAACAAATTTGGAATCGAAGAAAACATTTTTATCTACTAAGTGACATCTACAAAAAACCTGTAGCAAACGTCATAGGGAAAAATGAAATGTTGACAGCAGTCACTTTAAAAACCAAATTGACCCAATGCAATTGAATCAATGCAATTGCAATCAAAATCCCAACAGGCTTTGTGTACGTGTGTGTGTGATTTGACAAGATGATTCTAAAAATTTACATAGAAAACACAAAGGCAAAACAGCAAGGACATTCCTGGGAGAAGATAAAGGCAGGAGGACTTGTCCTACCAGCTATAAAGACTTCTCATACTGGCTGGGCGCAGTGGCTCATGCCTGTAATCCCAACACGTTGGGAGGCTGACGTGGGCAGACTGCGTGAGCCCAAGAGTTCAACACCAGCCTGGGCAATATGGTGAAACCCTGTCTCTACTAAAAATAAAAATTTAAAAAAAATTTGCTAGCCATGATGGTACACGCCTGTAGTCCCAGGTACTCGTGATACTGAGGTGGGAGGAATGCTTCAGCTTGGGATGTCGAGGCTACAGTGAGTCATGATTGCACCACTGCACTCCAGCCAGGGTGACAGAGTGAGACCCTGTCTAAAAACAAACCAAAACAAAAAAAAGCACTTCTTATAAAGCTAGAGTAACGAGTAGTGTGGTAATGGTACAGAGATAGACAAATAAGACCAATCAATGGAACAGAACAGAGAACTCAGAAACGGAAAGGTACACGTACATGGATACTTGATGGTGGAGGGAAGCAAACTTTCCAATAAAAGTTGCCAGGAAAACTTGTTATCCATATGTGAAAAAATGAATAAAATTTGATTCTTACCTCACACTATACACAAACATCAATTCTGAAGGGATAAGGTCATAATAAGGAAAAATACTATAAGACTTTTAGACAATATAGAGAATATATTTATCACCTGAGGGTAGGGAAGGATTTCTTTAAGAGATACAAAAAGTACAGGTCATAAAGGAATATACTGATACATTTGACTTTTGTGAAAGTTAAGGGCCTGTATTCACCAAAAATACCAGAAAGGTGGGGGTTAGGGGATACAAACTGGAGGGTATTTAAAACAAACATAAGCTACACAATACAAAAGATTCATATTCAGACTATATAAGGAATTTCTACAAATCAGCATGGGAAAGACAACTGTGAAACAGAAATGGGCAACAGAAATTTTACAAAAAGAGGATGCATACATGATGAATAAATACGGAAAAAAGATGCTCAATCTCAATGTTATCAGATAAATGATTATTAAAACCACAGTGAAGGAATGTTTTAGCCACCACCAGATAGGCAAAAATTGTAAAAGAATGTCTGAGGCTGAAACTTTCATCTGTTGCTGGAAGAGTATAAATTCCTTTTTTTTTTTTTTTGAGACAGAGTCTCACTCTGTGGCCCAGACTGGAATGAAACGATACAGTCATATCTCACCGCAGCCTTGACCTTGTGGGCTCAATCGATCCTCTGATCTCAGACCCCCCTAGAAGCTGGGACTACAGGCACACACCACGATGCCCAGCTAATTTTTGTATTTTTTGTAGAGATGGGGTCTCACCTGTTGCCCCAGCTGGTCTCATACTACTGGACTCAAGCGATCCACCCAACTTGGCCTACCAAAGTGCTGGGATTACAGGTGTGAGCCACCACACCAGGCTGAGTATAAATTATTGTAACCATTTCAGATAACAGTTGATACTACTAGCAAATTTGCATATCCCCAGACATCTATTAGGTGTATACCTTACAGAAACTTCCACTTTTGCGCTAGGAAATATGTTTTTACAGAAGCACCATGTAATAACAAAAGTCTAGCAACAGTATAAATGCCTACCAACTGAAGAACTACATTAAAACAATATAATTACCCCATAGAATTCAAATCAGCAATGAAGATAAAGTAGAGCTCCTCACACCAACACACATGCTTCTCAAAAAGATAACGTTAAGTGCAACAAGCAAGTCACACAAAATATATTTTAGAATCCTATCATATAAAATCGAAAACTCAGCAAAAGCATACATTATATTCATTAGAGATACGTACATACATCATAAAAACTACAAAGCAAAACAAGGGAACAAGTAACACAATATTCAGAGTGATGGTTATCTTCGAGGAGGGAAGAAAAGATTCAGTGGGGGGGTTTGGGGATCTGAAAATGTCTGTTTCTTAACTTGGTGGCAGGTACATGAGTGTTCATCTCATTTTTGTCCTTCAAACTTACACTTCCACACAATTGTATAGGTATGTTACATACAATGTTTTTAAATGTGATGGGCCAGGCATGGTGAGTCACACCTGTAATCTCAATACTTTGGGAGGTCAAGGTGGGGGGACTGCTTGAGACCAGGACTTTAGGACCAGCCTGGGCAACATAGCAAGATCCACTCTCTACAAAAGAAAAAAAAAAAGTAACGTGAATATGTTAAATAACAGCCAAAATAAATGTAAATGAGAATGAGAACAGGATAGGATTGAATGCTATGATTTGGTGGAAAAGGGGCGGGAAAGTAGGAGTGGAAGAAAGACAACCATAAGTTTGTTTATGCATATTGTATCCCTTGTCTCTATGAGAAGAGACTGTGGAGAGAATGGTGGGATTAGCCATAGACATACATGTATTACCTACTTAAATAATTTTATTTTATACAAAAATTAGCCAGACGTGGTGGTGCACGCCTGTAATCCCAGCTGCTCAGGAGGCTGAGGCAGGAGAATCGCTTGAACCCAGGAGGTGGAGGTTGCAGCGAGCCAAGGTCACGCCACTGCACTCCAGCCTGGGTAACAGGGCAAGACTCCATCACAAAAAGAAAATATATATATATATATTTTTTGTATTAATTAAAAGTTTATTGGCTTTAAATGTACATCAGTAAATTTTTAAATGCTAAGAATTTATGATAAAAGAATACCGAACCAAAACATCAAAGAAAATAGAGGCTCAGCAGCATGATTTCAATATATTTTCCCAGATAAACATTTATTTTTTTTAAGTCTATGCCTTTTTATTTAAGAACAAAAACTCCCTAAATTCAACGTATAGAACTGAATTTTTTTTTTTTAACTAAGCCCAGAAAACTGGGGCTCATAAAATAAAGGCACAATGTGGGCAGCAAAAGAAAAAAAGAGAAAAAATGGGAGAAAAATTGGTTTTAATCCCATGTATAATATATTGTCTTGTTTTGTTTTTGTTTTAGACAATATAAGGCAGAATTATCTCTCTGCAACCCTGCAGATAAATCCTAGTATTTTAGCTTTAAGTTTCAAGAGTTCAGATATACAGATAAACCAATTAAAGAAAACCTTTCTAAGGCTTTGAAGCATGATATAAATCTTTAAAATTCCTATCACCCACATTTTAAGAAATACATCTATACTTTTAATTAATTAATACATTTAATTAATTTAATAAATTTATTTAAATTTAATAATTTTAAAATAGCAATGTTTGTGGAATAAGTAAATCTCAGTCATACCATTCGTGCAGGTGCTAACACAATTCTAGTGTTTTACATGCACTACCTCATTTAACCCTAACCAGAACCACCTTATGAGCAAAGGATCACTGACCCCATCTTACAGATGAGGAAACTGAGACTAAGAGGACACAAGGTGACACACAAGAGTTGGTGGCAGAGAGAGACGTGACCATACAACAGCACGGTTCCTGTTCTCAAAGACACTCTCTTATCCAGCGAGAGTGAGAAAAGTGAGTGAACAGAACAACTACAATCCAGGTCCCTCATCTGAAACCCTCAAATCTAAAAAGGTATGAATACTAGTGGATGATCGGATGCGGGGGAAAAAAAAAAAGTCTGAATACCAAAACTTGTTTCTTATGTTGGAAAACTTGACCTGACTTAAGGTGAGGCTATTTATGGTTATTTATCCCAACAGCGTAAATATATGCATATCTTTTTTTTTTTTTTTTTTTTTTTGAGACGGAGTCTCGCTCTGTCACCCAGGCTGGAGTGCAGTGGCGCGATCTCGGCTCACTGCAAGCTCCGCCTCCCGGGTTCACGCCATTCTCCCGCCTCAGCCTCCCGAGTAGCTGGGACTACAGGCGCCCGCCACCACGCCCGGCTAATTTTTTGTATTTTCAGTAGAGACGGGGTTTCACCGTGTTAGCCAGGATGGTCTCGATCTCCTGACCTCGTGATCCGCCCGCCTCGGCCTCCCAAACTGCTGGGATTACAGGCTTGAGCCACCGCGCCCGGCCATCTTTTTTTTTTTTAGACAGAGTTTCGCTCTTGTTGCCTCAGCTGGAGTGAAGTGGCGCGATCCTTGCTCACTGCAACCTTCGCCCTCCTGGTTCAAGCGATTCTCCTGCCTCAGCCTCCCGAGTAGCTGATAGTACAGGCACGCGCCACCACGCCCGGCTAATTTTTTGTATTTTTAGTAGAGGCGGGGGTTTCACCATGTTAGCCAGGCTGGTCTCGAACTCCGGACCTCAGGTGATTCGCCCGCCTCAGCCTCCCAAAGTGTTGGGATTACAGGGGTGAGCCACCGCGACCCGGTCAATATAATATATGCATATCTTCATATCGTTAGCTGTGGAAAGGGTCGTGTATTTGATTGCAAGCCGCTGCTCCAATCCCCACTGAGGGTGAAACCTAACATAGAACATACGCATTTTACCTTTCCAAAGTCCAAGAAATCCTCGATTTTAAACGCATCTGGCCTCGGGGCTGTAACACAAGCGGCTGCGGACTTGTACAAAGTGAGAAACTCCGTACACAAAACAGAGGGGAGCACCGAGGGCGGCGAGACAGACAGGGTGGTCGGCGAAGGCTGTGTTTTCCATAGATGTAATCACAGTTTGAATCGAATTTTATATTTTGCTTTTTCACCTATTACGATGAAAAGTATCCTTACCTGTTAAATCGTAATTACGATTAAAAATATTTTTCACTAAATAGTACGATTTTCAGATGTCTGCGTGTGTGTTGCGGGAAGAGATCCCAGTCCGCTGCCTTCTGCGGCCCCTCTCTGGGCCTCAGTTTCCCCATCAAGAAGGGGGAACCCCAAGACCCCTGTCCCCGAGTTCCACAGCCCACGGGGACCGACCACGGGGACGGACCCCACTGCCTGTCTCGCCCACCCCACCTTCCGTCCTCCCCTCGCCTTCCTCGAAGTCCCTCTTCTTTCCCCTCTACCCGCTAGCGCCCCGCGTTACCCACCAGGGCGCCCAGGCGCACCCCGCGCTGCGCTAGCCGATACGGTCGCAAGGAGGACTCTTCTTCCTTTGGGGCGGGGAGAACGCGAACGCGGCGTTCCCATTGGTGGCCTGCAGCCGATTCTCCCGTCCGTTGGGTGACGCACTTCCGGTTTTCCGTTCTTGCCGTTTCCCTGGTGTTTCCGCCTCGTGGGTTAGATCCCAAATTACGCGGATTACCGCACCGCTCTCCAATCCTTAATAATGGGAAGGGGCTTCCACTTGTCGCCCTCCGCCTCCTGCACCTCAGTGACTTCCCTGACCAAGGAGGAAGAATCGGCGTGCAGCCCGTGCTTCCCTCAATGGCCACGATTCCGCCGGCACAATGTAGTGCCCTGCCCCGGGCCTCAGTTTCCCCATATGTGGAACTGACAGTGTGGCCTCGTCGTCAAAAATGTGGACTCTGGCCGGGCGCGGTGGCTCACGCCTGTAGTCCCAGCACTTTGGGAGACCAAGGCAGGCCAATCACTTGAGGTCAGGATGTTAAGAGACCAACTTTGCCAACATGGTGAAACCCCGTCCCTACTAAAAGTACAAAAATTAGCCGGGCGTGGTGGTGTGTGCCTGTAATCCCAGCTACTCGGGAGGCTGAGGCAGGAGAATCGCTTGAAACCGAGAGGCAGAGGTTGCAGTAAGCCAGATCGCATCACAGCACTCAAGCCTGGGTGACAGAGCAAGACTTAGTCTCAAAAAAAAAGAAAAGAAAAATGTGGACTCTGTGGTCATATAGCCTGAGCTAGAATCCTGGCTCTGCCACTTACTAGTTGGCAGGAACTTGGGCAAGTCATTGAGCCTCAGTTTCCTCTTCCATTAAATGGGGGTATTAGTCCTTGCAAAATAGTGTTGGTGAGATTTACAAGAGATAATGACACCTATATCAGGTGCTTAGCATAGCCACCAAAAAGTGTCACATGGGAATGCTGATTAAATGTTAACTATTATCTTATCTAGGGATTGTGAGAAAGCAAGTGAAATTACTCTTGGAAGTGAATAGACTGCTTTGAATCTTCAAGGCATTAATTTTCCAAACGTTTGTATTCTATCCCTAGTCTGAGAGCTAGGGATGCAGCCTAGCAAGGGAAACAGGTAACTAATATAGAACAGCGGTACCTGCAAATGTCTGTCTCTGTGAGGATAACTCAAATACAGGCTTGGTCACTCACCACCCCTGTGATCTTGGACAACCTTTTTTATTTTTTTTGAGACGGAGTCTCGCTCTGACCCCCAGGCTGGGGTGCAGTGGCGCATCTCGGCTCACTGCAAGCTCCGCCTCCCGGGCACACACCATTCTCCTGCCTCAGCCTCCCAAGTAGCTGGGACTACGGGCGCCCACCACCACGCCAGGCTAATTTTTGTATTTTTAGTAAAGATGGGATTTCACCGTGTTAGCCAGAATGGTCTCCATCTCCTGGCCTCATGATCCGCCGGCCTCAGCCTCCCAAAGTGCTGGGATTACAGGCGTGAGCCACCAGGCCCGGCCTGATGTTGGACAACCTCTTAACCTCTCTGGACTTCAGTTTCATCTGCCAAGTGGGAAAGCAGTAGTGTGTGGTGATTAAAACCTTGAGCTTTGGAGCTGGATGGTCAACATAGAATCCTGGGCCTTAAATTCAGTATCTCTGAGATACAGGACAAAGTACAGTAAGCCGTCCCTGTTTATAGGTTCCCCATCTATGGATGGATAATATTTGTGGAGGAAAAACAATAAAAATAACAATACAAAAATAAAAATAATACAAATTCTGAAAGCAATACAGCATATCAACTACTTATATAGCATTTACATTGTATTAAGTAGTATAAGTAATTTAAAGATGACTTTCAATATACTGGAGGATTTGCGTAGGTTATATGCAAATATTCTGCCATTTTGTAAGCGCCCAGTGGGTTCTCCTTGCCTGCTGCCTAGACAGAAGCGATTTATCAAGACAGGGGAATTGCAATAGAGAAAGTTTAATTCACACAGAGCTGGCTGAACAGGAGATCACAGTTTTGTTATTACTCAAATCAGTCTCCCCGGAAATTCAGGGTTTTCGAGGATAATTTGGTGGGTAGGGGACTGGGGATTAGGGAGTGTTGATTGGTCGGATTAGAGAGGAAAGCAGTCAAAGCTGTCCTCTTGCACTGAGTCAGTTCCTGGGTTAGGGCCAAAGTACCAGGTGAGCCAGATTACAGGGCTGGGTGGTGTCAGCTGATGCATTAGAACACGGGTTCTGCAAAATATCTCAAGCACTGATTTTAGGTTTTAGAACAGTGATGTTACTCCCAGAAGCAATTTGGGGTGGGTCAGAATCTTGCAGCCTCCAGCTTGCATGACCTCCTAAACCATAATTTCTAATCTTTTAGCTAATTTGTTAGTCTACAAAGGCAGACCCGTCCCTAGGCAAGAAGGGGATTTGTTTTGGGAAAGGACTGTTATTGCCTTTGTTTCAAAGTTAAACTATGAACTAAGTTCTTTCCAACATTAATTAAACCTATGCCCAGGAATGATCAAGGATAGCTTGGAAGTTAGAAGCAAGATGGAGTCAGGCCAGATCTCTTTCACTATCAGAATTTTCTCAGTTATGCTTTTTACAGAGGTAGTTTTGATTTCATATAAGGGACTTGATCATCGAGAATTCTGGTATCCATGGGGACTGAGGTACCAATCCCTCACCAATACTAAGGGATGACTAAACTCAAGTTCTCAGCCTCAGTTTGCTCATCTATAAAGCAGGTTTAATCATAGCACTTTGTTGATAGTGCTTTTCTGAAGATTAAAGGAAGAGAAGATGTAAACTACTTAGAAGAGTGTCTGTGGCACATTGTAAGCCCTCAATAAGTGTGAACTAACACCACTAATAAGTACTTTATAAACTGCCTAATAGGTAGTCAAATAAGTGGGGAAATAAAGCCCTAAAGAGTAACATTTGTGTTTTGTTTGCCCTACATGGTTTTGTGAAATTTTCTATTATCAATATTTAAACTTGGGGTTTTCGATCTTTGACTGGGCACGGTGGCTCATTCCTGTAATCCCAACACTTTGGGAGGCCAAGCTGGGAGGATGGCTTGAGCTCAGGAGTTTGAGATCAGCCATGGCCAATATGGTGAGGCCCCATCTCTACAAAAATATATATATGTGTGTGTGTGTGTGTGTACATATATACGTGTGTATATATGTATATATACATGTGTGTGTATATATATACGTGTGTATATATGTGTATATATATATGTGTGTATATATATACACACACAAAAAAAAAATTAGCCAGACATGGTGGCGAACACCTGTAGTCCCAGCTACTCAGGAGGTTGAGGTGGGAGGACAGCTTGAGCCAAGGAGGAAGAGGTTGCAGTGAGCTGAGATTGCATCACTGCACTCCAGCCTGTGTGACAGACCCAGACTCTGTCTCAAAAATAAATAAACTTGGGATATTTCACATAAAACCCTACTGTAGGTGACTACTCTGGAAAAGTGGGGAAGTCTGAGGACAGTGGGCCCGCCTTCCCCCATGGCAACACTCATTCAGAGCGTGAGAGAGACCGTCCCCTTTTGTGAAGCCTGTGCTTCCCTGGTGTGTGGAGAGATAAAAGAATAGAAAACTCTGGGAACACAGGCATTTCAATATCAAAGCGTCAAGAATAAGAGGGAGAAAGAAAAGAAAGATTCAAGACTGAAGGGGTTGGTCTTTCCCTTGAAGACCATAGAAGTGATGGAAGACCAGGAAGAAATGAGTGGTTTGTGTTTTAGAAAAAGAACTTGGGTATATCTATTCTTTTCAAACATTATTGGACCATTTACAGAAATTGATTACTGGCCACAAAGGAAGCTTCAAGAAATTCTCAAGAATCTATAAGCAACATTCATGAACCACATGCTGTGAAAGTGGCATCAGAGGCACAAAGGAATAGAGGCTTGTGAAGGAGGGTGTGGTCAGAATCGTCAATGCTCTGGAGAGGTCAAGAAAGATGCGCCACTGATTTAGAATTTGATGGCCAACAAAGGCCATCTTACTAGAGGGGGAGGAAGCCAGATCCAACTCCAAGAGTGAATTGCGGAGGTTGAAGAAGTGGAGAGGGAATGCTGACTGCTCTTTTGGGAAGTATGGCTTCAGAAGGGAAGACTTGAAGACTCAGGAGCAGAGATAATAATACATAAAATAGAAACAGGCAGCCGGGTGCAGTGGCTCACGTCTATAATCCCAGAACTTTGGGAGGCCGAGGTGGGTGGATCATGAGGTCAGGAGTTCGAGACCAGCCTGGACAATATGGTGACACCCTGTCTCTACTAAAAATACAAAAATTAGCTGGGCGTGGTGGCACATGCCTGTAGTCCCAGCTACTTGGGAGGCTGAGGCAGAAGAATCGCTTGAACCCGGGAGACAAAGGTTGCTGTGAGCCAAGATCAAGCCACTGTACTCCAGCCTGGGTGACAAAGCGAGACTTCATCTTAAAAAAAAAAAAAAGGAGTTTGAGACTAGCCTGGCCAACATAGTGAGACCCCATCTCTACTAAAAATACAAAAAATTAGCCGAGTGTGGTGGCACACACCAGTAGTCCCAGCTATTCTGGATGCTGAGGCAGGAGAATTCCTTGAACCCAGGAGGCGGAGATTGCAGTGAGCTGAGACTGTGCCACTGCACTCCAGCCTGGGCAACAGAGCAAGACTCTGTCCTAAGAAAAAAACAAAAACAAAAACAGAGAGACAGAAAGGGATGGAGTCAAAGGTGTATGGAGACAGGATTACTGTTAACCTAGAGAGGAAAAGAAACACCTCTGAAACAGCGGGAAAAGAGGTGAAAGTGGCTAAATAAAAGCTCACTCCTGGTGTTTTCTGTTTTCTCCATAAAGTAGCAAACAGTATCTTTCTGTGGCTGAAGAGGGCCTGGCGTCGTGGCTCACATCTGTAATCCCAGCACTTTGGGAGGCTGAGGTGGGAGGTTTGCTTGAAGTCAGGAGTTTGAGACCAGCCTGGGCAACACAGCAAGACCTCATCTCTACAAAAAAAATTTAAAAATTAGATGAGTGTGGTGGCATGTGTCTGCAGTCCCAGCTACTTGGGAGGCTGAGGTGGGAGGATGGCTTGAACATGGGAGGTGGAGCCCAGGAAGTTGAGGCTGCAGTTGAGGTTAAGATTGAGGGATGGTGCCGCTGCACACCAGCCTATCCCAAAAAAGGTTAGGAGGTGCTGAGGAGATGCTAAGGGATTTAAGGGGAATGGGTCAAAAGGTTTGGAAGAGATGCTGACGACAATGCAGAGATGAGCTCCTAGCTGAGGTTGAAACCAGAAATGTGTAGAGATGACAGTCGGTTATCTGATCCCTCCCTCAACGCTCCCATCCATATCCTGGGGGCTTCAGAGCAGAAGCTCAGCCTGGATTCATACTGAAGTAGGCCTTAGCTGGGCGTCTGCAACTGATTCATAGAAGCGGGCGTTAGCTGGGGATAAGCGACTGATTCATAGAAGGCCAAATGATGGGAGAATGCTACTGTCAAGTGATCCACTATGGATCTGGCAAAAATAAAAAGAAGGGAAAATGCTGACCAATTAAAATGGAAGCAGTACAGCGAACAGAGGCCTCTGTGAGGTGAATCTCGTTCAGCAGGAACAAGTAGTGAGTAAGAATTGAAGTTCACCATGCAGAGTGGTCCCCCACGGGGTGACAGTCCTGCCTCAGTGTGACTCAGAGGATGGCCCATTCCCTAGTGGGCTCTGTGAGTATTTATTAGGGCCATTGAAGTGCCAGACTTTGGACTCTCTGTTCCTGGACAGCTGTGATAGTTCAAACTTCTCAAAACTGACCCTAAAATGCATGACAGCTATGAGTACATAAATTTGTTGGACAGAAGGCGGGTGGCCAAGGCCTTGGCTAGAGAGGAAGCTTCAGGAAATAATATGCTGAGGGCGTTGGTCTTTCACTCGAAGACCACAGAAGCTTATGAAAAGTAAGTGATGAGATCAAGCTTGTATTTTAGAAAAAAAAAAAACTTTGGTATATCTATTCTTTACAGACATTGACGATGTACTGGGCCACAAAGGAAGCTTCAATGAATTCCAAAGAATCTATAGACCACATTGACGAACCGCAATGCGGTAAAATTAAACATCAACAACAAAAAGGGAGCCAAAAAGGTGAAGATACAATACACCTTAAATTAGTAACTGCAGTTGCTTCTGAGGAAGGGGCCAGGAAGTCAGAATGAACTTTTTTTTTTTTAACCAGGTACATCTACTACTTATGAATTTTTAAAAATTAAAAATTGGGCAGACACAGTGGCTCATGCCTGTAACCCCTGCACTTTGGGAGGCCAAGGAAGGCGGATCACCTGAGGTCAGGAGTTTGAGACCAGCCTGGACAACATGATGAAACCCCATCTCTACTAAAAATATTGTTAAAAATCAGCCAGGCGTGGTGGCGGGCGCCTGTAATCCCAGCTACTCAGGAGGCTGAGGCAGGAGAATTCCTTGAACCCGGGAGGGGGAGGTTGCAGTGAGCCAAGATCGCGCTACTGCACTCCAACCTGGGCAACAAGAGCGAAGCTCTGTCTCAAAAAATTAAAAATTAAAACAAAAATTAAACATTATAAGCATACTTTCGAGTTTTATTTCTTAAGTGAGGGGTTGAGTATAGGACCACATACACAGGTGTTATATATATATATTTTTTTTTTTTTTTTTTTTTTTTTTTTTTGAGGCAGAGTCTCCCTCTGTCGCCCGGACTGGAGTGCAGTGGCCGGATCTCAGCTCACTGCAAGCTCTGCCTCCCGGGTTTAGGCCATTCTCCTGCCTCAGCCTCCCGAGGAGCTGGGACTACAGGCGCCCACCACCTCGCCCGTCTAGTTTTTGTATTTTTTTTAGTAGAGATGGGGTTTCACCGTGTTAGCCAGGATGGTCTCGGTCTCCTGACCTCGTGATCCGCCCGTCTCGGCCTCCCAAAGTGCTGGGATTACAGGCTTGAGCCACCGCGCCCGGCCGGGTATTATATTTTTTATACCTTTTTATATGTTGAAAGATTTTATCATACATTTTTAAGAGAAAAAGAACACATGTTTAGAAATGGAAAACATTCGGATTAAAAAGAAAACCAACAGGGAAATTATAAAATATTTGGAAATAAATGACAATGAAAACCTGACATAACAAAACATGTGGGATCCAACTAAATTAATTAGCTGGGCACAGGGCTCACGCTTGTAATCCCAGCACTTTGGGAGCCTGAGGCAGGTGGATCACCTGAAGTCAGGAGTTCGAAACCAGCCTTGCCAACGTGGCGAAACCCCATCTCTACTAAAAATACAAAACTTAGCCGGGCATGGTGGTGGACACCTGCAGTCCCAGGTACTCAGGAGGCTGAGACAGGAGAGCAGAGGCTGCAGTGAGCTGAGATCACGCCACTGCACTCCTGCCTGGGTGACAGAGCAAGACTCCATCTCAAAACAATAATAATGATAATTAGAGGAGGACTTACAGCTTTAAGTATACTTCTTACAAAATAAAAAACATAAAGGAGCTAATTGTTAAAAGGTAGAAAAATAACAACTGGGCCGGGCGCGGTGGCTCAAGCCTGTAATCCCAGCACTTTGGGAGGCCGAGACGGGCGGATCACGAGGTCAGGAGATTGAGACCATCCTGGCTAACACGGTGAAACCCCGTCTCTACTAAAAAAAAAAATACAAAAAACTAGCCGGGCAAGGTGGCGGGCGCTTGTAGTCCCAGCTACTCGGGAGGCTGAGGCAGGAGAAAGGCGTAAACCCGGGAGGCGGAGCTTGCAGTGAGCTGAGATCCGGCCACTGCACTCCAGCCTGGGCGACAGAGCGAGACTCCGTCTCAAAAAAAAAAACAAAGAAAAATAACAACTACAGAAGCTCAGAGAAAGCAGAAGGAAGGAAATAAGAATGAAAAAGCAGAAATGAGTAAAACAGAGAACAAAAGAAAATGAAGTTGATGATAGAAGCCAATAGCTGGTGTTCTCTTAATGACTAATAAAGTAGAAAAACTTCATGTAAGATTGATCAAGAAAATGGTACAAACGATATGATAAATGGCAAACTGAACATACCAGCCAGAGTAAAAATTTTAGAAAGCACAAAAGTATACCACAAACTTTATGCCAATACATTTGAAAAATTAGAAAAAAGATAATTTTTAACAAAAATAACAATTACAAAACTTGACCCAAGAAGGAAAGTATTAGGTTGGTGCAAAAGCAATTGAGGTTTTTGTCATTAAAAGTAATAATCACTAATGAAATTGAACTAGAAGTATAGGATATGCTTCACCTTCTAACATGTCTGGAACAAGAAAGTTTTACTGGAGTGATCAGCACACAAAAAGACTACATTATGCAAAATTCACTGGAATACAAACAAGATAGAGAAAGCTATTTAACACATTCTATGAGACTAGTTTAATTTTGACACCAAAAAGAGAACAGCAAAATTAAAGAAAATGTCAGGCTCATCTTTATCACAAGTATGTATTGAAAAAAATTCAGTCTACCAGTGTATCAAAAGAATATCTCTTCCAAAAGAGAAAATTCACATGGCTAAAAAATATGTGGGGATCAGGTGCAATAGCTCACGTCTGTAATCCCAGGACTTTGGGAGGCCAAGGCGGGTGGATCACTTGAGGTCAGGAGTTTGAGACAAGCCTGGCCAACATGGGGAAACCCCATCTCTACTAAAAATACAAACATTAGCCAGGCGTGGTGGCAGGCGCCTGTAGTCCCAGCTACTTGGGAGGCTGAGGTTGGAGAATCAATTGAACCTGGGAGGCAGAGGTTGCATTGAGCTGAGATCACACCACTCCACTCCAGCTTGGGTGACAAAGCTAGACTCCATATTAGATAGATAGATAGATAGATAGATAGATATTTATAAAATATGTATTTATAAATACATACATTTAAATATAAATGTACATGGAAAGATGTTTAACCTCAATATTAGTTGGAAATAAAAACAAGAAAAGGAAACCAACTTTTCCCCTATAAGGAATGACAAAATGTGGTCAAGGGTAAAGAGAGACCAGTACTCTTGTACGTATATGGTGGGGTTATAAATGTTGTATATAGCCCCTCTGGAGAGCTATTTGGTGTTACTGAAGTTGAAAAAGCTTATCTAGCAATTCCACTTTTAGGAATTTAACTGAAGAAAATCTCCCTTGTGTGCTTGAGATTTGCTGCAACAATGTGGTGGGAGAAAATGAAACGTCCTAAAGAGCCATTAATAAGCAAATCAAAAAGCAAAGTAGTCATGTACCATGGACAGTCATATAACATGAAAAGGAATGAATTAACTCACAAGTGTCTACATGAATGAATCCTGAAAGCATAGATAGAGTGGGGGAAAAGCAAGATATAAAGATGATACAGCAAGATTACCATTTATGCAAATTTGGAGCAATGCAAAATGGCAATATTATAATTTGCCAATAGATAAGCAGATGCATATAAAACTATTTTCTATTTAAGGATTGAAAAGATTATTACGTAACTCAAACTAGAGGGCCTCTAGGAAGGGGAAAGGAAGATTGGGATGGGAGAAGAGAATAAAGATCTTGAGGTTTATCTGGAATATTTTAATTTTATTTCTATTTATTCATTGATTTTGAGCTGGAGTCTTGCTCTGTCATCCATGCTGGAGTACAGTGACTCGATCTCGGCTCACTGCAAGCTCTGCCTCCTGGGTTCAAGCGATTCTCCTGCCTCAGCCTCCCAAGTAGTTGGGACTACAGGTGGATGCTACCACATCCACCTAATTTTTGTATTTTTAGTGGAGATGGGGTTTCCCCATGTTGGCCAGGCTGGTCTTGAACTCCTGACCTTGAGTACAGCTTACTGTACTCGAGGTGGGCAGCTCCCACCTCAGCCTCCAAAAGTGGTGGGATTATAAGCGTGAGCCACCACTCCCAGCCTGGAGTATTCTAATTTTAAACTAAAATAATAAAACTATGTATTCATATAGCAATGAATTTAAGGATTGAAAAGATTTGAAAATTGAATTTTTCAAATATTGGCTTTAAAAAGGCGATAAAGTCAAATATGCCAAAATGTTAGCAGAGGTTAATGCTGGATGGTAGAAAAATGGACAACTGTCATTTTTTTCACTTTTACTTTTCTGTATTTAAAAACAAATTTCTGATAGGAAGAGTAAAAATATGAAAAAAGAATTAAAAGCGTATTTTTGAAAAGTACATGGCAGTGAATGGAGAAGAGGATGGAGACTAGAGACCAGGTTTTCCACAGCCCAAGTCAAGCCCTTTCAAAGTCGTTTTCATCAGCATCTGTATACTACATCATTTTTGTTTCTTTTTTTCTAAAGCTCAGCAGTGTGATAAATACATAATTTTTGAATTCATGAAATTTTAAGTTCAAGCCAGGTGCAGTGGTTCATGCCTGTAATCCCAGCACTTTGGGAGGCCAAGGCAGTTGGATCACGTGAGGCCAGGAGTTTGAGAACAGTCTGGGTGAAACCCCATTTCTACTAAAATACAAAAATACAAAAAAGAAAAAAAATTAGCCAGTCATGGTGGCACGTGCCTATAATCCCAGCTACTCAGGAGGCTGAGGCGGGAGAATTGCTTGAACCCAGGAGGCAGAGGTTGCAGTGAGCTGAGATGGTGCCACTGCACTCCAGCCTGGGCGACAGAGTGAGACTGCCTCAAAAGACAAAGATAAAAGAAAAGAAAGGAGATTTTAAGTTCGATCTAGTAGAGGCGATGCGCACAAGTTGGTTGGGAAAAAAAGGAAAATGATCACCCTCTACCCATCACTCTTCTTAAAAGGAAAGGTGACAGCTCCCAAAGGTCGACTTTAAAAATGATCAATAGGCCAGGCACAGTGGCTCACGCCTGTAATCTTAGCACTTTGGGAGTCTGAGGCGGGCAGATGATGAGGTCAGGAGATAAAGACCATCCTGGCTAACACTGTGAAACCCCATCTCTACTAAAAATACAAAATATTAGCCAGGCGTGGTGGCAGGCGCCTATAGTCCTAGCTATTCAGGAGGCTGAAGCAGGAGAATCGCTCGAACCCAGGAGGAGGAGGTTGCAGTGAGCTGAGATCGCACCACTGCACTCCAGCCTGGGAGACAGAGCGAGACTCCGTCTCAAAAAAACAAAAATAAAAAATAAAAATAAAACCGATTACTAAACTTAAAGGCAGCAGAAAACTCAGATGCTAAAATGAGAAATATGCACATTGCCAGAGGCGTTGTAGACAGTTCAGTCTCTCCACAGGGCAATTTTGCTGTTCTCATTAAGAACCCAGACATGTCTGTGTTCTTTGACCCAGCAATTCCACTTCTGGGAATCTATCTGGGGAAACAATCAGAGATGCTCACAAAAGTTAATGTATAAGAAGTGCATGAGAGGCTTAATTATATTAGGAGAAGAAAGAAACAAATGTCTCCCAATGTTATAAAAGAGAATGGTGGGCGTGAGTAACAATTCTGTGGAATCTTATGTACCCTAAAAATAATGTTTTCAAAGAATACTTAATGTCAGAAAAAAATAATTCAGGATATTTTAAGAGAGAAAACTACCAGAGAGAAATATTTTAAGAGAGAAAACACACCAGAATATTAACAGTGCATATAAACTCTTTTTATTATTTTCTTATATTTTCCAACTTTTCTCCAAGAGTATGACTTATTTTATAATCATAAGAGATACTATTTTTCAGAATAACTCAGTCTGTGTGATCATAAAGATTTTAGATATAAGGAAATAGAGAATATATATAATAGTCTACATAGATATGATTGGGATATAGTTATAGCCATAATTACCCAGCATCATCTGAGAATTGTTATATGTAAGATTTTAGGCCGGGCACGGTGGCTCAAGCCTGTAATCCCAGCACTTTGGGAGGCCGAGACGGGCGGATCACGAGGTCAGGAGATCGAGACCATCCTGGCTAACACGGTGAAACCCCATCTCTACTAAAAATACAAAAACTAGCCGGGCGAGGTGGCGGGCGCCTGTAGTCCCAGCTACTCGGGAGGCTGAGGCAGGAGAATGGCGTAAACCCGGGAGGCGGAGCTTGCAGTGAGCTGAGATCCGGCCACTGCACTCCAGTCCGGGCGACAGAGTGAGACTCCGCCTCAAAAAAAAAAAAAAAAAAAAGATTTTAAAATTTTTATTATTATTTTTGATACAGTGTCTTGCTCTGTCACCCAGGCTGGAGCACAGTGGCATGATCAAGGCTCACTGCAGCCTCAACCTCGCAGACTCAAACAAACTTCCTGCCTCATCTTCCTGAGTAGCTGGGACCACAGGCATAAGCCACCATGTCTGGCTTTTTTTTTTTTTTTTTTTTAATTTTTAGTAGAGGTGGGATTTTGCTATGTTACCCAGGCTGGTCTCAAACTCCTGGGCTAAAGCGATCCTCCTGCCTTGGCCTCCCAAAGTGCTGGGATTACAGGTGTGAGCCCCCACATCTGGCCCAGAATTGTTTCACATAACTAGAATATTTCTTCAATCACTAACATTTTTTAAAGATCTTTTTCTATTTTTCTATATTAATTATTCAAAATTATCTCTCTCTTCCATCTGAAGCACACGATGACCTTTCTTGATGAGTACAAGGTATCTTTGATGGCTGGGCATGATGGCTCACGCCTGTAATCCCAGCACTTTGGGAGGCCTAGGTGAGCAGATCATTTGCGGTCAGGAGTTTGAGACCAGCCTGGCCAACATGGGGAAGCCCCATCTCTACCAAAAATACAAAAATTGGCTGGACATGGTGGCACATGCTTGTAGTACCAGCTACTGGGGAGGCTGAGGCAGGAGAATTACTTGGACCCAGGAGGCAGAGGTTGCAGTGAGCTGAGATCGCACCACTGCACTCCAGCCTGGGCAACAGAGTGAGACTCCATCTCAAAGATATCTTGAGGAGAGTGACTACTCTCGGGCTTTTTGCCTTTGCAAGACATACCCCAAGACAGTGGTGAATTTTTCATTCTAGGGTCAGCTTTTCATGTTATTTCCATCTCTTCCCCTCTGTCGGGCTACCAGAAGTCCTAAGCACTTATAATTCCCTTCTTCTAATGTCCTCTAACCTGAGCAAACACATAGTCAGTCTCATTAGAAAAAGTGGCCAAAAATTAAAACTAAATCTCAGTAAAGCACAGAAGATTTAGTGTGTAGAACTTGTTATGCTTGTTCTTGCTTTACAGACTTCTGTTTCCCCGTGTCTGTGTTCTTGACTCTTTTTCTAAATAGATAGTGAAGCTACCAGAGAAGTGATTTCCAGATAAGATACAAGGTAACAGTGATTTCCTAATCGACTTTTAAAGAGAACTGATCAAAGGCTGAACTCAGGGCAAGCTCATCAAAACCCCCAACCCAAGCTTTTGGAGAGTTCTTGAATTGTGTTGGCTGTTCTGATCCCACGGGGAGTTTTCTGCACTTGCTCTTCCAGCAGCCTCAGTATCCCCTGGGAACTTGAGACATCTAAGGAGTTGACTGAGGCCCCTCCCTGACATGCTGAAGTGGAATTGGCATTTTAGCAAGATCTGCAGGTGAATTTTGAGCATGTGAATGTTTGAGAAGCCCTGATCTGTAACACATTTAGATTCTTTCATATACCCCACACCACGTGCTCTTAAAGATTTATTCCAACAGTAACATTTCTCTTTCCCTCTCTGCCTCTCTCTTTCTCTCACTGGGAGCAGGTTGTAAGTCGTTTCCACTTTGCATGTGTTTCATTTTCTCTTTTTGTTTTGAGACAGGGTCTCGCTGTGCCATCCAAGCTGGTATACACTGTTGAATACTTATAAGGCCCTTGATACTATTTGATGGGATGAATGCAAAAATTGAATTTAAAAAATGAATTTTTTTGGCCAGACGCGGTGGCTCACGCCTGTAATCCCAGCACTTTGGGAGGCCGAGGTGAGTGAATCACCTGAAGTCAGGAGTTCGAGACCAGCCTGACCAACAAGATGAAACGCTGTCTCTACTAAAAATACAAAAATTAGCTGGGCATGGTGGCAGGCGCCTATAATCCCAGCTACTTGGGAGGCTGAGACAGAAGAATTGCTTGAACCCTGGAGGTGGAGGTTGCAGTGAGCCGAGATCATGCCACTGCACTCCAGCCTGGGCAATAGGGCGAGACCCCATCTCAAAAAAAAAAAAAAAAAAATGTACTCCAAGCTGGAGTACAGTGGTGTGATCTTAGATTACTGCAACCTGAAATTCCCCGGGCACAAGTGATCCTCCTGCCTCAGCCTCCCAAGTATCTGGGAGTATAGGTGCACACCACCACACCCAGCTAATTTTGTATTTCTTGTAGAGATTGGATCTCATTTTGTTACCTAGGCAGGTCTCAAACTCCTGGCCTCAAGTGATCCTCCCTCCTCAGCCTCCCAAAGTGCTGGGATTACAGGTGTGAGCACCCAACCATTGTGTTTCTTTTTAAATGGACAAAAGTGGAGAATTTCCTCCTCTCTATGGTTCTTCTTTATTAGTCTACCAGCTCCTTTGAGTCCCCCCTTTTATGATCTGGAAATTATTTATTCCTTTGGGAGCATTAAACAAATAGTTCCAAATTGCTGCTGCTTCTTTTGTCTGCAGTAAGAGGTAGACACTAGGATTAGGGATGGTGGTTGGAGGATGAAAAAGTAAAAACCTTGCATAGAGTGTCTGTTGCAAATAAAGAGCTTGGTGAATATGATTGCTGTTCTGATGTTTCCAAAGTGTTTTACTCTTTGTCATTTAATAAGGTTTTTTGAAGTTATGACTATAATTTGATTGAAACATATAGATACTATATATATGCCACCATCATCATAAAAATAGAGATGCAATCACATTTTTAAATCTCTTTTAATTAAAACTCACTTGAAGCCAGGCATGGTGGCTCACACCTGTAATTCCAGCACTTCGGGAGGCCGAGGTGGGCAGACAACCTGAGGTCAGGAGTTAGAGACCAGCCTGGCCAACACAGAGAAACTCCATCTCTGCTAAAAATACAAGAATTAGCCGGTCGTGGTGGCACATGCCTTTAATCCCAGCTACTTGGGAGGCTGAGGCAAGAGAAACACTTGAACCCAGGAGGCAGTAGTTGCAGTGAACCAAGATTGCACCACTGCACTCCAGCCTGGGCTACAGAGCAAGACTCTGTCTCAACAAAAAAAAAAAAAAAAGGAAAAAGAAAAAAAGAAACCTCACTTGAAAATGGATTAGAAAACCACAGTTGAAAAGGGAGTAACTAGTTGACTCACCACATTTTTCATTTTCAGTCAGGCATAGTGGCTCACGTCTATAATCCCAGCACTTTGGGAGGCTGGAGTTTGAGGCCAGGAGTTTGAGACCAGCCTGGGCAACACAGAAAGACCTCATCTCTACAGAAAACTTAAAAATTAGCTAGGTATGGTGGTGGTACACACTGATGAAGACCTATAAGGCCCTTGATACTATTTGATAGGATGAATACAAACATTTAATTTAAAAAGTGAATTCAATTCCTGTAGTCCCAGCTACTGGGAAGCTAAGGTGGGAGGATCACTTGAGTCTAGAAGTTCAAGGTTGAAGTAAGCTATGATCACACCACTGCACTCCAGCCTGGAGGACATAGAGAGACCCCGTCTCTAAAAACAAAACAAAAATTTCATTATTTAGTCAGTTTTTACATTCATCCTAACAAATCTTATCAAGAAAGTGTTCAGCAGTGTGGTGAGATACAAGGATGAGTCTCCATAGTCCTTAGATCAGGTTGCTCTCAGCTGGTAAGAAAAAATAAGATGAATGCACATTAGTAAGTGTAATCAACAAAGGAATTGCTGGCCGGCTGGAATGACTCACCTGTGTAATCCCAGCACTTTGAGAGACTGAGGTAGGAGGATCGCTTGAGCCTAGGAGTTTGAGATCAGCCTGGGCAACATGGTGAAACCCTGTGTCTACTAAAAATACCAAAATTAGCCATGTGTGGTGGCACACGCCTGTGGTTCCAGCTACTGGGGAGGCTGAGGTGGGAGGATTGCTTCAGCCACTGTAGAGTTCAAAGCTGCAGTGAGCCATAGATTGTGCCACTACACTCAGCCTGGGTGACAGTGAGACCCTGTCTCAAAAAGAAAAAGAAAAAGAAAAAGAAAAAGAATGAAAGAAAGAAAGAGAGAAAAAGAAAGAAAGAAAGAGAGAAGAAAGAAGGAGAGAAAAGAAAGAAAAAAGAAAGAAAGAAAAGAAAGAAAGAAAGAAAAAGGGAAATTGCTAAGTGCTATTAGTTTATCAGTTAAGCTGGTTTAGGTAAAAGAAACTGATGTGATAATTTAAGCAAAAAAGTTTATTGGAAGGGCAGGAAGGGTATTGGGGTATATTATTCAGGACAGGCTAGGTCATGCTGCTATAACACACGTTCCCAAAACTATTATTTCTAGGTCATGCAATCTACCACATTTGGATCAGCAGGAGGCTCTGTCCTCCTCTCACTCAGACTAACGGAGGTTCCACCGTCAATCTGGTGGCTGCAGCCCTGAAACATGGAGCCCCATTGGTGTGACCATGGCAGGGGAAGAAAGAGGCTGGGGGTTTGCACAGGGGGTTTTTACTGCCTCAGCCTGAAAGTGACATGTGTCCTTTCTACTCTAGGATCACTGGTCAGAACTAGTCACGAGATCTTCCCTAACTGCCAGAACTCTGGGAAATGAAAGGGAACAATGGAATCTTTGGCGAGCATTACTGTCTCTGCTCCAGGGTGGCTCGTAGACTCAAATGAAAACGCTGGAGCCTCAGATCTGGGACTGAACGTGGACCAGAGAACTTGGGAGACCTTGCCAGCAGCAGCTGATGGAGGTCTGGTCAGGCCATCATCCATTTTCAGCTATCTGTCACCCTCTCAGGATTTGCACTGGACAAAGAGTGAGAGGAGAGAGAGAGAGAGAGAGAACAACTGATTGGCCCAGGCAGGTTCTATGTCCCACTCGAAACACAAGTTAGTGGACAACTTGATTGACATTCGAGTTGCACTAAAAGGTGGTGGGGGGAGTTCATCCAAACAAAATTGGGGGGCTGTTACAACAAGAGAGGGAGGGTGGGTGTGTTGTGAGCAAAAGCACACACTTGCTGCAGAGCTGGTCCAAATACCCACTCTTCAGAGTTGACATCATGTGGAAGGTTTGCAGAAGTGGCGGCTTTCCAGATTAGCTTTGGAAGATGGGATAACTGATGCAGAGGAAAGGTAATGCAGGCTGAGAGGCCCGTGTAAGCAAAGTGAAGCTGCAGAAGAGTGCAATCATTTGCAAGAAAGAGAAGGCTGGCTGGGTGCAGCGGCTCACACCTGTAGTCCCAGCACTGTGGGAGGCCAAGGTGGGAGGATCCCTTGAGCCCAGGAGTTTGAGACCAGCCTGAGCAACACAAGGAGATCCCATATCTACAAAAAATTTAAAAATTAGCCAGGCATGGTGGTACATGCCTATAGTCCTAGCTACTCGGGAGGCTGACGTGGAAGGATTACCTAAGCCTTGGGAGGCTGAGGCTGCAGTGAGCCATGATTTTGCCACCACACTCCAGCCTGGGCAACAGAGTGAGACCCTGTCTCAAAAAAAAAAAAAAAAAAAATGAGAAGGCTATTGAGATTGAACAGAGGATATGATTTGCAGTACCATTTTCCCAGCTCATCTTTGCTTCCCATGGTGTCAACTCAGGGGACGCAAATGGTTGGAATGGCTCAAACTACATCATGAGATTGGAGCCTGGTCCTCCATGTTGACTGAGAGTCTCAGTTCTCCTCCACGTGGCCTCTCCTTGTGGTCAGCTTACATTTCCTCAAAACGTGGCGGCCTCAGGGCAGTTGGGTTTCTTGTGCGCTGGCTCAGGGCTCTTGAGAGGATAAAGTCAGAATATCTTGTTCTTCGTCAGGCTTGGGCCCAGACTAGCACAGCATCATTATCTTTTTATTCTGTGAGTTAACGTATTTCAGAGGACCAGTGCCAATTCAGAGTGGAGAGGGCTGCATAAGAACATGAACACTGGGAGGTGGCTTCATTTGGGGCCATCTTTGGAGACCAGCTACGGTGCATGATGTAACTGCCCTGAATTCCCAAGCTCCTATCCCCAGCTCCAGCATAAGGTAGGTGGGAAGTGACTGGCAGCATAAGTGGGTCATGTTGGAGGAAAGATAAGTCTGGAGCTGAGCTTTCCAGGTGTTCAGTGCCACAGATGAAAATGATGGTGCTAGGGAAGAGGTAGGGCAGGAGGTCTTTCTCTTCATGGGCCTCTTCCCAGATTTCACCTGTGTATCTTGTTGACTGAAACTGAATCACATCAGCAACTCTTACTGCAAGGAAGCCTGGGCAAGTCAGAATCTGTGAAAGGGAAGTGGGATTGTTATTTCCGGCCTAAGTCAACCCTGATTCATTCTCCAGGCATGTGTGGGCCATTGCAGCCTGAATTAATGGGGACGGAAGAAGAGATGCAATGATACCGGCCAGTGATCCGTGGTGGGAGATCAGTACAAACCTACCCCAAAGGCTGGAGAAGCTGAGAGGCTGAAGAAAGAGGCTGATAAACCCAGTTTCTCCAAGGAAAAGTTTTGTTGTTGTCGTTGTTGTTTTTAGAGGCAGGGGCTTACTCCATCACCTAGGCTAGAGTGAAGTGATGTGATCATAACTCACTACAGCTTTAACCTCCTGGCCTCAAGCAATCCTCCCACTTCAGCCTCCCGAGTAGCTGGGACTACAAGTCACACACCACCACACCTGGCTAATTTTTTTAAATGTTTTGTAGAAACAGTCTCACTATGTTATCCATGTTGGCCTCAAAGCCCTGGATTCAAGTGATCCTCCTACCATGGTCCCCCAAAGTGTTGGGATTACAGGCTTGAGCCATGGTTCCTAGAAAGAAGCATTTAACTGGGACTTGTGAATGAGAAGTCTCGTATCCAGTGGCTTAGAAATAGTGGACCCCATGCGCTGCTACCTCCCAGACCCGAAGACCAGGGCTTATATACCATAGGGAAGTTGCCTAAGGGCAGGATTTATGATTAGCATGTGTTCATGATAACATCAAGGTTGTTTTGACCTAAGGGCTGGCTTTCCAGTAAGTAGAAATTTTAGAGGCATTCCTGGAACTGGGGTGAATCTTAAGTCAACACGGTGAATCAGCATCCAAAATGGAGTTGCTTTCGCCTCACAGTAGGCGACATACAGAAGATTCCATGAGCAACAAAAAACAGGGAAAGCAGCTGGGAGGATGTAGCTTTACTTTAGGTGAGAGGAGGGTGGGGGCTGGACCAGGGCAGAAGCAGCAAGGAGTGGGAAATAAGCCAGATGTGAAAATGAACACAGAAGTGGAGGGTACAGCATGGAATACTATGCAGCTATAAAAAAGAATGAAATCGCCAGGTGTGGTGACTCACGCCTGTAATCCCAGCACTTTGGGAGGCTGAGGCGGGCAGATCACGAGGTCAAGAGATCGAGACCATCCTGGCTATCACGGTGAAACCCCGTCACTACTAAAAATACAAAAAAAGAATTAGCCAGGCGTGGTGGCGGGTGCCTGTAGTCCCAGCTACTTGGGAGGCTGAGTCAGGAGAATGACGCGAACCCGGGAGGCAGAGCTTGCAGTGAGCTGAGATCGCACCACTGCACTCCAGCCTAGGGGACAGAGGGAGACTCCATCTCAAAAAAAAAAAAAAAGAATGAAATCATGTCCTTTGAAGCAACGTGGATGCAGCTGGAGACTATCATCCTCAGTGAATTAACACAGCCACAGAAAACCAAATACTGCATGTTCTTGCTTATAAGTGGGAGGTAAACATTGAACACACATGGTCATAAACATGGGAACAATAGACACGAGGGACTACTAGAGGAAGGAGAGTGGGAGGGGGTGAAGGTAGATACACTTCCTATTAGGTACTATGCTCAGTACCTGGGTAATAGGGTCATTCGTACCCCAAACCTCAGTGACACAGAATTTACCCATGTGAGAAGCCTGAACAGCTACCCCCGAAAACTAAAAGCTGGAAAATAAAAAAAGAGGCAGGGTGCATAGCCCATGGCTGCTTGTGACTGTCTTTCACAAGCAAGAATGGGAAAGAGAGACAGACAGACAGAGAGGGAAGTCAACAATGACAGCATCATTTGCAGCTTGCTTAATTGGATGGTGACACCATCCAAGCACAGAAGGAGAAGTTAGCTCGGCGAGAGACAATGACTTTGTCCTAGGCATTCTGAGGGCAAGGGGTGTGAGAGAACATGCTCAAGGTGTGAGTCATGAAACACGAGGGCGTGGGGCCAGGTTGGGGGGCTAACGTCTGAAATCCCAGCACTTTGGGAGGCTGAGGCAGAAGGATCACATGAGGTCAGGAGTTCAAGACTAGCCTGGCCAACATGGCGAAACCCCGTCTCTACTAAAAATACAAAAATTAGCTGGATGTTGTGGTACACGCCTGTAATCCTGGGATTACAGAATTATACTTGGGAGGCTGAGGCAGAAGAATCGCTTGAACCTGGGAGGTGGAGTTTGCAGTGAGCCAAGGTTGCACCACTGCACTTCAACCTGGGTGACACAGTGAGACCACCTTGTCTCCTAAACAAACAAACAAATAAATAAATAAAATGCTAGGGCATGGGAGAAAGGACAGGACTAGATGTGGAGACTTTAAACAACCAATGCAGAGCTGTAGTCAACGCCATGCTATGGGCTGGATGCAGTGGCTCATGCCTGTAATCCCAGCACATTGGGAGGCCAAGGTGGGAGGATTGCTTGAACTCAGGAGTTCAAGAATAACCTGGGCAATATAGGGAGACCACGTCTCTAAAAATAAAATAAAACCAAAACAAAATCACCATGCTATGGAATGATGTGTCTGCTTGTACCCAGGTCTGGAAGAATGCACGCCCAATGCTCATAGAGGTTCCATCTGGGAAATCAGATTGGACAGGGCCAGAATAGATCCAGGGGAAACATTCACTGAATATATATACTTATGTATTGTGGAAGCTTTGATGGTGGTCATGTACCAAGAAGGGAAAAAGTAAGTTTATAAATGAGCAGAACCAGAAGGAGAACACTAGAGGAAAAAGGAGAGGACTTGAATGATTATATTTAGAGGATAGGATGAGAAGTGAGAGGAGGTGATTAGAGAGGTGAGGAGAAACCAGGAGAGTGGGTATGGAATCTTGGAAATCAACAGAAGAGGGCATTTCATGAAGAATGAACAGCTGCAGAGAGAAAAAGATTGCATGAGAACTGGGAAAAGAAACACTTTGTGTTTGCTGACACTGTCATAGTTGACCGTAGAAAGCATGGTTTGAGTAGAGTGGTCCAAAAGAGAAGGATACTGGAAGGGGCGGATCAGTACCAGAGATGATCTATGGTCATATATAAAGAAATGTGATAACATAAGGAAAGAGAACACTCATTGGGGTTGAGAAATGATATTTCTTGGCGCTGGGAGAGTGATCATATCCTTAAAATGTATTTTTTTTTTTTTGGGGGGGACGGAGTCTCACTCTGGCACCCAGACTGGAGTGCAATGGTGCCATCTCAGCTCGCTGCAACCTCCGCCTCCTGGGTTCAAGCGATTTTCACGCTCAGCCTCCTGAGTAGTTGGGACTGGGCAACTGCCACCATGCCTGGATAATTTTTGTACTTTTAGTGGAGACGGGGTTTCACCATGTTGGCCAGGCTGGTCTTGAACTCCTGACCTCAAATGATCTGCCCACCTCAGCCTCCCAAAGTGTTGGGATTACAGGCGTGAGTCGTTGCACTTGGCCTTAAAATGTATATTGACACCACTCCTTACTTCTAGCTTGTTTTTGACCTGCAAACCAAGAAGTAAGCATTACATCAACCTGTACAAGGTGCACATCAGTGATTCCTGCAACATCCTGCATCATGATGGGACCGGTAGTTGATGTGGTAAAAATATGTTGTGCATTTGTCTTTCCCACGAATTTTTTTCTAGCCACAAAATTAACCAGAAATAAGAGAAGCATAGCCCCATCCCCCCTTTTCTCAGCAACACAGAGAAGCAATGTCTCCAACACGAGAAAATGAATAACCTGCCAAAAACTAAGTTAGAAATACTGATGAAACCAGGTTAGATGATATGCCATGGTTTCTCTGCTATCCCACAGCAGATTGAAACCATGTTACAATTTGATGGGGGGGTGTCCTAGAGCAAATGCACAAGGCTGTGCCAGCAGAAGTGAAGCCTGAGGATTTGGGGTCATTCACTTGTGAATGATTCCTCTCTCCCTGCCTTCTTTCTCTTCCTTTTGTGCTGTTTTTTTCATGTACTCGCTCTCTTTTCCACAGATAGACTGCGGAACTGCCCATGAGGCCAAGCACCTATTAGTAGACCAAGAAGCATCACCCATTCGTGACCTAAGCTGGCAGTCAGCTATTGTTCTCATCTGAGTCTGGGAGTTCAGGATTTCCATCCTGACCTGGCTACTTTCTTTCGACAGTTACCCACTGTAAATTTCCGAATACTTTCAGCTGCTAATCCTGGTGTACCCAGTTAAAAATGGCTTTCCTAATAAAGGCATTTCAGATAGAATTTAGCAAAGTGTTCCAAGGTAGGAGTTTCCAGGGCTGGGGCAGAAACTCAATGATCTTATAAAGGCCCCTGCTCTGACATCTTTGGCATGTTGGCTTTTACCCTTGGCTCTGTCCTCATGGTTTCAAGATGGCTGTCAGAACTCCAAGTATTTCCTCCCTCCAAGACAATGTCCAAAAATCTCTATCTCTCTCTTTTTATCAGAGAGGAAAATCTTTCCCAGAAGCCTCCTGCGCACTTTTATTCAAGCTCCACTGCCCAAGATTGGGTCATCAACCAGTGCCCAGCTGTAAGGAGACTGGGGAGTTCAGTATCTAGGATTTTCGGTCTCTACAGTGGAGAAAAGGAGCTGGAATGACTATTTGGTACACAACCAAATATCCACTACAAGTAACAGTGATGGAAATAGAAAGTAATAATGACAGCTAACATGAATTATGCTATTAATACATGTTAGACATTGTTCTAAAGGGTTAACCTGAATTGGCTTAGTTCATCTCAAAAATGCTACTAACAGAGATCCATATTATTGCAGTCCTCATTTTACAGGCAAGGAAATAGGCTCAGAGAGGCTTTAAAAACTTGCCTCCACCCCTGCCCCACCCCCCGCCAAAAAAAGAAAAAACTTGCCCCCGGCCCCCAGACGCCCAGTTAGAAAGCCCGCACTTAGCCTTTTGGAGACCAAGGTCGGTGAGACATTCCTTGGCATCAAAAGACTCACAGTTCAGAGGAAGGCCCAGGCGGGGAAATAAATGACTGAAATATCATGAGTGAGGTAAGTGTTGATCCAGGAGAAATAGGCTGTTAGCAAGAAAGTGTCAGGCGGCAGCATCCCTCGGCCCCTCTCCTGGGACAGCCGCGTCAATCTTGTGTTTCCAGTGAAACCTTCCAGGGAGGAAGCGAACAGAAGAAGGTGCTTGAGGGGCATGAGCAAAAGCTGTGGCCTCAGTTGGGGAAGCATCCCACAAACTGGGAAGATGGGAGTGTGTAACATTTTGGAATGTGCAACAATGCTGTGTGGCCTCCAAGTGTCCAGATAGACGCCAGGACCCTAGCAGGAGTAACTGCATGATGCTATAAGGGAGGTTGCATCCCCCAGCCACTGCCAGGTGCCTGTGCCCAGGCTGGGAAGGAGTAGCGAGGACACCCACCTTCCAGGACCAAATGGAATTAGAAAACACTGCACTGTGGTGCCTTTTGCAGATAGGAGACAGAGGGCCCTCTCTGAGTGTCTGTGCTGTGTAGGACACCCCCATCCCCTACCCTCTGTTCCCCCTCTGTTTCTCTGTAGGCACAGAGAGAACCCAGACAACCACTGAGAGCAATTGATTGTACTCTGGGGCTTGAGGGCCTTGCACCAGACTTAATTGTATTTGAAACAACAGATTCCTATGTGGCGTCATACATCCAGAGAGAAAGCCAGTCTGAATCTGGGGCTGCATGTGCAGAGAAACATAACACTCTGTCTGTCTTAGGAGAAGGAATCTAAGAAGACTCCTGCACACTTTCATGCCCAGATGCGGGGCAGTGTCAGCAGGGTACTGAAGGATGAATAGGAGTTCACCAGGTGGACAAAAAAGGCAAAAGGTCTACACAAGGCAAGGCAGTATGAAAGACATTCTGGAGCTGTGAACGTTCTGATATCGAGCACACAGGCCCGTAGATAAGGCAGGTAGCGAAGACCCGGAGGTTTTATCTTGTACTCCAACACTTTGGGTAGGGAAGACTAGCTCTTAAAAAGGCTGAAATTGGTCTGAATGAGAGTTGTCCAAACTTGCACTTTTATTTTATTTATTTATTTATTTTTTAGATGGAGTCTCTATCACCCAGGTTGGAGTACAGTGGCATGATCTCTGCTCATTGAAACCTCTGCCTCCCAGGCTCAAGTGATTCTCCTGCCTCAGCCTCCCCAGTAGCTGGGACTACAGGCGTGCGTCACCATGCCTGGCTAATTTTGTATTTTTAGTAGAGATGGGGTTTCACCATGTTGGCCAGGCTGGTCTCGATCTCCTGACCTCAAGTGATCCTCCCGCCTTGGCCTCCCTAAATGCTGGGTTTATAGTCGTGAGCGACCGCGCAGGGCCAAACTTGCACTTTTAAGTACCAGGACATTTTCCTATTCATGAACCCCTTTATAAATTGAAATTACCTGTAACTCCAATATATAAATCGGATGTAAGAGGGATACCTTTTTCCCTGACAATTGTCTTGGATGCAGGAAGCGCCTCCCGATTTTACAAATACATGAAGTTGAGCCTAGCGCTGTGTCTCCAGAGACAAGGCTGGTGAGAAAGTTAATCTATATCATTACGGGGAACCCTCCCTACCCAGAGAGTGGAGTGGAAATCCAGGATCTGGTCTAGTCCTAACTGTTGAGGAGGGCCCTGAGACTTTCATCCATCCTGGTGACTTCCAGAAAGTTGACTGTCCTCTGCTGTCTCCCCAAGCTGACTTCCTGTTGCAGAACTTGGGATTCTTTGTGTGTGTGTGTGTGTGTGTGTGTATGTGATGGAATCTTGCTCTGTTGCCCAGGCTGGAATGCAGTGGTGTGATCATATTAAATAGCTTCAATGACATCTCCAACTCCTAGACTCGAGGGATCCTCCTGCCTCTGCCTCCCGAGTAGCTGGCCTATGGGCATGGACCACCACACCCAGTGACTTGTTTGTTTTCTTATTATTCAGTTTTGAAAGTTGTTTATAAATTCTGGATACAAGGCTTGTATTCGATAGGTAATTTGCAAATATTTTCTCGGTCCGCAGCTTCTCTTTTTTATTTTCTTAATGGTGTGATTTGATAATCAGAAGTAACATTTTGATGAAGAGCAATTTGTCAATTTTATTCTTTTATGAGTCATGCTTTTGGTAGCATATCTACATAAACGTTTTTATTCATCTGTTTATTGTCTGTATTTATTTTGAGACAGGGGCTCACTCTGTCACTCAGGCTGGAGTGCAGTAGTGCTATCACAGTTCCCTGCAGCCTCGACTTCCCAGGTTCAATCAACCCTCCTACCTCAGGCTCCCGAGTAGCTGGGACCACAGGCGCGTGCCACCATGCCCAGCTAATTTTTTGTATTTTTTGAAGAGACAGAATTTCACTATGTTGTCCTCAAGCTGGTCTCAAGCTCCTGGGCTCAAGCGATCCACCAGCCTCGGCCTCCCAAAGTGTTAGGCTTACAGGCATGAGCCACCTCGACCGGCCTATATTAACACTGTTAAACACCTTTATTAAGATATAATTCAGAAACCGTACGATTCACACATGTAAAGTGTACAATTCAATGGCTTTCACGTTCAAATGCCTGTGCTGGGATTAACATTTCAGCATGCACATCACTCACTACAAGAGCTCGCCTTTTGTCCATAATTTTTTAAATGTAAAATTTACATGTAATGAAATTCACAGATCTTAAGTGTATCATTTGATGAGTTTTGACAAAATTCATTCACCTGTGCAATGCAAATCTCTATCAAAATGTAGAATCATCAAAATATAGAATAATCCAGCCGGGCACGGTGGCTCACGCCTGTAATCCCAGCACTTTGGGAAGCCAAGGCAGGTGGATCACGAGGTCAGGAGATCAAGACCACCCTGGCTAACACGGGGAAACCCCATCTCTACTAAAAATACAAAAAATTAGCCAGGCGTGGTGGCGGACACCTGTAGTCCCATCTACTCGGGAGGCTGAGGCAGGAGAATGTTGTGAACCTGGGAGGCGGAACTTACAGTGGACTGAGATTGCGCCACTGCACTCCAGCCTGGGCGACAGAACAAGACTCCATCTCAAAAAAAAAAAAAAAAAAAAAGTGTGTGTATATATATATATATATATATATAAACAATCCCTGTGCTGGGATTACAGGAGTGAGACACTACACCCAGCAAATTTATTCCTTTGCATTTGATTCTGTGTATTCACAGATTTGTACAATATTTCCACAATCAATCAGTTTTCAAACATTTTCATGCTCCCAAGGAGAAACCCCAGACGCCTTAACTGTCAGTGTTTCATCCTCCCATTCCCACCCTCCAAATCCCGACAAACAACCATCTACTTTCTGTCTCTATAGATTTGTCTATTGTGAACATTTCATGTGAATAGAATCGTACCATTTGCGACCCTTTGTGTCTTCACTTAGCATTATGTTTTCAAGGTTCATCCGCATCCCAGGATGCATCAGTATTTCATTTCTCTTTATTGCCAAATAATATCCCTTGTATAGACACACCACATTTTATGTACCCATTATCAGTTGATGAGCATTTGGGTCATACAAGTCGTTGCGTGAATATGTTTTCACTTCCCTCGGTTATACACCTGGGAATGGAATTGCTGTGTCATATGGTGACTGTATGTTCAAGCATTTGGGAACTGCTAGGCTGTTTCCCAAAGGGGCAGTACCACTTTGCATTTTCACCATCAGTGTGTGAGGTTTCCAATTTCTCAACATCCCCACCCACACTTGTTATCATCTGATGATAGCCATTTTAGTGGGTGTAAAGTAGCACCTCACTGTGTTTTGATTTACTTTTCCTCATGATGTTGAGCTCCTTTTTAAATTTGAGACAGGATCACTCTCTTACCCAGGCTAGAGTATAATGGCACGATCTCAGCTCCCTACAGCCTTGACCACCTGGCTCAAGCGATTCTCCCGCATCAGCCCTCCAAGTAGCTGGGACTATAAGTGCACACCACCACACTCAGTTAATTGTTTTTATTTTTTGTAGAAATGGGGGTCTTCCTATATTACCTAGGCTGGTCTCAAACTCCTGGGCTCAAGCGATCCTCCTACCTTGGCCTCCTAAAGTGCTGGAACTACAGGCATGAGTCACAGCCCTCAGTCTGATAATTTTTTAATTGCTTTTGGTTATTTGTATTTCTTCTTTGGAGAACTGTCTATCCAAGTCCTTTGCTCATTTAAAAATTGGATAGTTGTATTGTTATTATTAAGTCCTAATTGTTGTATGTTCTAGATATACTTCCCTTATCAGATATATGACTTGCAAAAATTTTCTTTCATTCTGTGGATTTTCTTTTCACTTTCTTGATGGTGTCCTTTAAAGCATGAAAGTTTTTAAACTTGATGATGTCTAGTATATCTGTTTTTGGTTTCATTGCATCTACTTTTGTGTCATAGCTAAGAAACTACCACCTAAATCAATGTCAAGGAGATTTACATCTGTAGTTTCTATTTTTTATTTTATGTGTTTATTTTGGAGATGGAGTCTCGCACTGTTGCCTGGGCTGGAGTGCAATAACTTGATCTTGGCTCACTGCAGCCTCTGCCTCCCGAGTAGCTGGGATTACAGGCACCCACCACCATGCCCAGCTAATTTTTTGTATTTTTAGTAGAGATGGGATTTCACCATGTTGGCCATGCTGGTCACCAACTCCTGACCTTGTGATTCTCCCACCTTGGCCTCCCAAAGTGCTGGGATTACAGGCGTGAGTCACCACGCCTGACCTACATCTGTGGTTTCTTAGCGTTTTATAGATTAGCTCTTACATACAGGTTTTTGATCCATGTTGAGTTGTTACTTTTTTTTTTTTTTTTGATACGGGGTTTCACTTGTTGCCCAGGCTGGGGTGCAATGGCCCAATCTTGGCTCACTGTAACCTCTGCTTCCTGGGTTCAAGCAATTCTCCTGTCTCAGCCTCCTGAGTTAGCTGGGATCACAGGTGCCTGCCACCACACCCGGCTAATTTTTATATTTTTAGTAGAGATGGGGTTTCACCATGTTGGCCAGGTTGATCTTGAACTCCTGACCTCAGGTGATCCACCCGCCTGGACGTCCCAAAGTGCTGGGATTATAGGCATGAGCCAACGCGCCCAACCAAGTTAATTTTTATATATTGTGTGGTGTGAGGCAAGGATACAACTTTATTTATTTATTTATTTAGAGACAGGGTATCTCACTCTGTTGTTCAGGCTGGAGTGCAGTGGTGGGGTCACAGCTCACTGCAGCCTTGACTTCCCCAAGCTCAGGTGATCCTCCCACCTCAGTCTCCCAAGCAGCTGGGACTACAGGCAAACACTACGATGCCAGGCTAATTTTTGTATTTTCTGTAGAGATGAGGTTTTGCCATGTTGCCCAGGCTGGTCTCAAACTCCTGGGCTCAAGTGGTCCACCCATCTCTGCCTCCCCAAGTGCTGGGATTACAGGAAGGAGCCACTGCACCCAGAAACTTCAGTCTTTTGTGTGTGAATATCAAGTTGTCCCTTTATCATTTAATGAAAAGACTAGTTTTTGTTTTGTTTGTTTTTGTTTTTGTTTGTTTGAGACACAGTTTTGCTTTCATTGCCCAGGCCGGAGTGCAGTGGCGCGATCTCAGCTCACTGCAACCTCCGTCTCCCAGGTTCAAGTGATTCTCCTGCCTCAGCCTCCCGAGTAGCTGGGATTACAGGCATGCACCACCATGCCCAGTTCATTTTGTATTTTGAGTAGAGACAGAGTTTCTCTGTGTTGGTCAGGCTGGTCTCGAACTCCCAACCTCAGGTGATCTGCCCACCTCGGCCTCCCAAAGTGCTGGGATTACAACTGTGAGCCACCGCGCCCAGCCAAAAAGACTTGTTTTGCTCATTGGCTTGTCTTGACATAGATTAACATTTTATTATATTTACTGTACCACATATCTGTCAATCTTTCAATTCCTCTATTCATCCAATAATCTAACTTATTTTTTGATGCATTTGAAAAAGGAAGCTGTAGACACTAGAACACTTTCTTCCAACACTTCAACATGCGTATCATCAACTGGAGTTCAACATTTGTCCATGATGTTTTTAATGTAAAATTCACATTTAATGAAGTTCACAGATCTTAAGTGTACCATTTGATGACTTTTGACAAAATGCATTCACCTGTACAATGCAAATCTCTATCAAAATATAGAACAGCACCACCACCCCAGAAAGTTCCCTCATGTGCACTTATTTTTATGTATTTATTTTGGACAAATGCGTGTGCATGTGTAGCCACCACCCTAATGAAGACATAGAGCATTTCCACCCCCTAAGAAAGTTTCCTTCCACATCTTTGCAGTCAGCCTTGCCTGACCCACCTCATTTCTACCACTATATATTAGTTTTGCCTGTTATAGAAGTTCATATAAATGAAATCATGTGATATGCTCTAATTTGTGACCAGCTGATTTCACTTCTGATTAGGATTTTGAAAACAACACAGAGCAGAATAAAAAATAGTAAAATAAATAGCTGCTTGCAGGGCGAAATACTGCTTTGTAGATCTTTGTTTCGGATAGATAGACGATACATATGTATGTGTGTGTGTGTCTGTGTGTGTGTGTGTTTGTGTGTGTGTGTCTGTGTGTGTGTCTGTGTGTGTGTCTGTGTATATGTCTGTGTGTGTGTGTGTCTGTGTGTGTCTGTGTATTTGTCTGTGTGTATGTGTCTGTGTCTGTGTGTGTTTGTGTGTCTGTGTCCGTGTGTGTGTCTGTGTGTGTGTGTCTGTGTGTGTGTCTGTGTGTGTCTGTGTGTGTGTGTCTGTGTGTCTGTGTGTCTGTGTCTGTGTGTGTCTGTGTGTGTCTGTGTGTGTGTCTGTGTGTGTCTGTGTGTGTGTCTGTGTATGTGTCTGTGTCTGTGTGTCTGTGTCTGTGTGTGTGTGTCTGGTGTGTGTCTGTGTGTGTCTGTGTGTGTGTCTGTGTGTGTCTGTGTGTGTGTCTGTGTATGTGTCTGTGTCTGTGTGTCTGTGTCTGTGTGTGTGTGTCTGTGTGTGTGTCTGTGTGTGTGTCTGTATATGTGTCTGTCTGTGTCTGTCTGTGTGTGTGTCTGTGTGTGTGTGTCTGTGTCTGTGTGTGTGTCTGTGTGTGTCTGTGTGTGTGTCTGTGTGTGTCTGTGTGTATGTGTCTGTGTGTGTGTCTGTGTGTATGTGTTTGTGTGTGTGTGTGTCTGTGTGTGTGTGTCTGTGTGTACGTGTCTGTGTGTGTCTGTGTGTGTGTGTCTGTGTGTGTCTGTGTGTGTGTGTCTGTGTGTCTGTGTGTGTGTGTCTGTGTGTGTCTGTGTGTGTGTCTGTGTGTGTGTCTGTGTGTCTGTGTGTGTCTGTGTGTGGTGTCTGTGTGTGTGTCTGTGTGTGTCTGTGTGTGTGTCTGGTGTGTGTGTGTGTGCCTGTGTGTGTGTGCCTGTGTGTTTGCCTGTGTGTGTGTCTGTGTGTGTCTGTGTGTGTGTGTCTGTGTGTCTGTGTCTGTGTGTGTCTGTGTGTGTCTGTGTGTGTGTCTGTGTGTGTCTGTGTGTGTGTGTCTGTGTATGTGTGTCTGTGTGTGTGTGTGCCTGTGTGTGTGTCTGTGTGTGTGTGTGTCTGTGTGTCTGTCTGTGTGTCTGTCTGTGTGTGTCTGTGTGTGTGTCTGTGTGTGTGTCTGTGTGTCTGTGTGTGTGTCTGTGTGTGTGTGTCTGTGTGTGTGTCTGTGTGTGTCTGTGTGTGTGTCTGTGTGTCTGTGTATGTGTCTGTGTGTGTGTGTGTCTGTCTGTGTGTCTGTGTGTCTGTGTGTCTGTGTGTCTGTGTATGTGTCTGTGTGTGTGTGAGAGAGAGAGATGCCAGGCCTGCTGGCTCATGCCTGTAATCCTAGAACTTTGGGAGGCCAAGGCAAGCAGATCACTTGAGCTCAGGAGTTTGGCCTGGGCAACATGGTGAAACCCTGTCTCTACAATACACACAACAAAAATAGCTGGGCATGGTGGTGCACCCCTATAGTCCCAGCTGCTGTGGGGGCCGAAGCAGGAGGATCACTTGAACCTGGGAGGTTAAGGCTGCAGTGAGCCAAGATGGCGCCACTGCACTCCAGCCTGGGCAACAAAGTGAGACCCTGTCTCAAGTACGTAAATAAATAAATGAGAGAGAGAGAGAGAGAGATTGTGTACCAGGCCTAAAGAGAACATGCGTTTCTTCCCATGGGTTATAATAAAAACGGTTTAAAAGCTATTGATCCAGAAGTTCTAGATCAGAACCCTGTCTTGTCACCCTCCCTCATTGGCTGCCTTGATCCCTTATCAATGACCACAGTACTTGCTCTTCGCTTTAGGCCTTCACCAATGCCAGCCCTTCACCACTGCCTACTCATCCATCAGGTGCCTGCTTGGTTTACCCTTCCTCTAGAAAACCTCTATTCCCAAATTTCCCTCTCAGACCCAGTACCCAGTTGTGTCCAAATTATTTGGTCTGTCTTTCCTTCAGCTGACAGGGACTGTGTTTCATTCACCTTTGCAGTCTCTAGCTTCTGGGATGTGATAACACATAGCAGGCACCAATAAATATTCACTGAACGAATGAATGAATGAATGAATGAATCCCAGAGTTCCAGGTGACAGGGTTTGAAACAAACCAGCCTGATTCTTTTCCAAGGCTCCCTTCCTACTTATTTTATTGTCCTGTACACCTTTTTCCTTTTTTTTTTTTTTGAGATGGCGTCTCACTGTGTTGTCCAGGTTGGAGTGCAGTGGTGCAATCTCAGCTCACTGCACACTACAACCTCTGCCTCCCAGGTGCAAGCGATTCCCCTGCCTCAGCCTGCCAAGTAGCTGGCACTACAGGTGCCTACCACCACGCCTGGTTAATTTTTTTTTTTTTTTTTTTTTTTGTATTTTTGTAAAGACGGGATTTTACCATGTTGGCCAGGATGGTCTTGATCTTCTGACCTCGTGATCCGCCCGCCTCGGCCTCCCAAAGTGTTGGGATTACAGGTGTGAGCCACCGTGCCCAGCCTCCTATACATCTTTGACTTCGTAACCATCATGTTCTATAACCTCCTTCAATTGCCCTGAGACCTTATTAGCCCTTCCCTTTTTCCTCTGTCCACCCCTAGTATTAGTGCATTCGTCGTGGCTACTTTCTCCCCGCCATGCTGCGGCAAACAAGGGCAGTTGTCATCATGAGGTGACATAATATCCTTATATGAATGACTTTGCCCCAGAACCCTCCCCTGTCTTGCCAAAGGGATGTTAATTCTGTGACTGTGGATATGAGAGGAGGTGTGTGTGTGTGCATTTGTGTGTAGCAGGATAAATTCTTATCGTTAAAGCATATTTTTTTAACTTGGAAATTCTATGTTAGCAGTTATGTCAGGTCCTGTATCTTCTTTTTGCAGAGGGTCACATTTGTTGACAACCAATACATCTTGCTGAAATAAATTTCTAGATTATTTTTGTTTTTTATTTTTCGTTTTGAGAGAGTCTTGCTCTGTCGCCCAGGCTGGAGTCCAGTGGTGCCATCTCGGCTCACTGCAACCTCCGCCTCCTGGGTTCAAGCGACTCTCCTGCCTCAGCCTCCTGAGTAGCTGGGATTACAGGCATGAGCCACCATGTCCAGCCTTCACTTAATTTTTTATCCTTTTCTGTGTGGCTTCAACTTTTTGAGTATTGTATCAATCAATTATCCAGCTAACATAATGCTGCCAGAGCACTCATCAGGAGGCAGCAATAAGTGTTTCTTGCTTGCACTGCAGTGGTTGGCTGGCTGCTGCATAGGTTGGCTGCTGGCTGACCCAGAGAGGCCTCAGTTGAGACAATTGAGAGGACCTTACTCCACGTGTCCCTTATCCTCCTGTGGGCTAGCCCAGCCTGCAAACTTTCTGCAGCCATGGCAAACATGCAAATAAGTCTGATCATAGCTAATTACAAGCCTCTGTCCCATTGCATCTGCTGACATCCATTGGCCAACAAAAGTCACATGGCTGAGCTCAGAGTGAGAGGACACTTGTAAGTTACATGGCAAGAAGCATGGACCCGGGGAGAAAGAAAGAAAAAGAAAGGAAGGAAGGAAGGAAGAAAGAAGGAAGGAAGGAAGGAAGAAGGAAGGAAGGAAGGAAGGAAGGAAGGAAGGAAGGAAGGAGGGAGGGAGGGAGGGAGGAGGGAGGGAGGAGGGAGGGAGGGAGGGAGGGAAGGAAGGAAGGAAGGGAGGGAGGGAGGAGGGAGGGAGGGAAGGAAGGGAGTGTCATGGCAATCTCTCACAAACATAGGTTATCTTCATAGTCAGCAAAGGCAGTACAGCTGGTTTTAAGCAGAATGGCTCCCAGAGTTCTAGTCCTGCAACCTCTGGGTGGTACAGGTGATAGACACCTGTGGAAAGACAGGTGACTGTCTGTCTCAGCAGCTCCAGAAAAATTTCAAAGAGTCTCATTAACTCCTATCAGGTCACATGGACATCTCTGACTCAATCAATAAGGCCAAGGCACTGCAGTGTCCTGAGTGTCCACTCCTGAAAATCACCTGCCCACTTTCGCAGCCATAGGTGGAGTCAACTCTACCTGAATTTTTTGGAGTGAGTGTTAGGGTGGGGTGGTTCACTAGAGGTATATGCAGGATGTTACAGAGGTGGCTGGCTTGAATTAGATCTCCCCTGAGATGTAGATTGAAGCGCCAGTAGTGTACTTGTGATGTGATCCCAGAGGGCACACTTAAATGTTTATAAATGTTTAGTGAATGAATGAACGGATAGATGGATGAATGGATGGTTGTATGGATGGATGGATGGATGGATGGATGGATGGTTGTATGGATGGATGGATGGATGGATGGATGGATGGATGGACAGTGAAGTTATCAATGTGGCTGAGACCTAGAAAGGTTTAGTGAGTCACCCATGAATGCCCAGGAAGTGGCAAAGGAGGAGCTGAGCCCCAGATGGTTAAGGGACTAATTCTTGGAACAATGGGGCTCCCCTAGAAGGTTTTCTATGGTCCAAGAGCAGCCTCACCTGTTTGCAGGACGACAACCTGTCAGCTCTCAGAGTTCTTCCTTTTCAGCTAGTTGGCTGAAGCCACAGAGATTGTTTGTAGTGGATTTGGGTAGCTTGTCTCCCATGTAGATTTGTCCTGTTGTTGCTCGGCAAAAGCGGAGGTTACATTACAGTGAGCCAAGATTGTGTCACTGCAGTCCAGCATGGGTGACAGAGCAAGACTCTGTCTCAAAAAAATAAAAATAAAAAAAAGATATCAGGGCTTCTGTGTCTAGAAAATTCTTCACCTTACAAGAATTCCAGATATTAGCTCTTGCTGGGGTTGGTTCAATTGTTCACAGATGTCAGGGCTCCTGTGCTGCAGTTGTCTTGGCCTTCTGTCATGGCGGCAAGATGTTTCACAGCAGGAAGACCCTTTCAATCAGGAAAGCCAGCCTTTCTCCAGGAGCATTCCCCTACACACGGAGACTTCCATTTGGGTTTCTTCAATAGAACTGGGCCACTCAGTCACCACTAGCACAAGGGAGGCTGAGAAAGATGAAATAGAATTGTCATGATTAGGCCAGGCTTGGTGGCTCATGCCTGTAATCCCAGCACTTTGGGAGGCCGAAGTGCGTGGATCATGAAGTTGGGGGTTTGAGACCAGCCTGACCAACATGGCGAAACCCCGTCTCTACTAAAAATACAAAAATTAGCTGGGCGTGGTGGTGGGCGCCTGTAATCCCAGCTACCCAGGAGGCTGAGGCAGGATAATTGCTTGAACCCGGGAGGCGGAGGTTGCAGTAAGCGAGGATTGCACCACTGCACTCCAGCCTGGGCCGCAGAGTGAGACTCCATCTCAAAAAAAAAAAAAAAAGAAGAAGAATTGTCATGACTGGCCACAATGAATCTTGATCTATTGCCTCACGTAGGACACATTGCTGACCGCAAACAAAATCTGAGTTCCGTGGATAGAGAAGACTGCATAAGGTATCATGGGTGTCATAAAAGTTCAAGCTACTATGGCTGTGTAACAAACTATCCAAAACTTAGTGGCATTGATTTTGCACGTAAATCTGCAGTCCAGCAGGGTTCAGTGGAGACAGGTTCAGTGGGTTCATCTCTGCTCTATTTGGTTTAAAGTTACCCAGGATTAAACTCTTGGTTTAAAATTACTTGATTACTCAGATTAAAACAATAGCAACGTTTATTTTGCGCATGGTTTTGCAATTTGGCCAGATTTCAGTCGGCTCAGCTGGGATGACTCGGTGTCAGCTTAGCAGACTCCAGAACTGGGGGACAGGAATCATCTGAAGGCTCATTTGCTCATATCTGTAGACCTGGGATAGGAAGTCCCAAACAGATGAGACTCCTTGGGCTTCTCTCTTTTCTCTCCAGCATGGTGGCTTCAGCGTACTTGACCTTCTCACATATTAACTCAGGGATCTCAAGGTGGGAGGAAAGAGAGATTCAAGTAGAAGTTGTAACTCCTTTCTTTAACCCAGCCCTGGAAGTGCTGGCATCATTTCCACCATATTCTATTCATTAGAAGAGAGTCACTGAGGTTGCGTCATCCTGTAGGGGAGGGAAATTCGGTTCCCATCTGTTTGCGGGAGAAGTATTGAAGAGTTGAACATGTTTTCAACAGTTAAGCATGTCTGCCACGTCTCCCACTGCAAGAGAGCTGGAAGTAAGTGAACTGGAAAGTACCGTGTTGGATGGAGAATGAAGGGGAAGTTTGAAATATGCTTTGAAATATTCTCCCTCTCCAGGTCCTGAAACATATCTCTCTATTCTTTTTTGAAGATTCAGAATGAGTTATGCTCAGAAAAGGTAATACTTCATGTTATTTTATTTTATTTTATTTTATATTTTATTTTGAGATGGAGTCTCACTCCGTCACCCAGGCTGGAGTGCAGTGGCGCAATCTCGGCTCACTGCAACCTCCGCCTCCCAGGTTCAAGCGATTCTCCTGCCTCAGCCTCCCAAGTAGCTGGGACTACAGGCACGTGTCACCATGCCCAGCTAATTTTTGTATTTTTAGTAGAGACAGGGTTTCAGCATGTTAGCCAGGATGGTCTTGATCTCCTGACCTTGTGATCTGCCCACCTCGGCCTCCCAAAGTGCTGGGATTACAGGAGTGAACCACCACGCCCAGCCTTATTTATTGATTTATTGAGACAAAGTCTTGCTCTGTCACCCTGGCTGCAGTGCAGTGGTGCAATCATAGCTTACTGCAGCCTCAACCTCCTAGACTCAAGTGATTCTCTTGCCTCAACCTCCCGAGTAGCTGTAACTACAGGTGCATGCCACCACGCCCAACTAATTTTGTTAAATTTTTTTGTAGAGATAGGGTCTTGCTATGTTGCCCAGGCTGGTCTTGAACTCCTGAACTCAAGTCATCCTCCCATCTCTGCCTCCCAGAGTGCTGCGATTATAGGCATAAGCCACTGTACCTGGCTTATTTCCTTATTTTAGATGCAGAGAGGCTGTGCTGTAGTTAGTTCATTGCCTATATCCCATCAGCTGTGCCTTTCCATGTGTTTGCCTGACTTCCAGTCTCCAACGACAGCAGTTCTTTGCCTGAGTGCTCTTCTCCTGGCTGTTGGAGCCTGCTGTGCTCCCATTCCTGGTCTCCTATGGTCTGTCTGGAAATGCTGGGAAAATAACCACTTCTATTCCATCAGCCCTAAGCCAACGACCAAGCCAGTGATGCCCACTCTTACCACTCCTATTCAATATCATACTGCAAGTCCTACCTCATGCGACGAGACAAAGAAAAAGAGAAAAGTTACACAGATTTGGAAGGAAGAAACTAAACTGTCTTTGTTTGCAGATGATATTATTGTCTATGTAGAAAATCCTAAAGAGTTAATTAAAAACCCTCTTGGAACTAATAAGTGTGTGTAGCAAGGTTGCAGGATACAAGGTTAACATACAAAGGTCAACCACTTTCCTACATACCAGCAATAAACAAGTAGCATTTAAAATTAAAAACACAAAGCCATTTATATTAGCACCAAAAAAAGAAAGAAAAATAAATACTTAAGTATAAATCTAATAAACATATACTGGATCTTTATGAGGAAAACTACAAAATTCTGATGAATAAAACCAAAGATCTCAATAAATGGAGACAGTCCATGTTCATGGAGAGTTCTTCCCAGCTTGATCTTACGGATTCAGTACAATCCCAATCAGAATCCCAGCAAGTTATTTTGTAAGTATTGACAAACTGATTCTAAAGTTCAAACAGAAAGGCAAAAAGCCTGGAATAGCCAACACAATACTGAAGAACAACAACCAAGTTGAAGGACTGACATTACCTGACTTTAAAACTATAAAATAAAGCTACAGCAACCAAGACAGTATGGTACTGGTGAAAGAACAGACAAAAAGAACAACGGAACAGAATACAGACTCCCAAAATATACTGACACAAATATAATCAACTGGTCTGTGACAAAGAGGCAAAGGCAATTCAGTGGAAAAAGGATAGTCTTTTCAACAAATGGTCCCGAAACAACTGGATGTCTATGTGCAAAATAATAATAATAAATTTAGACACAGACCTTACACCTTTCACAAAAAATAACTCAACATAAATCGTAGACCTAAATGTATAATACAAAATTACAAAACTTCTAGAAGATATCATAGGATAAAATCTTGGATCTCAGTGACCTTGGGTTTGGCAATGGGTTTTTAGACACAACACTAAAAAGACAATCCAGGAATAAGAAAAAAAATTGGTGGTTTGGAGTTCATGAAAATTGAAAACTGTATTAAATTTGAAAATCTTTGCAAAACACTTATGTGATAAAGGACCTGTATCCAAAATACACAAAGAATGTTAAAACTTGACAATAAGAAAACAAGTAACCCAACTAAAAAATGGGCACAAGATCTCAACAGACAACAAATAAGATATATAGATGGCAAAAAGCATATGAAAATATGCTCAACATCATATGTCATTAGGAAATTGCAAATTTCCTAATTTGCAAACATATTGACATATGCATCATATGTCACTAGGAAATTGCAAACAATGATGAGATACCACTACACACCTACTAGAGTGGCTAAAATCCTCAAACTGACAATATGAAAAGCTGACAAGAATACAGAGCAATGGAAACTCTCACTCGTTGTTGATAGAAAGGCAAAATGGTACAGCCACCTTGGAAGACAGTGGCAGTTTACCGCCAGACTTTCTTACTTTTACCGTATGATCCAGCAATTATGCTCCTTGGTATTTACCCAATTGTGTTGCAAACTTATGTCCACCCAAAAACTTGCACATGAGTGTTGATAGCAGCTTTATTCATAATTGCCAAAAATTGGAAGCAACAAAGATATCTTTCAATAGGTAGAATGGATAAACTGTGGTACATCCATACAATAGGGCACTACTCAGCCACAAAAGGAAATGAGATGTCAAGCCTGGAAAAGACATGGAGGAACCTGAAAAGCATATTGCTAAGTAAAAGAAGTCAGTTTTAAGGGACTGCATACTTTCTGATTTCAATTACGTGACTTTCTGAAAGAGGCAAAACTATGGAGACAGGAAAAAACTCAGTGGTTTCCAGGATCCTGGATGAATAGGTAGAGAATTGGGGATTTTTAGGAAAGTGAAACTATTTTTTATTTTTTCTTTATTTTCTTTCTTTCTTTATTTTTAGAGATAAGGTCTCATTCTATTGCCCAGGCTGGAGTGCAGTGGCATGATCATAGTTCACTGCAGCCTCAAACTCCTGGGCTCAAGGGATCCTCCTGCCTCAGCCTCTGGGTAGCTGGGACTACAGGTGCATAACCATTCCTGGCCTGTTTTTTTTGTTGTTGTTTGTTTTTGTTTTTTGGTAGAGACTGGGTCTTGCTATGTTGCCCAGGCTGGGAAACTATTCTTTTTGTTGCTATATGTGTATACATTGTTAAGATCCAGAACTTGGCTGGGTGCAATGGCTCAGGCCTGTAATCCCAACACTTTGGGAGGCCGAGGCAGGGGGATCACTTGAGGTCAGGAGTTCAAGACCAGCTTGGCCAATATGGGGAAGCCCCGTCTCTACTAAAAATACAAAAATTAGCCAGGCGTGCACCTGTAGTCCCAGATAACTTGGAAGGCTGAGGCACGAGAATCGCTTGAATCTGGGAGGCAGAGGTTGCAGTGAGTTGAGATCACACCACTGCACCCCCGCCTGGGTGACAGAGCAAGACACTGTCTCAAAAAAAAAAAAAAAAAAGAAAGAAAGAAAAAAAAAAGACTCAGAACTGTGCAACAGAGGTTAGGCACAGTGGCTCACGCCTGTAATCTCAGCACTTTAGGAGGCTGAGATGGAAGGATAACTTGAATTTAGGAGTTTGAGACCAGCTTGGGCAATGTAGCAAGACTCTCTCTACAAGTTAAAAAAAAAAAAAAAAAAGAGCCTGGTGTGGTGGCATGTTCTTGCAGCCCCAGCTACTCGGCAGGCGGAAGCAGGACGATCCCTTGAACCTAGGAGTTCCAGGCTGCAGTGGGCTATGATCCCGCCACTGTACTTCAGCCTGGGCAACAAAGTGAGACCTTGTTTCCAAACAAACAAACAAACAAACACAAAACAAAACCCTGAGAAACAGTGAAACAATATATGCTATGGACTTTAGTTTATAATAATGTATCAGTATTATAAGGAATGCACCATACAATAATGAAAGATGTTGATAAAAGGGGAAATTTTGCACGGGGGAGGGGGATGTATGGAAACTCTCAGTACTATCTGCTCAATTTTTCCATAAATCTGCAATGGTTCTAAAAAATAAAGTCTATTAGTTTTAAAGACCGAAAGGCTTGGAAACAAGTAAGCGTGTTAGGATGTAATGAGGATTGAGCTTATACTGAGTCAAGACTTGGGAGCCCCTAGATGGGGGAACAGAGGTTTTACTGTCTCGTTGCCTTTGGACCTGCTCCCAGGACTGACAGAGCAGTCACAGATAAAGTCTGGGCATCTTGGGCAGGAACTTGAATGGTGGGACTGTATGCAAGAAGACAAACTTCACATTTCTTATCTCTCTTGCACCCAAGAACAATGCCCTGTTTTCTTTAACTTTGTAATTTGACATAATTTCAGACTCTCAGGAAAGTTGGGAGAAGAGTACAAAGAATTCCCGAATCTCTTCCCCCAGATTTCCTGAATGTCTTAGCCTCTGACCACAGCTGTGTTTTCTTTGCCTGTCTTCTCAATGCCACGTTCATCTCCATTTCACAACCAAGCAACAGACCAAGGCAACAGGCTTGACTTTGCTTCTTTCTCATCTTCATCCTGATAAGAATAGCAATTGACATTTTGAATGCCTAATCCACGCCACGCATTGTTCTGGGCATTGTGATACATACCTTGCCATTTCACCATTTCGTAGCCCTACGAGGTGGATCTATTATTATCCCCATTTTACAGATGGGGAAACTGAGGCACAGGGAGGATGATCTACTTTGCCCAAAGTCATAGTCAGTAAGTAGCAGAGTTGGCCTGCCAACGCGGGTGGTCTAGAGGCAAGTGAGGAAACTGACGAAGGATGACTTGACCGGGAAAACAGGATGGGGGCCCAGTTTGGGAGGCCAGGAGGGGATACAGCCCAAGCCACACATTCTCAAAGGACTTTCAAGGTAGACTTATGCTGTCGTCTCCCGATGAGATGGGGCACAAACTCAGAGACACAAAGACAGGACAACTGACTGCAGGGCTGAACTGCCTGGGATGAAATATCAACCATGTGGGTGTGCGGATGTATGAGTAATGAGTGTGAGGGAGTATGAGTGTGGACGGGAGTGAAAGTCACACTTGATCCGGAGGATTCCTATTTCTCCTGAAACCCAAGCTTCCAGAAAAGCCCTTCCTGTGACCCTCTCTGCCTAGTCCTCTCCATGTCTGCCTGGGCTGCCCCCAGTACAGGGTTTATTACACTCAATTGCTTACGTCTGTTCACTTGTCAGTGCCCCAACCAGATCCTCAGGGCTAGGAAGCAGGGCCTGGATCTATTTATTGTTCTCCCCAACCCCCAGCTCACGACTTGGCATATGGAGGCCTCCACAAACAGATGCGAAAGGATGGGAGTTTTTCCACACTCCCACGCCACCTCCAGGTATTTGCTCATGCTGTCCCTCCCACCTGCATGTTTTTCTGCATTGATTCAGGCACTGGTGCAGAGGTCACCTCCTCCAGGAAGCCATCCCTGACCCCAGGGAACTCAGTCCTCTTTACTGTCACTTCCCAGGGTGGGTTGGTGGCTGTCTCGCTCACTTGGTTGTAAGGTCTCAGAGGGCAGGGATTGTGTCTGTTTCATGTCTTCAGGTCTGCGTCATCGGCACTTGTCACAGGGTTAGGCACAGTAGGACCAAGACAGACCGAGTACAGGAAAGAATGATTGACATATGGGCTGGGCATAGTGGCTCACGCTTGTAATCCCAGCACTTTGGGAGACAGAGGCAGGCAGATCACCTGAGGTCAGGAGTTTGAGACCAGCTTGGCCAACATGATGAAACCTCATGTCTACTAAAAATACAAAAATTAGCTGGACATGGTGGTGCACGCTTGTAATCCCAGCTACTCAGGAGGCTGAGGCACGAGAATCGCTTGAACTCAGGAGGTGGAGGTTGCAGGGAGCTGAGCTCACCCACTGCACTCCAGCCTGGGCAATGGAATGCGACCCGATCTCCAAACAAAAAGAATGATTGACATGCGGTGGCCCCGGCTCTGGGAAGCCAACTCTTACCCTCCACCACAGCACTTGATCCCATTGGGCTGTCCTTGGCTTCCACCCTCAGACTGACAGCTCCTTGAGGGCAGGAGGGGGTCAAATTACTCTCTGGGTTCTCAGCACTGCCCAGTGTAAGTCCAAATATCTCCCACTTCCCCTCCCTCCGCTCTCCACAGCCACGCTGGTCTTCAGCAATTCCTCCTGCAGGCTGAACTGGTTCCCACAGGGCCTTTGCACTAGCTCTTCCCTTTCCCTACACAAGTTTTCCCCATAGGCTCTTCAAAGTCTCAGCTCACATGTCGCCTACCCAGAAAGCCCCTTCCAGACCACCTACCCCACTGGCCTAAGAGGTCCCTACTTTCTTCTTGGGCCCTCCTGACCTGTAATACTTTGTTGAGTGTTTTCCCTCCAGTCATCTGGCTGTATCCGGATTCTTATGGTGTCCAGTGGTTAATGGTCTATGGGGCCTGGGTTCGAATCCTAGCTCCACCCTTGCTTACCTGCCCAGTGATTCTGAGTTTCTTTGTTTTCTTTGTTGTTGTTGTCGTTGAGACGGAGTCTCTCTCTTTCGCTGGACTGCAGTGGCGCGATCTCAGCTCACTGTAAGCTCCGCCTCCCGAGTTCAAGCCGTTCTCCTGCCTCAGCCTTCCGAGTAGCTGGGACTACAGGCGCCCGCCACCAGGCCAGGCTAATTTTTTGTATTTTTAGTAGAGACGGGGTTTCACCATGTTAGCCAGGATGGTCTCAATCTCCCGACCTCGTGATCTGCCCGCCTCGGCCTCCCAAAGTGCTGGGATTACAGGCTTGAGCCACCACACCCGGCCTCTTGGTTTTCTTTTTTACAATTTTATAAATGTCAATTTTTGTGGATACGGGGTCTCGCTAACAGGGTTGCCCAGGCTGGTCTCGAACCCTAGGGTTCAAGTGATCCTCCTGCCTCGGCCTCCCAAAGTGCTGGGATTACAGGCATGAGCCACGTTGCCCAACCCATTTTGAATTTCTTAAGTACTCTGTGCCTCAGTTTCCCGATTTGTAAAACCGGTGATAGTATCACTTCCTTATAGGGTAGTTGCCAGGACTGAACGAGTTAACATTTGCAAGTGCCTTCGCATAGCGCCTGACAAGATTGTACTAGTTACTGATTGAAGGGGCTGTTTTATTATCCAAATGTGGCTGGAGTAGGAGCTGGGTAAACATTTATTGAAGAATGTGCAAACACTGGCACTTGGAAGCTGGGTTGTTAGGAAGGAGAGGAGGATTCCAGTCGCCCAGCCCTCCCACCCCAAACGCAACTGCCCCCAGCGCAGGGGAGGCCGCGGAGGCCAGGCAGGAGTAGGTCCTGGAGGCCTGGTCGGCGTGGGCGTTTTATTCCGAGACCAAGGGGATCCACTGCAGAGTTCTCCGCTGAGCGTGACCTCCGCCTGCAGCGTGGGAGGAAGCGCGCCGCAAGACCCCCAGCGGGGTGCTGGGGTCGCCCCCAGCAGAGGACGGCGGCTCGGACTGTCCAGCGGCGGCGGGGACAGCGACAAGGGCGCGAGGTAGCCCGGACCCGGGCCGGGCGCGCCGGGCGGGGCGACGCATGCAAATCTGCCGGGCGCCGGGGCGGGGCGCAGGAAGCCGGGGCGGGCTGGGTCTCCGCGCCTAGGAAAGCCCCGCGCGGCGCGGGCCAGGGCAGGGCCGCCCAGGGGTCCCCCACTTCCCGCTCGGGCTCCCGGACGGCGAATGGAGCAGGGGCGCGCAGGTAGGACCCGGGGCCCGCGCGCCGATCGGGGTGCGAGGTTATCGCCCGGGCACGCAGGCTGAGGAGGTTCGGGAAGGGCTCGGCCGCCGGCGGGGACCCGGGCAGCGGGGACTACGGGGACCACCCCGACCCCGCGCGGGGCCCGAGCCGACGACTCTCGGTGTGCGCTGAGCAGCACCCAGTTCCATCCTTGCGGCCGAAGGGCAGAGGAGGCGCGAGGCCAGCGGTTCGTGGACACCCAGCGCTCCCCAAAGCGGGTGCTGGCCGTGAGACCTCCGCCGGGACGGCCTGCGGGGTGGGGGTCTTGGAGTTAGGCTGTCGGGGGCCACGCAGCCCCTCTTCTCCGGGCAGTGGCGCCCTGCCCCGCGCTCAGGAAGTCAGTGAGGACTTCGGAGAGACAAAGGGTGGGAAAAGTTTTGAGAACTGTAAATTTGAGTACTAGGTCAGTGAATCTGGGGAAACAAGGCCGTTTGGGACGTGCGGTCCCCGCCTCCGAGTTATCAGAGGGACCCACTAATGGCGATCATTGACTAGGACTTGTTTTACTGAAAGGATGCCGAGTGAAACCTCCCACTAACCTCTCTGTGGCCTGTGCTGTGCGTCATGGCCATTGTACAGATGAAGTCACCGAGATCCTGGCCACTTTAATAGCTTGTCCCGAGGTGCCGCCCACCTGGGAGTCCGTGGGGCAGCAGGACTGGAACCCAGGCAATCCCACCTAGAGCCAGGTGCTCTCCATCTCTCAATCACGTTTGAGGAGCCACCACAATAACCAGAATCTCCGGGAGATTTGCTTAAAATGCAGATTCCCAGTTCCTCGCCCTGAGATTCAGATTCAGTAAACCCAGGAATCTGATCTTTATTTTCTTTTTAAAAATTTATTTTATAGGGATGAGGTCTCACGATGTTGCCCAGGCTGGCCTCAAGTAATCCTCCCATCTTGGCCTCCCAAAATGCTGGGATTACAGGTGTGAGCCACTGAGCCCTGATTTTTTTTTTTTAAACAAAATCTGGATTTCTTAGAATTAAGCAAGATAGGGGATTGCTATTTTGTCTGGGGAATGCCCCCAGGCCAGTGCTAACCCTGCTTCAGTTCTAGTGTCTGCCCTTCCCCAGCCCTCGGGGAGGCATGACCCACTGCACTTCTCTGCCACCAGTGACCTTTGAGGAGCCCAAGGCATTTGCTGGGACCTCAGTGCCTTTATCAAAATCCCAAAGTCCGATGGGGAAACAGGCTCGGGTGTATGTTTGGCCAGGGTGTCCTGCACATTAGAGCATTCCAGGGTCCTGCAGGGGTTTCTTAGAACTCAGCTAGCCCAGCCCATGAATGGGAGGTGACCTGCTAAGGCCACTCATTCACTCACTAGCACTCATTCAACTCCTACGGGGCCTTGGGTGCTGTTCTGGACACTGGTGCTTGCCTCAAGGAGCACCCCCTCTGCAGGAAGACACACGTGACAGTGTGGGGGCTGCGAGGGTACAGATGCGCCAGTGGCCGCAGGACCACAAGCCAGAGGGGATCAGCTCTTCACAGGGCACTGGGCCAGGCTTCCTAGCACCGCGGGACCCTGAGCTAGCCTTGTAAGTGGAGCAGGGGAATCTGGCAGGTGGAGGATCGGAGGTAAAGGCGGGCACAGAGTGGGCGGAGGCTGGGAGGTGTGAAAGGGTACTGTGTATGGAACCTAGAGAGTAAGGAGAAGCCAGAGATGGATGGAAGGGTGGGCTGGGCTGCATTGTGGAAGGCCTTAAATGCCGTGCCAAGGAGCGTCGTTGGGCCAGTGTATTTTACCTTCGTTTCAGTTGTAAAAGCAACAATGTAGATTCCTGGGCGCCACCCTGGGCCTCTGGATCTGAACCTGGAGGAAGGTGTTGGGGAGGCAGTAGGGAGGAAAACCTGGCGTCAGTCACCCCGGTTACAACACATACAGTTACCGGCAGGTCTGAGATAACCTAAGGGTTTCCAAATGCTGAGAAGTGACTCAGTGACTGATATGTTTAATACGATACAATCCCAGCGTTGCAAACAACCCAGGGCAAGGGTGGGGATATTCAGTTTTATAATGCTTCCAGTTCAAAAAGGAGCTGAAACGAATTGTTAAAGAACTGAGAAGAAGCCAGGTGCAGTGACTTACACCTGTAATCCCAGCACTTTGGGTGTAATCCTACAAGGAATCGCCGAAGTAACCGCTGAGCTAAAGCCAGCCCAATCCCAGCACTTTGGTAGGCTGAGGAGAGAGGATCGCTTGAACCCAGGAGTTTGAGACCAGCCTGGGCAACATAGCGAGACCCTGTTCCTACAAAAAAAAAATTTAAAAACTCAGCCAGGCGTGGTAGCAGGTGCCTCTGGCCCCAGCTATTTGGGAGGCTGAGGTGGGAGGATAGCTTGAGCCCAGGTGGTCAAGGCTGCAGTGGACTATGATCGCGCCACTGCACTGTATGTAGCCTGGGTGACAGAGCGAGACCCTGTCTCAAAATAAACAAATACATAAATACATGAGAAGAGAGAACCTCTTCTGCCTCCCCCGTCTCCCTGCCCTCTTCCCCATCTGGGAGGATGGAGGAGAGCGTTTGGGATTAGATGCCCCACCTCTCGACTGCCCTCACTGGTACCTGGGAGTGAGGCCAGGACAGAAGCCCCCTAGGTACTGTGCTTCCTCACGTTTGTAAAAGTGAGCTTTCGTGAGGGTTGATGACATGTTTTATAAGCTACTTCACACAATGTCCAACACCCAGTGGGTCCACAATCAATGTATACGTCTGTTGTTACCTGTCAAGACGTATAGCTGGGGAATGATAGTATGGACTTGAACCAGACCACCCACTGCAAATGCTGGCTTTGCTACTTGCTGTGTAACTGACTTCCCAGAGCCTCAGTTTCTGCATTTGTGAGATTATAGTGACTATGCCATTGTATTGATGACTAAATGAGTTAATGTATGTCAAGCATACAAAACAGTACCTGGCATGTAGTAAAAACTATGTATTTGTTAAGTGAATACCCTTTTTTTTTTTTTTTTAGAGCCATGGTCTCTCTCTATTGCCCAGGCTGGAGCACAGTGGCACAATCATAGCTCACTGTACATCCAATACCTGGGTTCAAGTAATCCTTCCACCTCAGCCTCCTGGGTAGCCGGGACTACAGGTGTGTGCCACCATGCCTGGTTAATTGTTTTTACAATTTTAGAGACAGGATCTTGCTATGTTGCCTAGGCTTGTCTTGAACTGTTGATCTCAAGCAATCCTCCTGCCTCAGCCTCCTGAAGTGTTGGGTTTATAGATGCGAGCAAGCGTGCCTGGCCTAAATGAATACATCTCTATTGTTGCCTCCTTTGAGCTCTATTGGTTGGGATTTAGTCCACCCATTTTGCAGGTGAGAACTGAGACCCGGAGATGAATGTGGTAGCCTTGCCTCAGGCCCACATCTGAGGTACAGACTCCATCCTACTTTTCTTCCCGTGTATTCTTTCCTGCTTGTACCAGTTCGCTGGAGTGACCAAGAAAGACATTTCTGAGTATTCCTCCTGGCTGGCACAGTGGAGACATGCCCAGCCACGTTTAGCTAGACTTCCCATGGCTGGGCTAGAAGAGAGGCCAGGAGCTTGCCTGGAGGTTGCACAGACTTGCCCTTGGTGAGTGTGGATCAGAGCACCCCAGCAGAGGCTCGAGGTCCTACAGAGGCTGGGGAATCCACTGTCAGACCGGGTGCATCCCGTTTTATGACATCCGGCAAATAGCTCTGCTTCTCTGAGCTTGAGGCAGAGAGAAGGGCCTGAGCTTGAAGAGGGGGTCCCGGGTGTAAATCGGAGCTGGCTACTTCCCAGCTCTCCAGTGTGTAACCGGAGGAAGTTGTTTCGCCTCTCGGAGCCTCCCTTCGCCTGTCATGGGTATTTGCAGGGAGAGCGTTCGTGAGATAGTTTGTATAGACATTTTGCCCTTGGAAGGGGCTCAGTGATTGCTGTTTCTCTCTGCATTTTGGACCGAATCCCTTCTGCATATCCTGCACCTGGCTTCCTCCTGCATTTCTTCCTCGGGAATTTATTGAGCACCTATATATGCCAGAGCATTGGACCAAGTCCTTTGCTCTCCTAGGGTTTAGATTCTAGTTGAGCAGACAGGCAATGTACAGCCAATACATATGTACAGATCGACAGCTTTATCTGTTATTCCGAAATCCACCACCTCCGAAAACCGAAAGGTTTTCGTAAGTCATTTTGAAGCTAAACGTGAGGCTTTTTAGAGTGGTTATCCTCTTTGGTGTGATGCTCAGATGTCTTTCTGCAGAGATATTAGTGCAATTGATCATTGGGTGCTTTCCCACCCTGCATGGTGGGCACGTCGGGGGGTATTTTATACAAGGTGATCTTTCTACAGCCTGAGTCATTCTGAATTCTGAACAATGTCTGGCCCCCAGGGCTTTACAGGAGAGAACATGGGCCTGCATTATCCTATCAGGTGGAGACTGTGCTAGGAAGGAAAGCAAAGCTGGGTGGAGGTGGAATCAGGGAGGGCTTCCCTGGGGAGGTGACATTTGAGAGGGATGAGGGATGGAGGCCTGAGGAAGAGAGGGCCAGGTGGAGGGACTCACAGAGGACGGAAGACTCCACTTCCTGACTGGCCTATGCTTACCTCTCATTCTGCATGCACAGTTCTGTCTAAATGCGTCCGTTCTTGCCTTTCCAAGAAATGCTGATGTCTCTTAGGTTTCAGGTCTGTCTCTGACTGACTCATTCTCTCTTTAGGGGCCCCCGCAGGCCTCCTCACCTCCTCTCAGTTGCTTAAGAAATCTGAGGTCTGTGCTAAAGCCAGCCTGGGTGCTGTATGTAACCTCTCGGCTGAGGATGGTCCCCAGCTGGGCTTGCATCTGGAGATGGAGGAACTGGGTCCCGGAAGGGGAAGAGTAGCCATGGGGCCTTCCAAGGCTTTGGTGGAATTGAGTTCCTGGTGGGAGGGGCTGTGTTCTGGGTCTTAGAGCCTCTAGCCTGCAAAGCAAAGTTGAACATAACATGCGCTCACATGTCTCGAGTGCCAGCCTGGGGCTAGGCGCTTAATGCTTGCTTAGCCAATGTGCCAGGGGCTGGGGACACGGGAGTGAGTGACCCAGAAGTGAGGGCCCTCATGGAGCTGAAAGCATTCTGGGCTTGGTGACTTTGAGGAAGTGGCTTTGAGCTGAGACCTGAAGTACCAAGGCATGTGGCTGTCTGGGCAAAGAGTGATCCTGGCAGTGAGAACAGAGAGTGCAAAGGCCTGGAGGCGCGAATGAGCTTGGTGTGTTTGACCCGCAGCAAGGAAGCTGGTGTGGTTGGATGGAACCGAGCAAGAAGGAGGTCTAGAAACAGAGATCAGGGAGGGAACTGGGGCCAAATACCTGCATTGTCTTATTTAACTTGTGTAATAACCCTACCAGATAGGAGCTACTCTCATGCAAATGTTGCAGATGAAGTAACAGAGGCACAGAGAGGTTCAGTAACTTGTCCAGGGTCACACATCTGAAGGTGGCAGAGCAGGGCTGTGAACCTAGAAGCTCCAGAGTCCTCAGTCCTCACCATGCTGTTTAAACACAATAAAATCTATGCCCGAGTGCTGAAGACACACCTGCCATTTAGATCGATCTACTTTTGTACATTGTCAGTATACTCCCTGCCATCCATCTGCCCAGCAATACTGTGAATGTGGGCAGCGCAGAACTGGTTCCTCCAAGCCCCATTTGACAGACAGTCCAATCATTTTACATATTGTTTTTTGAATGAGCACTTTCCTCGGTCTCTCAGACCAGGGGTCCCCACCCAGCAGGGCCACACAGCAGGAGGTGAGTGGCGGGTGAGCAGGTGAGCAAGCAAAGCTTTATCTGTATTTACAGCTCTTCCCCATCGCTCACATTACCACCCAAGCTCGGCCACCTGTCAGATCAGCTGAGGCATTAGATGATTCTCACAGGAGCGTGAACCCGCTTGTGAACTGTACATGGGAAGGATCTGGGTTGCGTTCTTTTTTTTTTTTTGAGACGGAGTTTCGCTCTTGTCACTCAGACTGGAGTGCAGTGGCGCAATCTCGGCTCACTGCAATCTCTGCCTTCCCATGTTCAAGCGATTCTCCTGCCTCAGCCTAGTAGCTGGGATTACAGGCCTATGCCCTCACAGCCAGCTAATTTTTGTATTTTTAGTAGAGACAGGGTTTCACCATATTGGCCAGGCTGGTGTCGAACTCCTCCTGGCCTCAGGTGATCCACCTGCCTCAGTCTCCCAAAGTGCTGGACTTACAGGCATAAACCACCGTGCCAGGCCCCAGACGCGTGCTTCTTATGAGAGTCTAATACCTGATGATCTGTCACTGTCTCCCATCGCCCTCGGATGGAACCATTTAATTGCAGGAAAATAAGCTCAGGGATCCCACTGATTCTGCATTATGGTGATCATATAATTATTTCATTATATGTTACAATATAATAATAATAGAAATAAAGTACATAATACATGTAACGTGCTTGAATCATCTCGAAGCCACGGCCCCAACCACGGCCTCTGGCAGTGGAGGCTGGAGTCCACATCACGCTCTGTGCTAGGTGCAGGAATGGAGATGAGTGAGTGTCCTGCCCATTTCCTTGAGGAGGAACCTGAGGCTCAGGATAGAGACTTACCTGGGTGACACGGCTCCTAAGTGGCACAGTCCAGATTCAATCCCAGGGCTGCGGCCCCAGAAGCCTGTGCATTTAACCATGGTTCTGAACTATCCAGCCCAAAGAAGAGAGTTTTAAAGGATTACATTTTGTGGTTGGAAATCAGCGAGCATAGTCACCCAGAACCATTTTTGAAAAACCCAGAGAAGGCCTTATGTGTTCCTGAAGCGGCCAGGGAAGAATTCTGCCTTTTCAAAAGAGAAGACAGGGAGGAGAGATACCAGCTCTCTGGGTTGGGCAGGTCTCCAAGCAGGCAGAGCCACAGCCTCCCGACAATCTTGCTTCTAGCGTATTTCTTCCAGAAGCCACATTTCCACAGGTGGGCAGCTCCAGCTGGGAGAAAATCTTCCTGAGATTTAGCCAAATTAGCTTTCTTTTTTTTTCGAGATGGAGTCTCTGCTGCCTAGGCTGGAGTGTAGTGGTGCGGTCTTGACTCACTGCAACCTCTGCCTCCTGTGGTCAAGTGATTCTCCTGCCTCAGTCTCCTGAGTAGCTGGGATTTCAGGCATGCACCACCACGCCCGGCTAATTTTTATATTTTTAATAGCAATGGGGTTTCACCATGCTGGCCAGACTGGTCTCAAACTCCTGACCTAGGGTGATCCGCCCACCTCGGCCTCCCAAAGTGCTGATTATTATAGGTGTGAGCCACTGTGCCCAGCCCAAATTAGCTTTCTAGGAGCTTCCACTTTCTGGGTCCGTTTCTGCCCCTTGGAGGTAGTGACCATCTCCCTCCAAACTCGGATATTTCTCTTATTCAGACTACACAACTGTAGTTATTTCAGGCATTCTCCTTGACTCAGGAGATTATAAGTTTCGCCTGGCTTTGGACATGATTCAATTGGTTGGAGTCCTGCACAAAGACTGTTTGGTCAAAGAGGAAGGAGACTATCACCTCCTTAGATCTGGAGCTTATACTTCTGTTGATGCAACCTGGAATCATACTGTGTAGCAGCCATATCCCACTTGGAGTGCATATTGGGCTTGTCAGCTAAAATCTCCATGTTTCTTTTCTGTATGAGCTGCTGTTAATCCAAGTTCCTTCTATTCTGAGAGTCCTTGTCTGAAGCTAAGAGTTTCCAGTTTTTCATGCTCTCTAATAAATCTACTTCAGGTTAAAAGGCTATCATTTTTTCTTTGAGTACTGCTTTGGATTCATTCCACAAGTTGTTACACAATGTTATTCACCGCCCAGTTTAGAATTTTCCTTTTGGTTTCCATTTTAAGACTTACTTAATTATGTGCTTTTTAAATTTTTGAGACAGATGGAATTTTTAAAGTTATCTTTTTATTGTTGATTTCTAAATTTGGTCATTATGGTTGTTGTGGTCAATATATGTGGTTTCTATAATATCAGTGGTGGAGAATTTGCTGAGATCTTTACAGGATTTTCTGGTCGTTTTTTTCCTCTTGTGTTTGAAAAGGATGTATATTTTCTGTTGGGTATAAGGTTCTAGAAATGTATCTATTTGATCAAGCGAGCTATTATATTATCTGTATTTGTTATGTCATTATGTGTTTTTTTTACCTGATTTACCTCCCACCATAATACAATTACAATTCACCATAATAGGGGATTTTCATTTCTCCTTTTGAGTCTGTCAGTTTTTTGCTTTATTTTGGAAGCTATGTTGTTAAGTGCGTAGCCATATGAATAGAATAAGGGTTCAGGATTTTTATACCTTTTTGGTGAATTGTTCCATTTTTTTGAGATAGGGTCTCACTCTGTTGCCCAGGCTGGAGTTCTGTGGTGTGATCATGGCTCACTGCAGCCTCAGCCTCCCCAGGCACAGGTGTTCCTCCCATCTCAGCTTCCCGAGTAACTGGGACTACAGATGTGCACTACCACGGCCAGCTAATTTTTGTATTTTTTGTAGAGATGGGGTTTTGCTATGTTTCCCGGGCCAATCTCAAACTCCTAGGTTTAAGCAGTCCGCCCGCCTCAGCCTCCCAAAGTGCTGGGATGACAGGCGTGAGCCACCGCGGCTGGCTGAATTGCTCCTTTAATCAGTATAAAAGAGCCAACTTCCAGCCTGGGCAACCTGGTAAGACCCCATCTGTACCAAAACATAAAAATTAGCTGAGTGTGGTGGCGTGCGGCTGTAGTTCCAGCTACTCGGAAGACTGAGGTGGGAGAATCACTTGAGCCCAGGAATTCAAGGCTACAGGGAGCTATGATTGCTCCATTGCACTCCAGTCTAGGTGACACAGTGAGACATTCTCAAAACAACAAAAACAAAGAAGCCATCCACCTTCTCTCTTCTAATACTTACTCAAGACATCATTGTCATGAATTCTATTTTATGTGACGACATCAGTACTCCTGTACTCATGAGCCAGATGAGTTTAAAAACAACAGCTGCAGCAAAGCTTGCGGTGACGTCTCTGCTCTGTAACTATAATCTTGGGCAAGTAATTTTCTTGGTTTGGGCTTCAGTTTCTTCATCCATAAAATAGGAATATGACCTGTCCTGCCTTTCCCTCTGTTTTTTTTTTTTTTTTTTTCCTGGGCGGGGGGTGGGTTATAGGCACAGGATGGGGGCATGGCAGGCCAGGGTGGTCTTGGGAAATGCAACATTTGGGCAGGAAATGCTTGTCCTCACCTAGGTCCATGAGGATGGAACCCTAGCCAGGGACCACGCCCTCCTCCTTGCAGCACTTCCCTTCCACTCTTCTGTGTTATTTAAAGGGACCACACTCTGCCTTCCCAGCACTACCCGCTTACCAGTCCCAGCAATTCAGGAGGCTGAGGTAGGAGGATCACTTGAGCCCAGGAGGTCGCAGCTGCAGTGAGCTATGATGGTGCCATTGTACTCCAGCCTGGGCAGCAGAGAAGACTTTCCATCTCAAAAAAAAAAAAAAAAGAAAGAAAGAAATCAAGAGAACACACATAAAAATATAAATTTCTAACTTTTGAAAAATCAAAAGATCTAGCAACATGCAAGCCTTCATTTTCATGTGGTAAAAAAGTAGCTGTCCTTTATCACAGGGGGCTGTGTTTTCTACTTGTCCCATCTCTACTCCTTGAGGTCACGTGACTGTGTCCCTGTAGGTATCTGAGTCTACTGCAGAAGAGGTGGCTCTGTGGCCACAGTAGAGGTGGCTGTGGGCTGCGGGCCAGAGGCAGAGAAGTAGAGGGTTGGTGGCCTCTGGAGAGGCCTGGGGACTGAGATATCATCGGGAGTGGATTAAGGAGCCATTGGGATCCCACCTACCCTGAGGGTTAGTGGTTCTGAGATCTTTGCTATCCACCCAACAACCTAGATGGCAGCCTCTGCCCTCTCCCTTCCTTCTTGTTCTTGTCTGTTTTCTTTTCTCTTTTTCTTTTCTTTCTTTTTTTTTTTTTTTTTTGAGATGGAGTCTTGCTCTGTCATCCAGGCTGGAGTGCAGTGGCACGATCTCAGTTCACTGTAACCTCTGCCTCCTGGGTTCAACCAATTCTCCTGCTTCAGCCTCCTGAGTAGCTGGGATTACAGGCGCGCGCCACCACGCCTGGCTAATTTTTGTATCTTTAGTAGAGACTAAATGTTGGTCAGGCTGGTCTCAAACTCCTGACCTGGTGATCCACCCGCCTCAGCCTCCCAAAGTGCTGGGATTATAGGCGTGAGCCACCACGCCTGGCTTTCTTTGCCTTTTTATCACAGCATACGTGCAGACATGCGCACAGACAAGTGTAAAGCTTCATCCATTTTCACAAAATTAGCACATGCATATGACCTAATCAAGTAGCAATGCGTAACAAGCCTCCCAGAAGGTTTCCTCCTGCCTCTGCCAGGTCACAGCCCTGTCCTCCAAGGTCGCTGTCCTGACTGCCAACTCCAAGATCAATTTAATTCCTTTATCTAAACAGAACCAGGCAGTATTGCTGTTTTGAGCCCGGCTTCCTTCGCTCAGCTTGTGCCTGTGACATCCTGCGTGTGCTGTCGTGGCAGCTGTCATTTGCTCAAGGTCTCAAAGAGTTTTCTTGGTGCTTAGAGATGAGCCTTTGCCAACCACTCCACCAGCACTGTCCCAGGTCTCTCCCACCCAGCCACGGCCTCTTCACCGCCTTGCAACCAGCCATGAAGCAAGTGATCTTACTCTCATTTCACAGATGAGGAGACTGAGGGTCTGAGTAGACCCCAGCCCACCACAGTCTCCCACCCATACTGGTTGGAGCCTGCACTCAGGCCCAGAGTTATGCTTCTGTGTCTTCGATGCTCGGGGGTCCCTGCCCACAAGGGTGGCCCCCATGTCTGTGTGTGCCCACCCATCCAGGAATGGTATGGGGTGAGACAATAGGAAGAGCTCCATGGGGAGAACCCCACCCACTGCCTTCCATACACCAGTCTGCAAAGAGAAAATGAACAGGAAGCTCTTACCTGTGCCCATGTGTTGTCCTGGCTTTGGGTTTGCCCCGGGGGCAAAGTCCTGGTCATTGCTGAGACAAGTTCACTGCTGCTGAGGGCGAGCAAATGGTGACAAAGGCCAGATTCTAAATTCCTGCCTGATTACTTCCTGCTCCGTCAGGGTCACCTTGGCCAACTTCTGAAGCCCCCTCAGCCTCATTCCTCCCTCTGTGCTTGCAGGGAGGGTGTTGGACCGTATCTTCCACAGACTGTGCTGTGGACTCCAGAGCCAAAGGCCTGGGTTCAAATCCTGGCCCACTCACTAGCTGTGCATCCTTAGGCAGGTTCCTCACCCTCTCTGGGCCTAGGCTTCTCTATCTCTGCAGTGGAGATGATATTAATTACATCTGCAGTGCTCCTTGGATTGGGTTCATGGTTGAGTGAGTGAGTGAGGCTCAAGGGCTTCTTTTTTTTTAGAGATACGGTCTCACTCTGTTGCCTAGGCTGGAGTGCAGTGGCATGATCACAGTTCACTGCAGCCGTGACCTCCTGGGCGCAAGCCATCCTCCTGCCTCATCTCCCTTAATAGCCAAGACTACAGGCATGTGCCACCATGCTTGGCAATTTTTTTTTGTATTTTTGGTAGAGACAGGGGTCTTGCCATGTTACCCAGGGTGGTCTCGAACTCCTGGGCTCAAGTGATCTACCTGCCTCAGCCTCCTAAATTGCTCGGATTACAGGTAGGAGCCACCGCGCCCAGCGTTCAAGTGCTTTTTTGTTTGTGAGATTGGTACAACCAACGCCAAGGCTGGTGAGCAAAGTTGCACCCAGTTGGAGAGGGGTGAAACCAAGGACAGAAGGGCCCAGGGCATGGCCTCTCATGGCTAAAGGAAGTGGGGACACATGGCCAGTCGCAGTGACCTCTGCAGACCTCATGAAGGAGGCCAGCTGGGAGCCATAGCTGTCACTAAGACAGTCAAAATCTCATCAGCACCCTGGCGCCAGAGGCCATCTTCCGCTGCTCAGGACAATGAGTGGTAGTCGATAACCAGCTCTCCAGAGGTCAGGGCCCTGAGGTGGCTGAGATCTGTGCCTGCATTAGGACATTTAAGGGGACTCCAAGCCAGGATTTGCCAGCATTTGCCCAGCAGGGAGAGGTGGAAAATTGGGGATGACTAGCCAGACCTCCCTGCACACGGCCGGGGGAATTCATCCGGTTGTTTCTTCCATTTAGCAAATATTCATGGAATGCCTGCTGTGTGCCAGGCACACTAGGCTCTGGGGAGATGGCTGTGAGTGGGATCGACACTGGCCTTGTGTGAGCTGGCCTTGCAGTAGGGGATATGAGCACCAAACACATAACGCCTGAGTGTGCAACATGCCACAAAGAATGCAGAGAAATAAAGCAAGATAACGGGTTGCAGAAGATGGAGGCCAGGCTGGCTGCTGCTCGTGAGCAGGTGGCTTCTGGACACAGTGTCCTCAGGCCCTGTCTCCTCCCTTGGGCCTCAGGAATCTTCTAAAGACAGGCCTGGGTTCCAGGCTCCCGGATGGAGTTGCCTGTTGACTGTGTGGACACAAAGTGTCCGCAGTGCGCCGGAGCGCGTGGTCTTCCCTGGCAAATCTGCTTCTCTTCTCGGCTCTCCATCGTGGGAAGGGTCCCTGGGGTCCTCCCCACCACCCCAGCCCGAGGCCACTTTCCCCTCTGTCCCCACTCTCTCCACCCTGCTTTCCCCGCCAAGCACCACCAAGTCCCTGCTGCCTGCCCCTCCCAAACAGGCTCAAACCTGCCGCCTCTTTGCTAGCTCTCATCTCAGCCCTCTCCTCTCCTGCTTAATAGCCTTCACTGGCTCCCCACTGCCCTAGAGACAGAGTTTGAGTCTACTGCCATGGCCTGGCAGACGGTGTTGTCCTTGGCCTGCCAACCTTCCAGCTGCCATCCCAGTCACTCCTTCTCCCCCTTGCTCCAGCCAAGAGCCCAGCTCGTAGGGTGGGAAGTGGGCCATGTCCTCCCTCCTGCCTGCCTATTCACTCGGTCTTTCCTCATTCCCTCCCATACCCCGCCCTCTCATAAGAACCCTCAGAATCTGCCAGGCGCAGTGGCTCACACCTGTAATCCCAGCACTTTGGGAGGCTGAGGCGGGTGGATCACCTGAGGTCAGGAGTTTGAGACCAGCCTGGCCAACATGGCAACACCCTGTCTCTACTAAAAATACAAAAATATTAGCTGGGTGTGGTCGTGGGTACCTGTAGTCCCAGCTACTCGGGAGGCTGAGACAGAAGAACTGCTTGAACCTGGGAGACAGAGGTTGCAGTGAACTGAGATCGCACCATTGCACCCAGCCTGGACTACAGAGTGAGACTCTGTCTCAAAAAAACCAAACCAAAACAAAAAAAAACCTTCAGAATCTGTTAAATGGGTTTAATAATTATACTTATCTCATAGGGAGGGCTTAAAGCACCTAGGCCAGTGTCTAGCACCAAGGAAACACTGTATACCTGTTAAAATAAGAATAAAATAAAATACACATGATCACGTATTGAGTGCCTGCTGTGTGCAGGATGCCGGGCCCCTCCCCGGGAGAATTCTTGTGCATCCCTGCTAAAGAAACCTGACCCTCTAGGACGAGGGAGGGTCTTCCCTGAGGACCTGCTAACAGCCTCCTCTACTAATCTGAAGTCCTGCAGCTTGCCCAGCAGGCTGGCCTCTCACACGGGCTCCCCCTACAGGCCGCCATCTTGGAAAAGGCCGGCGGCTCTGGAATCATTCTTGACTCCTATTAGCCCTCCTGTTCTCTCTCCCACCCCACAGCATCCATCCTGTCAGCAAATCCTGTGGGCTCTATCTTCAATACAGCTCTAGAATTCAGCCCCTTCTCAACCTCCCCATCCCCGCAGCCTGGTGTAAGCCCTGGCACCTCTCTCTGGGGCCAGAGTGGCAGCCTCCTCATTGGTACCCACTTCTACCCGTTGCCCACCACCCAGGCAAGACAGGTCTTTTTTAGTCTCATCATGTCACTTCTTTGCTGAAAACGCTCCAGTAACTTCTTCCTTGCTCAAATATTTGTTAAAAGAAGAAAGGAATGAATGAATGAATGAATGAATGGCCTGTTTGCATCTGTAATAGCCAGCATATAGGAAGTGCTTGGAAAAGACCCACAGCAAGAATAAATGAGGAGATGCCTGGACATGGCAGCTCATGCCTGTAGCACGTTGGAAGGCCAAGGCAGGAGGTTTGCTTGAGGCCAGGAGTTTGAGGCTGCAGTGAGCTGTGATTGTGCCACAGCACTCCAGCCTGGGCCATAGAAAGAGATCCCATCTCTACAAAAATTTAAAAATTATCCAAACATGGTGGCATGTGCCTGCAGTCCCAGCTTCTTGGGAGGCTAAGGCGGGAGGATCACTTGAGCCCAGGAGTTCAAGGCTGCAGTGAGCCTTGATGGTGCTACTGTATTCTAGCCAGAGTGCGAGACCCTGTCTCTAAAACAAAAAAAGAGAAGGAGAATAAATGAGGTATTTGAGCTAGTGGGTGAGGACGGGTGAACCACAGCAGGCCCACAGGGAGGCTGGTGAATGCTGTTTTTGGAGGGTGCTGATTTGTGTTCCTGGTGGCTACAGAGCCAGTCTGTTGCCTCCCCTCCCTCCCACTGGCTGGGCTGGGGACGGAGCAAACCAGGCATAGCCTAGGCCATTCTGGAGCCCTGGCCTGGCCTGCCTTACCATCCCAGTGGGGCCACTGACGTGGCTGCTGGTTCTGGAAACCTCAGTTCTGGGAAGGTTGCTGTCCCAGGAAGAAGTGCATGCCTAGCTTCCGGCCAGCCCAGCCCAGCCCAGCCGCCCCAGAAGCCAGAGGAAGCTCTGGGCTGGTTTCTTATAAGCAGCATGACTAACTGATTGCGCCACAGGAGGTAAGGTTTCAGGCCAGTTTGTATCATGGAGTTTCAGGGGTCAGCGGCTCCAGAACCCCCAGCCCCCACCTGAAACCCCTGCTGTCCTTGGATTCCTCTCCACATGCCGCCTGTCACAGAGCTGCTTGCATCCTGTCTGCAGAACCAGCCCCCCCTCCAAGCCAGGTTTTCTGCCCAGAAGGAAGAAGAGCAGAAGGCCTGTACCACCCACTGCACGCCCCCACTCCTCTGCCCACCCCACCCACCCGCCATGGGTTTGGAAAGAGCCCTGCTGGGTTGCTTCCAGGCTGCTGCTGGCTTCTAACATTTCAAGGCTTAATCACTTAATCTCCCCCGAGTTTAAGACGTGAGTTAAGTGTGTTCTCCTGCTGGCGGGCGTGTTTTCCCAGGCCCCTGCTTCTGCTCACTTCCTGGCTGGGGCCTTCACTGACTTTGCTACTGCCTAACTCTGTGACCTTGGCCTTCTCACTTGCTCTCTTTGGGGCTCAGGCCAATGGGTCTCAGGCCAATGGGGCTCCCCGGACAAAGTTCCAGGGTTTTGGGGACTGCATTTCAAGGGTCAGCAAGCACAGTCCTTAAACACATGTATTCTGGAGTGACAATGCCTGGGTTATGGCTCTGCGACCACCAGCAAGTGCTCTAGCCTTTTTGTGCCTCAGTCTTCTCATCTGTAAAATGGGAATGTTAATGGCACCTACCTCATAGGGTCTTTGGGAGAACCAAATTGATTAATATATTGTAAGTACTTAGAACAGTGCCAGGCACAAAATAAGTACTTCTTATACAGTTACTATGGACAAAAGCTTGGGACCTGGTTCATGTTTAAAAATGATTATTGAGGCCAGGCGCAGTGGCTCACACCTGTAATCACAGCACTTTGGGAGGCTGAGGCGGGCAGATCACGAAGTCAAGAGATCAAGACCATCCTGGCCAACATGGTGAAACCCCGTCTCTACTAAAAATACAAAAATTAGCTGGGCATGGTGGTGTGCTCCTGTAGTCCCAGCTACTTAGGGGAGCTGAGGCAGAACAATCACTTGAACCCAGGAGGCGGAGGTTGCAGTGAGCTGATACCGTAACACTGCACTCCAGACTGGTGACAGAGTGAGACTCCATCTAAAAAAAAAAAAAAAAAAGATGATTGAATTTATTATTGCTGATTTTTTTTTTTTTTTTTTTTTTTGAGACAGAACCTCGCTGTGTTGCCCAGGCTGGAGTGCAATGGTGTGATCTCGACTCACTGCAACCTCTGCCTCCCAGGTTCAAGTGATTCTCCTGCTTCAGCCTCCCGAGTAGCTGGGATTACAGGCACCCACCATTATGCCTGGCTAATTTTTGTATTTTTGTAGACACGGGATTTCACCATGTTGGTGAACTCCTGACTTCAGGTGATCCACCTGCCTCGGCCTCCCAAAGTGCTGGGATTACAGGTGTGAGCCACCGTGCACAGCCTATTATTGCTGAATTTTAACCATTCATTCATTTAATATATGTTTATTAAACACATACTATACCTGTATCAGGCACTGTTTTAGGCACTGGGGATGAAGCAGTGAGCAGAGCATGTACGCCTGCCCCCCTTTTGCCTTCCCCGTGAATAAAAGCTCCCTGAGGCCTCCCCAGAAGCCAAGTAGATACGTGTGCTATGCTTCATGTACAGCCTGTAGAGCCATAAGCCAATTAAACCTCTTTTCTCTGTAATTGTAAATTACTCAGTCTCAAATATTTCTTTATAGCAATGCAAAAATGGACTAACACACTTGCCGTCTGTCTTTTTCTTATGGCATATTTTGATCTAGGCCAGACACAGTGGCTCACGCCTGTAATCCCAGCACTTTGGGAGGCCAAGGCAGGTCAATCACTTGAGGTCGGGAGTTCAAGACTAGCCCAGCCAACATGGGGAAACCCTGTCTCTACTAAAAATAGAAAAAATTAGCTGGGTGTGGTGGCACACACCTGTAATCCCACCTACTCAAGAGGCTGAGGCACAAGAATTGCTTGAACCTGGGAGGCAGAGGTTGCAGTGAGCCGATATCACGCCACTGCACTCCAGCCTGGGGAACAGAGTGAAACTCCGTCTCAAAAAAAAAAAAAAAATCTAGGGAAGTTGAAAACATTTTTGCAGTCAAAGCTATCTATCTTTGCTATCTGCATCTTGAAATAAAATAAACATTCACACATGTAACCTCACTAATCTGATTAGAGATAGTGATAAGTACTGTGACAGAAATAAACAGGGTGTTGTGATAAGAAGTCACAGGGTGGGCCCGCATTAGATGAGGGGGTTCAGAGAAGGCTTCTGAAGTGTTTCTGGTGCAAACACTTGGAGAGGGGAGAGCTGGGAGTGCATCCCAGGGCTCAGAGGCCAATGGAGGATTGCAGAAGAGGGAGAGGGGATAGGAGGGAAATGTTGGGGGGGTAAGCAGAAGCTAGTTTGTCAGGGGGCTTGGCTCTTTTCTTCATTTTCTTAAACTTTTTGTTTTCAGATAACTAAAGATTTATACACAATTGGAAGAAATCATAGAGAGGTGGGGCATGGTGGCTCACGCCCGTAATCACAGCACTTTGGGAGGCTGAGGTGGGCGGATCACTTGAGGTCAGGAGTCTGATACCAGCCTGGCCAATGTGATGAAATCCCATCTCTACTAAAAATACAAAAATTAGCCGGGCATGGTGGCACACCTGTAGTCCCAGCTACTGGGGAGGCTGAGGCAGGAGAATCACTTGACCCCGGGAGGCGGAGGTTGCCGTGAGCCAAGATCGCGCCACTGCACCCCAGCCTGGGCAACAGAGTGAGACTCCATCTCAAAAAGAAAAAGAAAAAGAAAAAGAAATCATAGAGAGACCCCCCGCCTCTATGCTGTTCCCCCCAAGGGCAAGATTGTAGAAATCTGTAATACAGTATCACAGCTGGGATATTGACACTGATACAATCTGCTGACCTTGTTCGGATTTCCTGATTTACGTGTACTAATTTTTGTGTTTGCATACGCGTGTGTAGTTTAGTGCTACACAATTTTATCACGGCATAGGTTTGTGTATGCAGCCAGGATCCAGCACAGTTCTATCATCACAAGGATGACTCCTGTTCTCCTTTTATAGCCACATCCAACTCCCTTCCTGACCCACCCCCTTAGCCCCTGGCAACCACTGATGTGTTTTCCATTTCCATAGTTATGTGATTTCAAGTCTTACATAAATGGAGTCGGGGGTGTGTACTCTGGGAACTGGCTTTTTTCACTCAAGGGCTTGGATTTTATTCTAAGTCAGAGATGCTTCTCTGATGAGCTGTGAACCCCTTGGGGATCTGTGGCCCCTGTAAAGAAGCCCTTTAGGAGCCAGGGGGCATTGAATGTGTGAGCTGGCCCTGGCCTCATTTCTGATTTTAAAATGGCTCTGGCTGTGATGTGGAGAAGAGGCAGGGTGAGCCTCATCTGCAGCAACTGCTAACTGCCCACATCCCCCCAGACTTCTCAAAACGTTGCCACTCCCCTGTTCAAAGAGCCTCAAAAGCTGCCTGCTGCTTAGAGGACAGGCCTTTGACCTGAGGTCCTCACTTGGGCTTTGGGGATTCTGTGAACCCTTAAAATGGAATGCAGAATGAAGTGTGTGCACATTGCCAGAAACAGGGTTTGGGGTTTGCATTAGATGCTCAGATAGGTCATTGACCCCAAAACACTAGGGACTCTGACTGCTAGACAGATAGTAGTTAAGAACCAAATCTTTGGAGCCCGAGTGCTGGATTTAAGACCCATGACTGTCACAGCTGTGCAACCTCAGACAAATCACTCAATCTTTCTGTGCCTTGGTTTCCTCATCCGAAAATGGAGAAAGTAAATTACCTATTTCATAGAGTATTAAATGCATTCGTATATGTAAAAGGTGTAAAAGAAAACTTGGCATGTGGTAAACTCTGTGTGTTTTTGTTAAGTGAATGGCTGCCCAGTATAGGAGGGCAGAACTTTTTAGGTAAAGACTTTCTAGGCCTCCTGGGATTCTTAGGCCCTCTCTGTGTTGGTTGTTGTCATACATGACAGCAGTATTCCTTCCAAAGGGATGTCAAGCTGTGGTTGCACACTGCAGTTAGATCCAGTTGATTGACAGCACTGTTCAATTCAACTATGTCCTTACTGATTTCTGCCTGCTGGATCTATCGATTACCAAGAGAGGTGTTGAAGTCTCCAGCTTCCAATATTATCCAATAATATTATTATTCAGAATAGTTGCAGATTTCTCTATTTCTCCTTGCTGCTCTCAGTGTTTGCCTTACATATTTTGACCCTCTGTTGTTAGTTGCATACACATTAAGGATTGTTATTTACATCTTGGAGAATTAACTCCTGAATCATTATGTGGCACCATTTTTTAAAATTTAGAAATCTTATTTTTTATTTTTTGAGACAGGGTCTTTCTCTGTTTCCCTGGCTGGAGTGCAGTGGCGTGAACACAGCCCACTGCAGCCTTACCTTCCTGGGCTCAAGTGATCCTCCTGCCTCAGCCTTCCCAGTAGCTGGAGCTACAGGCATGTGCCACCTCTAATAACCTTTCTTTAATTTACAATAGTATTAGTTTGTTCTCACGCTGCTCTAAGGACATGCCCAAGACTGGGTAATTTATAAAGGAAAGAGGTTTGACTCACAGTTTTGAAGGGCTGGGGAGGCTTCAGGAAACTTGTAATCATGGTGGAAAGGGAAGCAAAGACATCCTTTTTCACTTGACGGCAGGAAGAAGAGACAAGAAAAGTGGGAGAAAGCCCTTTATAAAACCATCAGATCTCATGAGAACTCACTCACTATCACAAAAACAGCATGGGAGAACTGCCCCCATAATCTATCTAATCACCTCCCATGAGGTCCCTCCCCCAACACGTGGGGATTATAATTCACATTATAATTCAAGATGAGATTTGGGTGGGGACACAGAGCCAGACCATATCACATTATTATTCATTTGTGCCTTCTCTCTTATTTTTTTGATTTGTCTAGGTAGGGATTTATCAATTTCATTGATCTTTTCAAAGAACCAATTTTTGATTTCATTGATTTCCTCAATTAATTTTCTATTTTTAATTTCATCGATGTATGCTCTAATTTTGTTTTTTTTTTGCTTGTTTTAGACACATATTGCTTTTCTGTTTCTAGTACGCTAGAAGGAAACAGATTATTGATTTTAGAACTTTCTAAGATATGCATTCAATAATGTCAATTTCCCTCTAAGCACTTATTTTGCTACATCTACAGATTTTTATAGGCTCTATTTTCATTTTTATTTAGTTAAAAATATTTTTAATTTCTCTTGTGATTTTCATTTTTATTTAGTTAAAAATACTTTTAATTTCTCTTGTGATTTCTTCTTTGATCCATATGTTATTCAGAAATCTCCAAATACTTGGAAATTTTCTGACTTTCTTCCTGCTAGTGACTTCTAATTTGAATCCACTGTGGCCTAAGAGCATACTTTGTATGATTTCTAATGTCTTAAATCTCTTAAGGTTGTTTTATGTCCCAGAATGTGGTCTGTCTTGGTGATTATTTCACATGAACTTGAGGAGAATGTGTATCCTGCTGTTGTGAGATGTAACATTCTATAAATGGATATACCTCTGTTAATATGACCTCAGGTGACTCTTTTTTTTTTTTTTTCTTGAGACGGAGTCTCGCTCTGTCGCCCCGGCTGGAGTACAGTGGCCGGATCTCAGCTCACTGCAAGCTCCGCCTCCCGGGTTTACGCCATTCTCTTGCCTCAGCCTCCCGAGTAGCTGGGACTACAGGCGCCAGCCACCTCTCCCGGTTAGCTTTTTATATTTTTTAGTAGAGACGGGGTTTCACCGTGTTAGCCAGGATGGTCTCGAACTCCTGACCTCGTGATCCGCCCGTTTCGGCCTCCCAAAGTGCTGGGATTACAGGCTTGAGCCACCGCGTCCGGCCTCATTTTTTTTTTTTTTTTTTTTTTAAGTTACTGCTTCACCATTGGCTTTTGGAGATTTTGCAGATGATAAAATCCCCAGAACTTTTCTGCTGCTCGGTCAGATTTTCTTATCCTATACTTGCGGAACTGTTGTTTGAAATTGACAAGCAGGATGGCCAGCTCTGCCCGGCTCATTTCATTTCATCTTACTGGATTCAGCCTGCAGTTTTAGGAGATGAGGTTGAAGGAACTGGTATACTGGAATCCACGGTGGGCTCAGAAGCAAACAAATGTGGGTTCTGATTCTAGCTCTGAGCTTTTACCAGCTGTGGGTCCTGGTGGATGGCTTATTTCACCTCCTGGCCTCGGTTTCCTTAGCTAGACAGTTGGGGTAACAGCCTACCTTTCAGGATTCTTGTGTGGATTCGGTGAGGTAATACTTCTAAAGCACTTAGCAAAGCGTCAAGTACAAGGTTAAGTGCTGGGCAAGCAGGTTTCCAGCCTCTGTTTAACTGAGACCTAAGAGAATGTTCCATCTGTGGCAGGGTATGGGCTGAAACTGCCTGGTGACATGTCAGAGGCGGGGTGTTCGCAGGACTTCCTTGTCCAGGTTGGCAGTTGAGCTTGGCAGGTGACCCCTGAGACCCCTCCCAACTCCAGCACTTCAGGAATCTCTTCATTTAGAATGGGGGCTTGAAGTCATCTCTTGCCACGTACTTGACCGGGATAACCTGGCACTTATCTTTTTAATTCTTTTACTCACCTGCATCTTTGTTCTTTTTGCCTCTGATGTGCACGGAAGCCTCTTCTCCCACCGCATCTGTGATTTCTCCTGAAATGTAGCACCCACGCATCCCTGAGAAGCTAGCTGCGGCCTGTGTGTGTGCACTTGGGCATGAGTAAGTGTGGGTGTGCCTTCCACAACAGAGTATCAATCCTGACACCATGCTGGGATGTTTCAGTCAATCCTGACTGGGTTGTTGACTTCCCTGTTTCCCTTTGGAGGACTTTACCGTGAAAGTCTTCTACTGTGTGACCTTGGACAGGCGTCTTGGCCTCTCTGTGTCTCTTTATTCAAAATTGAGGCTAAAGTGACACTTTTGCCATCTCTGCCACAGGATAATGTGGGCATCTGTGTAGTTGTGAGAGTAAAAGTTACTAGGACTTGCAGAGGAAATCAGTGTCGGGAACCCACCACCCCATTCCCACCCCTCCTTTACTTGAGACTTTGCTTTTGTAACTCTCAGCAAGGAAGACAAGTTCGGGCTTTGAGCAGATACGGAGCCTCCCCCTAGAGAGAGCTTTGCAGCCTCATGCTGAGCTGGTTAGGGGCCCCACATCATGTCCAAAATGAATTTAATCAACAAACAGTTACTGAACACGTGCTATGTGCCAGGCACCGTTGTAGGTACTGGGGACTCAGCGGTGAAAGGGACAGACCCTGGCTGTCAGGATGACAGACAATTTAAAAAGGGACAATTGTCCCACACTGGCTTGTCCTTTGCACCCCCGGCACTTAATGAGGAGTAGCGGCCAGTTCCTGTATTCACTGACCCTCGGCGTATGTTTGTCTGACGTTTCCAGATGATTTATGCATCCTTGGCAGGAACTCAGGAAAAGAAATGCTGTGCTCTTCTCAGGCATTGTTTCAGGGAGATGATGACGGGAATTTGTCCCGTTGCTGATGGTTAGTTTAGATCACCTGGTGGAGGTGGTGTCTGCCAGGTTTCTGTATTGTAACATTCATTGATATATATTTTCACTCATTAGTTAACATACAATACAAGTTTTGCAGGGAGTTACTTTGAGGCTGTCATAGTAAAATAGAGCTTTCCCTTCTTCCCTATTTATTAGAGATGAAGTCTGGCTTTGTTGCCCAGGCTGGAGTGCGGTGGTGCGATCATAGCTGTCTGCAGGCTCAAGCCATCCTCCTGCCTCAGCCTCACAAGAAGCTGGGATTACAGGCACATACCACTGCACCCAGCCTCCTCCATTTATTGATTTGTGTCAATACAGACTCCTGGACTTTAACTCAAAGGGTTACAAGTGGGTACCAAAATATTCATTTTGATGCTCAAATTGTGCCCATTTTGTCCAGGTCAAGCTAGCTGCTGAGTACTTCCTTACTGTCTGGCACAAGAATTCCAAGCCTATCTGGTACTTTTCCTTCTCCTGGAATCAGCCATTTCTCTAAGGAGCTCTGGTTCCTTTCAGTACAGAATAGTATTGAGAAGCCAAGACCTGGTCGCCAGGAAGCCATGATAATCAAATGTAATGAATGATCTTGGATTGGATCCTGGATGTCTAAAGGGCATTATTGAGGCAATTAGCAAAACAAATAGGGGCAGTGGATGAGATAGTGGTGATGCATCACTGTAAATTTCCTGGTTTCAATGGTTGTGTTGTGGTTATGCAGAGAATGTCCTTGTTTTTCTGACATGTACACTGAGGTATTGGGGTAATTTATTCATTATGGAAATGCGTGAGTGTGTGTATGTGTCTCATACACAGATGTTTCTTAATGATGGGGTTATGTCCCCATAAACTCATCATAAGTTGAAAATATTATTAAGTCAGAAATGCACTTCATACTCCTAACCTACTGAACATCATAGCTTAACCTAGCTCGGATCACTTACATTAGCCTACAGTTGGGCAAAGTCATCTAACACAAAGCCTGTTTTGTTATAAAGTGTCGAATAGCTTGTGCAGTTTATGGAATACTGAGAGTGAAAAACAGAATAGTTGTATGGGTCCTCCAAGTACTGCTTCTACTGAACACACATTGATTTTGCGCCATCATAAATTAGGGGAAGAGAGGAAAAGCACGAGTGAGGCAGGAAGGGCCGGGCGCGGCGGCTCATGCCTGTAATCCCAGTGCTTTGGGAGACCAAGGCGGGCAGATCGCTTGAACTCAGGAGTTCGAGACCAGCCTGGGCAACATAATGAGACCCCATCTCTACCAAAAATAGAAACACTTAGCCAGGCCTCGTGGCGCACATGTGTGGGCCCAGCTACGCAGGAGGCTGAGGTGGGAGGATTGCTTGAGCCCAGGAGGCAAATGTTGCAGGGGGTTGAGATTGCACCACTACACTCCAGCTTGGGTGACAGAGTAAGACTCCATCTCAAAAAAAAAAAAAAAAAAAAAAAGAAAGGAAAGAAGGGAAGTTCCCTCCAGGTAGAGGGGACAGAGAAAGGAAAGGCGTGGAGGTGGGACTGAGTTTGGTGTGTTTAAGAAGCGTAGGTGGCAGGCGTGGGATGCATGGGCGCTGGGCCCAGGTGGAGAAGGAGGTGGAGCCCTGCTGGGGAGGGCCCTGAAGTGTGCCCAAGTCACTGGGAGAGCATCCAGCAGGGGCCTAGGGCTCCTGAGGTGGCCTTAAGTCCTTATAGTGTCCCAGACATGGCACACAGTACTTCAGAGGCAATGCCTCAGTTCCTGTTTGCTGCAAGCCTGTGAGATTAGCCTTGGAACCAGTCCTGTGTCACAGAAACATAGAGCACCAAAAGAGAAATACTTTTAATGGCAAAGAGGTACTCATTAGCAGTACAAAGCCTGGGAGCTGCTTTTTTGAACAAGACCCCAGGAGAGAGACCCAAGCGGGAAGTGAAGGATGGGCACTTGAAACGTTGCAGGGAATATAATCCAGTGCATGCTTTTTTTTTTCTCCCTTTTGCGACAGGGTCTCACTGTGTCGCCCAGCCTAGAGTGCAGTGGTGCAATCTTGGCTCACCACAACCTCTGCCTCCCAGGCTCAAGTGATTCTCCTGCCTCAGCCTCCTGAGTAGCTGGGACTACAGGTGTGCGCCACCACCACCCGGCTAATTTTTTTTTTATTTTTGGTACAGATGGGGTTTCACCATGTTGGCCAGGCTGGTTGTGAACTCCCAAAGTGCTGGGATGACAGATGTGAGCCACCACGCCCAGCCCTAGTACACACTTTTTGGAGGGGATTTGACATTATGTACCAGGAGTGCTGGGGAAAAGTACACACTCAACTCCATGAGATTCTGCTGCTTTTTCCTTTTCCCTCCCCTCCCTTTCCTTTCCTTTTTTTTTTTTTTTTTTTTTGAGACGGAGTCTCACTCTGTCACCCAGACTGGAGTGCAATGGCATGGTCTCAGCTCACTGCAACCTCTGCCTCCTGGGTTCAAGCGATTCTTCCACTTCAGCCTCCCGAGTAGCTGGGACTACAGGTGTGTGCCATCACACCTGGCTAATTTTTGCATTTTTAGTAGAGACAGGGCTTCACTATGTTGGCCAGGCTGGTCTCGAACTCCTGACCTCGTGATCTGCCTGCTCGGCCCCCCAAACTTTCTTTTTTTCTTTTTTTTTAATGACAGGGTCTTGCTGGAGTGCAGTGGTGCAATCTTGGCTTACTGCAGCCTTGACATCCCAGGCTCAAACGATCTTCCCACCTCAACCCCCCAAGTAACTGGGATAACAGGCATGCACCACCATGCCTGGCTGATTTTGTTTAATTTTTATAGAGATGAGGTCTCATTCTGTTGCCCAGGGCGGGTCTTGAAACCTGGGCTCAAGCCATCCTCCCTCCTTGGCCTCCCAAAGTGCTGGGATTACAGGTGTGAGCCACCACACCTGGCTTCTGAACATTTTTTCTTAATGATAATAGCTGGTGCTATGGTCTGAATGTGTTCCCCCAAATTCATATGTTGAAACTTCATCCCCATTGTAGTCATATTAAAAGATGGGGCCTTTGGAGAAGTGATTAAGTCATGAGGGCTCTGTGGTTGGTCAATGAATGGGGTTAGTGCCCTTATGAAAGGCCTGAAGGAAGTGTGTTTACCCCTTCTGTCATATGAGGACACAGCAGCATGGCATTGTCTGTGAGGAATGGGCTGTCACCAGATCCGGATCTCCTAGTGTCGTGATCTTGGACTTCCCAGCCTCCAGAACTATGAATTAGAAAATTTATTTATTTATTATTTATTTATTTTGAGACTGAGTCTCTCTCTTGTCGCCCAGACTGGAGTACAATGACGTGATCTCGGCTCACTACAACATCTGCCTACCCCAGTTCAAGCGATTCTCCTGCCTCAGCCTCCAGAGTAGCTGGAATTACAGGTGGCTGCCACCATACTCGACTAGTTTTTATATTTTTAGTAGAGATGGGGTTTCACCATGTTGGCCAGGCTGGTCTCGAACTCCTGACCTCAGGTGATCCTCCCGCCTCAGCCCCCCAAAGTGCTGGAAATACAGGTGTGAGCCACTGTGTCTGTCCTGAATAATAAAATTTTTAAAACAATTTTTCAAAAATTCACCATGAGGTCTCACTATGTTCCCTAGGCTGATCTCAAAACCCTGGACTCAAGTGATCCACCCCACCTTCCTGAGTAGCTGGGACTAGAGATACACACCATTGTACCCAATAGAGCAATACATTTCTGTTCTTTGTAAATTACCTGCCTTAAGGTATTTTTGTTACAGCAGCCTGTATGGACTAAGCTGACTGGTAATGTTACTTGAGACTTTACTGTGTTCCTGTCACTGTTGGAGGGCTCGGTCTGTGTTAGCTCATTTAATCCCCACAGCACCTCAATCAGATGGGGGTATTCTTAGTCCCACTTTATAGATAAGGAAACTGAGGCACTGAAGCACAACTCGTTCAAGGTTCACATCTAGTCAGTGACAGAGCAGGTATTTAAACCTCAGGAAATAATCAGAGAAACATGTGTAGAGGGTTCTCCAAGGAAGGCCACATCCAGAAGCACCTCCTGGGACAGTTCTTGTGTGACTCACCCTCTGGACTTTGTGGGTCTGGGTGTTGTTTCATGATTATAGAGAGAGCTCTGTGAATGTGGAGGACCTGTTGTCCACAGAGACACAAATGGCCAGGGCATGGCTGGGCGTGGTGGCTCAGGCCTGTAATCCCAGCATTTTGGAAGCCCAGGGGGGCAGATCATGAGGTCAGAAGTTCGAGATCAGCCTGGCCAACATGGTGAAACCTCGTCTCTACAAAAAATACAAAAATTAGCCAAGTGTGGTGGCGGGCACATGTAATCCCAGATACTCGGGAGGTTGAGGCAGGAGAATCACTTGAACCCGGGAGGTGGAGGTTGCAGTGAGCTGAGATCACACCACTGCACTCCAGCCTTGGAGACAGAGGGAGACTCTGTCTCGGAAAAACAAACAAACAAATGGCCAGGGCAGGGGAGGGTTGCGTGTTGAGTAAGATGAGCTCTGGGGGAAGCACAGGTCAGCACTAACCTGCTTGCTCTCTCTCTGCAGGTGCCTTGGCATCTCCCAATGGGGTGGCTTTTCTCTGGGCTCCTGTTCCCTGTGAGCTGCCTGGTCCTGCTGCAGGTGCCAAGCTCTGGTAAGTCACCACCTCTCAATCATTCATTTGTTGACTATTAATGGTGTGCCAGGGTCCTGCGGTATATCACTTGGCCTTATGGAGATTACACTGCAGTGGGAGGGGACAGCCAATGACAGGTGGCCCTGATTATCAGTAAATTCTAAAGATTGTTAGAAAGTGATGGGGGCCGGGTGTAGTGGCTCACACCTGTAATCCCAGCACTTGGGGAGGCCAAGGCGGGAGGATCGCTTGAGCCCAGGAGTTCAAGGTCAGCCTGGGCAACATAGGGAGACCTTGTTTCTACAAATAATAAAAATATTAGCCAGGTGTGGAGGTGCACGCCTGTAGCCCCAGCTACTCAGGAGGCTGAGGTGGGAGGATCCCTTGAGCTCAGGAGGTCAAGGCTGCAGTGTACTGTGATCGTGCCACTGCACTCCAGCCTGGAGTCTAAAAAAAAAAGAGAGAGAGACGGTGATAGGAAAAGAACACAGAACAGCATAAGAGGGGGTTGGGGAAGCTGGGTAGGGTGGGGAGATTGCAGTTTAAAGTAGGGAAGTCAGGGAAGGCCTCATCGAGCTGACTTGGAGGAAGCGGGAACCATGCAGATATCAGGGGAAGGCTTATTCTTGGCAGAGAGGCCCTGCACTAAGCCTGGCGGGAGGGTTGAGCACAGGAGTGAATGTGGTGGAGGAGAGTGAGCAGCAGGAGGAAGGAGTGAAGGTCAGCAAAGTGACAGGGTGGCTGAATCAAAAAGGACCTTGCAGTGTTTGAGCAGAGGATCCACATCATCCGTTATGTTCCAAAGGACCCTTCAGGATGCCGTGTGGAGAAAGGACGGGGGTGGAAGCCGGGAGGTCTGGAGTGGAGGAGATGAGAGGCTCCAGATCCCTCTGGGAGGCAGATTTGAGGACAGATTGGAATTGGGGTGAGAGAGAGAGAGAGAAAGAGAAGTGGCCAGGATGACTCCGAGATTTCTGACCCAAGCTACTGGGAAGGACGCGGTTGTCATTTCTGAAATGCAGAAGGATGCCAGAAGAGAAGGTACTTTGGGGAGGGGCAGGAATCAGGACTTAGTTCTGGACATGAGATAAGCTTGGAGTATTTATTTGCTATCTAAGACGGCTCCTTAACATGGTCAGCCCTTATGCAAGTTGTTGTCAGCTGAGATGGGCGTGGCACTGAGCATGGGAGCATGGAGGCACCTAAGGGTCAGGGGCTGGGTGGCCTCATGTTCAGGTGATTTAGCAAACTCAGTGTCCATCCTGCCGATTCCAGTCCTGCCGCAGCCACTGACAAGCTAGGAGAAGGACCCCAATGTTTCCTCCAGCCCATCCATCTCCTCTTTCCCATTGGCCAAACCCAACTGGAAACCAAAGGCCAAGCGTACCTGGTGATGAAGACTGTGGTATCAGCCTCCTGAGCACAGAGAGGGCAGAAAGGGGTGGGAACTAAGAGGGGCACAGATAGTGGGCAAATGGGGAAGTGGCACTTCCCCTACCTTGAGGGCAGAGGCTTGGTGTGATGGAATGGCACTCCTTAAACTGCTACATATTTTCTCTTCAATTTGGCCAAGAACAAGTTGTCAAGTTTGTATAAGATAAAGGTGCACTTGGTTCATTCTTCTCTAATGGCCCCTGCACCCATGGGTATTTCTTCAGCTTCCACAGTCATCCAGACACTAGCTGGGAAGCTCCAGCAGCTCGGGTCCTGGCCCCAGCTCTGTGGGCGCTGGCCCTCAACTTTGCCTGCACTGTGGTTTTGTGCTGTTCCCCTTGGTCCTGTTTGGGTGCAAGTCCCCCTCATGCGTTGCGTTCCTGGCCACTCAGGCTGCTCCTGTGTCTCCCCAGGGAGCATGAAGGTCCTGCAGGAGCCCACCTGCGTCTCCGACTACATGAGCATCTCTACGTGTGAATGGAAGATGGGTGGTCCCACCAACTGCAGCGCCGAGCTCCGTCTGTTGTACCAGCTGGTTTTTCAGTCCTCCGAGTAAGCCTGCGCTGGAGCTGGAGGTTTGGGGAGGTTTTACCCAAAGGGTTTGGCCCAAGAGTGAGCTGGGTCCAGGTGGTGCGCTGGAGTGCAGGATGCTGAGTATGGTTTGCTGCTGTTTATTGGGTATGGTGTTAGAGGGGAGGTCCCATCTCCGGGGACATGTTATGTAAGATGCAGCGGAGCGCGTGCTGGGAGTGTTGGTCCATGTGGCACATGGATATGGCTGGAATATTGGACTAGACCAGCCGTTCTCACACTTTTTGGTCTGAGGACCCTTTTTCACACTTAAAAATAAGTGAGGACCCAAAGGGCTTTGATCTAGGTAACACATCGTTCTATGTTTACCTAATTAGAACTTACAATGGAGAAATTTTGTAATTTTTAAAAAATTAAAACAATTAAAAATGTTTTTCTTATCAAGATGGAGGTCTCACTGTGTTGCCCAGGCTGGTCTCAAACTCCTGGGCTCCAGTGATCCTCCTGCCTCAGCCCCCCAAAGTACTGGGATTGTAGGCGTGAGCCACTGTACCTGGACCAAAATGGAGAAATGTTAAGTCACAACAACATGCAAACCCCCATTCAACAAATCATCAGATCAATGACACGATCACAGGTCATGTAGCCTCTAGAAAATTCCACTGTACGCCAGTGAGAGAGAGTGAAAAGGCAAATAATGTCCCTGTATTATGATGAAAAGAGTTTGACCTGGTGGACCCAGACCACACTTTGAGAACCACTGGACTAGACCCTTGATTGAGGAGTAGTGTTGAGAGTGGAGTTCAGTGTGATGGTGGATGGACCAGGGGACCTGGCATAGGAGTCAGGTGGTTCCCTGGGCTACTCTGTGGTGCACAGGATGCTTTGTTACACTGGTACCCAGGACATAATCACGTACACAAGACACACGGTTATGGGACAGACTGGGATATACGGCATACCAGCACACAAGGTACACTGGTAGAGGTGGTATTCCATGATTATTCTAAGGTAGATGGGCTGTGCTTTGTGTCCATTGGTATAGTCCAGAAACTGGCAAACTATGGCCTGTGAGCCAAATCTGGCCCACTGCTTGTTTTTGTAAATAAAGTTTTATTGAAACACATTGGCTGCTTTTGTACTACATCAGCAGAATTGAGTAGTTGTAACAGAAACTACATGGCCCTCCTTTATCTTTTTTTTGAGATGGAGTTTCACTCTTGTTGCCCAGGCTGGGGTACAACGGCACAATCTCGGCTCACGGCAACCTCTGCCTCCTGGGTTCAAGCGATTCTCCTATCTCAGCCTCCTGAACAGCTGGGATTACTGGTGCCTGCCACCACACCCGGCTAATTTTTTGTATTTTTAGTAGAGACCAGCTTTCACCATGTTGGCGAAGCTGGTCTCAAACTCCTGAACTCAGGTGATCCACCTGCCTCGGCCTCCCAAAGTGCTGGGATTACAGGCATAAGCCACTGAGCCCGGCCTACTCCTTTGTCTTAATTGAAATAATTCAGAAATGGAAAGTCAAATACTGCATGTTCTCACTTATAAGTAAGAGTTAAATAATGTGTACACATGGGCATTATTCCAGGTACAATGGAATAATAGACATTGAAGACTTGGGAGGGTAGGAGAGGGGGTGAGGGAAAAGAAATTACTTAGTGGGCATAGTGTAAACTATTTGGGTGACGGACCCACCAAAACCCCAGACTTCACCACTAGGCAGCATATCCAGTGAGAACAGATCTGGGGGTTGCCATCAAAATTGCACTTGTAAGGCTGGGCACCTCAGTGGCTCACAGCTGTAATCCCAGCACTTTGGGAGGCCGAGGTGGGCAGATCACTTGAGGCCAGGAGTTCGAGACCAGCCTGGCCAACATGGTGAAGCCACGTCTCTACTAAAAATACAACAGTTAGCTGGGTGTGGTGGCGCATGCCTGTAATCCCAGCTACTAGGGAGGCTGAGGCAGGAGAATTGCTTGAGCCCAGGAGGTGGAGGTTGCATTGAGCTGAGATCGCACCACTGCACTCTAGTCTGGGTGTCTGAGCGAGACTCTGTCTCAGGAAAAAAGCTCTTGTACCCCCTAAATTTATACAAATAACCAAAAAAAAAAAAAAAGCAAAACAAAAACAGCAACAAGAAGTTGTATGGTTTTTGAAGTCCAAAATATTAACTATCTGGCCTCTTACAGAAAATGTTTGCAGACCCCTGGCTTAGCCCATGAGATGTGGGTTGGCTTTTAAGGTGGAACACTGGAATTACCCTATGATGGCCAAATTTTGGGATGCACAGCTTATGTTGTTCTAAGTTAATTAGTGCCACCAGTTCTTCCCTTTCATGGGCTTTCAGGGACAAGCTAAGTCCCAGGACCAGGGCCAGCAGCTAGGCAGGTGTGAGGAGCATCCCTGGTGCATGTGGCCAGCAAGAGAGGCAACCCTGGTCGGCTGCCCCCAGCACACCCTGGCGGCTCCCAAGCCCCCAGATCTGTCCTCACGTCAGTGATCGGGAAGCTGGAAGAGTATGGTGCGGTTCCTGGAGCCATGTCCCGGGCACAGCCGTGGGGCCCAGCCAGCCTACAGGTGACCAGCCTAACCCAGCCCCTGTGTCTACAGAACCCACACGTGTGTCCCCGAGAACAACGGCGGTGTGGGGTGCGTGTGCCACCTGCTCATGGATGATGTGGTCAGTATGGACAACTATACGCTGGACCTGTGGGCTGGGCAGCAGCTGCTGTGGAAGGGCTCCTTCAAGCCCAGCGAGCATGGTGAGCAGGACAGAATGTGGTGGGCGTGGGTAGGTGTGTTCCCACAGCCGCCTGGGCTGAGGGTGTGGTGGGCAGGGGAGGTGGTGAGGTCACAGCAATAGCAGGAGGAAGCCACCTGTATTTTCCCAAATCTGATGGGATTTCTGCCCCTGCCTGGGCCTCAGTCCTCCCATCTTTGAAACAGAGCTGGGCACAGTAGACCACCAAGCCCCCTTCAGCTCAGCTGTTTCCACCCTGAACTTAAGTGCCCAGGAAGGCGTATTGAGATGAGGCGTGCTTGCTTGAAGACATGCCTGCTGCTGATTGAAAACTGAACTGGGAACAGTCCTTCTGTTCTGTGTCCACTGGTCAGCTGCTGCGGCTTCAGATGATCTAGACCGTGGAAGGCTGACCTTTTCCTGGTACCTGGGGTCCCTGCAGGAGCCTCCCGTGAGCTTGCTGGAGTGTGGTGACAGGAGTTTAAAACACTGGTCATTGCTGTGTGACCTTGGGCGAGTCATGTTTCCTCTCTGAGCCCCAGTTTCCAGAAGACAGTTACTGTCCCCATTTTGCAGTTGAATGAACTGTAGTTCTGAGAAGGCAAGTAACCTGCCTCGGGTCACACAGCTTCTCAGCAGCAGAGGCAGTACTCAAGGCCAGGGCCCTGCAGGGCTCAGTTCACCGCTCCATCAGCCATACCAGAAGGTCTGCTCAGGGCTGGTAGCTGGGAGGTTATTTAAACTGACCCATGAATGAACTTTAAGATAATTTTTACATTTTTATTTAATTTTTGTTTTTACATGTTTCCTGTTTTTTTAGAGACAGGGTCTCTGTCACCCAGGCTGGAGTGCAGTGATATGATCATAGCTCACTGCAGCTTCCAATTCCTGGGCTCAAGTGATCCTCCCACCTCAGCCTCCCGAGTAGCTAGGACTAAAGTGTGCATCACCATACCTAGCTAACTTAAAAAAATTTGTTTTTTGTGGAGATGAGAGTCTCACTGTGTTGTTCAGGCTGGCTGGTCGCAAACTCCTGGCCTCAACTGATCCTCTTGCCTCAGCCTCCTAAAGTGCTGGGGTTACAGATGTGAGCCTACATACCCAGCCTACATTTGGGTTTTAATATAAATGAAATATATTTTTAGTATATTGATTTTAATGCATATTAAAATGCATTATATTATATTCCCGTGATGCATAGTATAACGCGAGGTCTCAGGGATATGATTGCTTCAAAGGAGACTAAGTTTTAAAACAGATCAATCAAAATAAAGAAAAATACTCAGTAAATCATCATAAAGTACGGAGATGTAGCCAAAGGAGTAAAGGATGCAGCTGTAAAAGCTGAAGTTTGAGACTGAGCATGGTGGTTCACGCCTATAATCCCAGCACTTTGGGAGGCCGACGCTGGTGGATCACCTGAGGTCAGGAGTTCGAGACCAGCCTGGCCAACATGGTAAAACCCTGTCTCTACTAAAAATACAAAAAATTAGTCTGGCATGGTGGCAGGCGCCTGTAATCCCAGCTACTCGGGAGGGGAGGCTGAGGTAGGAGAATAGCTTGAACCCAGGAGGCGGAGGTTGCAGTGAGCCTAGATCACGCTACTGCACTCCAGCCTGGGTGACAGAGTGACATTATGTCTCAAAAAAAAAAAAAAGCTGAAGTTTAGGTGACTTTGGCTCATACATTTTCCTTCACTGTAGAAAGGTGGTTAATAAAGACCAGGCGCGGTGGCTCATGCCTGGAATCCCAGCACTTTTGGAGCCCGAGGCAGCAGATCACTTGAGCCCTGGGCAACTGAGGCTGCAGTGAGCTGACTGTGCCACTGCACTCCAGCCTGGGCAACAGAGTGGGACCCTGTCTCAAAAAAAAAAAGGGGTAATTAATAAACACTAAAGTTCTATGTAGAATTTTAGCAACATTAAATTGTGGCTCTGAATCTGTGGTGCTCCAGAAGTATGCTACAGAGGTTTTATCGACCACAAATCTGGGTGGTGGCTGCGGTTTGCAGTCTGGGGCTGGACTGGGTGATGGGGAGTCATTGCACAGATCCTCACATAGACGCCGCTTCTCCTGCAGTGAAACCCAGGGCCCCAGGAAACCTCACGGTTCACACCAATGTCTCCGACACTGTGCTGCTGACCTGGAGCAACCCGTATCCCCCTGACAATTACCTGTATAATGATCTCACCTACGCAGTCAACATTTGGAGTGAAAACGACCCGGCAGATGTGAGTGGGCATGCTTTGACGTTTTTCTGTGACCTCTGGGGAACAGGGTGGGTGACCAGCAGACGCCCAGTCCCTGGAGCCAGGAGCCTAGGCGGCAAGCCCTGGGACTGGATAGCAAATCCCAGGAGCTGGAGACCTGGCTTCTCACCTGGCTCTGCCCTAGGCAAGTCCCTTCGCTTCCTGGCCCCCCACCTCGCACATCAGAGAAGGGGAGTTATTTCTGCACGCCGCTCCTCATCTGTAAAGGTAGGGCTGTGGGCTGCGTCTGTGTTTCCCAGTTTGGGGGACACAAGCGATCGTAGGTGGCACATCCACAGCTCACTTGAATAACCCTATTATTGAAGAGAATAATACTGACTCAAGAGAGAGTGACCTATGTCAGTGCCCTTTTGAGGCCAACCGGGTAAGGAGGAAGTCTCTGTAAGCTGACTCGTTTACTAATTCCTCTTAATGAAGAGAGCAGAGGCCACACCCCAGGCTTAGACTTTCCCAAGAAAACAAGGTCAGTTAGTTGCTTGGTCCACATGGCAGCTAGTCCTGATATTCCCTTCACGGTAGTGGTAGTGGAGTTTTTGTTGTTATTGTTTGTTTGTTTTGAGACAGTGTCTCACTCTGTTACCCAGGCTGGAGTGCCGTGGTGCCATCTCGGCTCACTGCAACCTCCACCTCCTGGGTTCTAGCGATTCTCCTGCCTCAGCCTCCTGAGCAGCTAGGACTACAGGCAGCTGTCACCGTGCCTGGCTGATGTTTGTATTTTTAGTAGAGATAGGGTTTCACTGTGTTGGCCAGGCTAGTCTCGAACTCCTGACCTCAGGTGATCCACCCGCCTCAGCCTCCCAAAGTGCTGGGATTACAGGTGTGAGCCACCGCACCTGGCCAGTGGAGTTCCTCCTTAAATACATGTGTTGACATCTTTAAAAAGAGCGAGAGGATTTACAGGAAACCATCAGGTCATAATGGCAGGGACCGTCCACAGTGGGTGGCTGAGTCTCCTGTTTTTGCTGCCGGTGTGCGGGGAGGTCATTTCCTGCCACCTGTGTTTCCCTACCCTGCATCCACCTTCCTCACATTCCCATGGAAGGGATAATTTCTGGACATATGGGTCCTGGGGTCCACAGGGCTGCATTCCAATGCCTGCTCTGCCACTTGCCAGCTGTGTGATGTTGGGCATATCCCATAACCTCTTTGTGCCTCAGTTTCCTCATCTGTAACAGAGGAGTGACAAGAGCACCCGCCCACAAGGCTATGAGAGTACAAGATGTGTGATACAGATGAACTCCCCTGTTTGGCACACATGTGTCCTAAAAGCCATGTACCCTTTCTCCCAAGTGCCCCAGGCCACAGAGATCCCCATCTGCCCACTGACCCACACACTGGTCTGTCATTTGCTCCTTGAGGTTTGTGAGGGCCTGCTCTGTGCATCCCAGGGGCCCAGGCTGGGCCTGGTTGACTGTCAGGGAGCAGGCACCTGCCACCTTAAGCTCCCATACTGGTGTCTGTCGCTGTTTCCTCTCAATCTGACCAAGCCAGGGGTGTTGATTTACATCTCTCAGGTCTGGTTTCCCCCTTGGCACTGGGCCAGGTATGGGGAAGGAGCAGGAATGGGGCAGTTGGATCACACAGCAGAGGCTCAGAAAGCCGAGGACATGGGGGAAAGGAGTATACAGATGCTAGAGAATGGGGCAAGTTTTGTTTGGTCAATAAATCTCCTTCCCGTGCCCCAGGCCTGTGCAAGACCTACGGAGAGTCCCAAGGATGGGCAGGGGGGAGGAGAAAGTTACCACCTATAGGGTCCAAAGATATGTTATTTAATATTTTCATATTTCTAGATCTGCCTTCAGGCATGGCTGGATCCAGCTTCTAGAACCTGTCCAGCTCTGCGCCCTGCTTTATTCTGTACTGGCTTCATTTTTAGGCAGGCTCTTCCCCCATGTAGTGGCAGATATGCCCACTAGTTGCTCCAGGCCTACATCCCAAAGCCGTAGTGGGAAAAGGGTTCTTTTCTTGGTGGTTCTAATAAGAGTCCTGAGGCTGCTGCTCAGTGGCCCGGCTTCGATCCTATGCCAGCCTCTGAACCAATCACTGGCTGTGGGTGCAGAGAGGGTATTGGTGGAGGGCCCTGCTTGTGCAGGGAGGTGTCACATATCTGCCTCTAGGGCTGCAGGTGGACTCAGCTCCACCCAAACCAGATGAATTGAAAATAAGGTAGGAGTGGCTTCCCTAGGGGAAACTGGGGAAGGGGAAGCAGGACTGCACTGGTTAAAATGCCAGCCAGGTTTAAGACCTGGCACCAGATGCCAGTCATGGGATTGGATTGGTCAGCATGCCTGGGCTATGGCTTAGGGGCATGTTGGTGCTCAGGGATGCCACAGGCCACCGGATACCGGGTCTGAGGCAGAAGGATGAAGTCCAGCTTCTCTTGTGGGTGGAACAGTGGCAACTGAGATACCCCATCTCTCCCTTCCTGAGGACAGAGCTGAACATAAAGAATTTAGTGATTGGCCAGAGCTTGGCCACGTACTCCCCTCTGATGAATGATAGGCTAGGCGATGGGATTGGCACAATTGGCTTAGACCAATGAGGGTTAGCCCTGGAGTTGCAGGCAGTGGAGTTCTGTCCTAAGCAGTGGGCACCGAAACCTGATGGCATAAAAGCTGGGCAGGTGTCAACCTGCATCTGCCACAGCACTGCAGACACCAGCTGTGGCTCATACTGAGTGGGATAAGTTCCAGAAAGAAACATTAGGAACTTACTACTGAATTTTGGGGCTAGAGCTACTCATTTATTCCCCTAGATGATTTCTAGGCAAGGTTCCATAGTGGAGGGGGAGTTTTGGCTTGGGCATTGAAGGATGCATAGGAGTTTTCTAGATAGGAAAAGAAGGGAAGGGTAGACCAGGCAGAGGGAACTGCCTGATAAAAGGTTTATGGGTCTGAAAATTCATGGGATGTTTGAGGATTATGGGGATGGGGGATGTGGGAATATGTGCAGTGTAAAAGCACAAAACAAAGCCAAAAGTTTAGAGCCCTGAATGCCTTCCTCATAATAATGGTTTCCATATTTTATATGCCTACTATGTGCCAGGCACATTGCTCAGGATCACACAGCTGGGTGTGGCAGGGCTGAGTTTTTGTTGTTGTTGTTGTTGTTTTTGAGATAGAGTCTCACTCTGTCACCCAGGCTGGAGTGCAGTGGCGTGATCATGGCTCACTGCATCCTCGACTTTCCAGGCTCAGGTGATTCTCCCACGTCTGCTTCCCAGGTAGCTGGGACTACAGGCACAGGCCACCATGCCAGGCTAATTTTTTGTATTTTTAGTAGCGACAGGGTCTCGCCATGTTGTCTAGGCTGGTCTGGATCTCCTGGCTTCACATGATCCCCCTGGCTCGGCCTCCCAAGGTGCTGGGATTACAGGCTTGAGCCACTGCATCCAGCCCAGATCTGAGATTTGTGCCCAGTATTTGAACTCCCAAGCCTGTGTGCTCTTTTTCCTCCCATGGACATTTCTCTCAGAGATGGTCTCCTGAACACCTGACCTTCTTGTTAAGAAAACAGACAAACCGCAAGTAGTTCCTTGGAAGCTCAGATTTCTCTTTTGTTTCTTAACAAAACGTTTCCCAGTTCCCAGCTCCCTTCCAGGGTGTACAGTTTCTTCGGTAATCTAGCTATTGCTTCTTGTTTACTCTTGTTTAGAAAGAAAGACGAAAGGGAGTGAGAATTTTCCCTCCCATCTCCAGTCTCCCCTCAACTCACACCCCGCCCTCAGCTCCTCTGGAATAGGAAAATCTCTGAACCCACTGCAATTGCTCCAGCAATCTATTGGGACTTTGCTTCTTTCTTGTGAAAAACTCCCCTTGGCTCACTTTGCACCAGATTTCCCCAAATGTGCTTCTAACCACAAGCAGAAATGGAGCTCCAGGAACCAGGAAGAAACTGCCGGGGGCTGAGGAGGAGGAGAGGGAGGTGCATAGCCCTGGATCTCGCAGGAAGAGGGTGACAGGATGAGAACTCAGGTTGCTCACTTGCCATCGTGGTCAGTCATGAATATAGCATTCATTTATCACTTTTTAAAGCTTTTTTGGAGGGTAAAAGTAATAGTTACATGAAATAAAAATACAAATGGTACAAAAGGACTTAGAATGGAAATACGTTTCTCTCCCGACTGCAGCCTCCTGTTTTTTTTCCCAGAGACTGATGGCTGCTATCTGTCTCTTGCCAGGAGGGAAAAGGAGGCAAGGTTAGGGCAGGCAGAGGGCATGTGCATCCTCTAGAGAGAGCTTATATCTATACAAGCAAATGTGTGTGTTCATTCATCGCTGTCTTAATTTTCTATTGCTGCATAATAATGGTACCACCAGCTTCACAGCTTTAAACAACACCTGTTTATTATCTCACAGTTTCTGTGGGTTGGGAGTCTGAACATAGCTTAGCCAGGTTCTCTGCTTTAGAGTCTCGTGAGGCTATAATCAAGTTGTGAGCTGGGGCTGCAGTTTCATCTGAGGCTCAACTGGGGAAGGGTCACTTCTAAGCTCATATGATATTGGTGACATTCAGGTCCTGGCAGGCTGTTGAACTGAGAGCCTCAGTTTCGTGCTGGCTTTTGGTTGTAGTTAACCCCGCATTCCTTCCCGTGTGCCCTTTGCAAAGCCATTAAGGCAGAGAGACTTGCAGTCTTCTGTAATATAATCACATCCATGAAATCCTCTATGTATCTCATCACCTTTACCATATTCTGTGGGTTAGAAACAAGTAGCAGGTCCTGCCCACACTCGAGAAGACCAGATGACACAAAGACATGATTCAAAGTGGGGATCCTGGGGGCCATCTTAGGTTTGTCTGCAATGATCCTTGTGCCATCTCTCTCTTTCTTTCTGTTTTTTTTGAGACAAAGTCTCGCTCTGTCACCCAGGCTGGAGTGCAGTGGCGTGATCTCAGCTCGCTGCAATCTCCGCCTCCTGGGTTCAAACGATTCTTCTGCCTCAGCCTCCTGAGTAGCTGGGATTACAGGTGCCTGCCACCACACCCAGCTAATTTTTGTATTTTTAGTAGAGACAGGGTTTCACCATGTTGACCAGGCTGGTCTTGATTGAACTCCTCACTCAAGTGATCCACCCACTTTGGCCTCCCAAAGTGCTGGGATTACAGGTGTGAACCATGCCCGGCCCCATCTCTCTTTAAAAAAACAAAACAAAACAAAACAAACAAACAAAAACGTAAAAGGAAGCAGAGAACACATACACATCTGCATCTTACCTTGTTTACTTAACAACACATCTTGGAGGTCACTTCTTAGTGAAGGCTAGGTTGGGCAGAGCATTAGATTCTAGGCCAATGAGTTTGGACTTGACCCTGGAGACACTAGGAAGCCCATGAAGGACAGAGAGAGATGCCTTAACCCTGCCAGTCCTTCAGAAAGATCACCCTGTGCTTTTTGTATACCAAAACCTATTCAAAATACTTACCTATATTAACCCATTTCCTTATCACCACAACCCTGGGGGGAGGGAGATAGGCACTTTTATTACCCTCATTTTGCAGATGAGGACATTGAGGTCCAGAGAGGTTATGTCACTTACTTAAGGTCACACAGCCAGGAAGTGGTAGTAGGGACTCTTACCCTTGTTTTACAGATGAGATTGAATTATCTCACGAAAACTCAGAAAGGTTAAACAACTTGCCTAAGTAACATAATACGGCTAATGAGTCGGGGAGCCTAACCTGTGTTGCTTTGGCCTAGTCACAGTTACAGAGGTGGCAAGCAATGACCTAAACAGGACGAACAACCAAATACCTAGGCTGATGGCTCTTAAACATGGTGGGGTCAGCTACGGACAGCAACCAGGGTGGGCACTGGTCCCCCTCGCCTCCGGCTGGTGCACTAACATCTCCCTTTTCTCTACCAGTTCAGAATCTATAACGTGACCTACCTAAAACCCACCCTCCGCATCCCAGCCAGCACCCTGAAGTCTGGAATTTCCTACAGGGCACGGGTGAGGGCCTGGGCTCAGCACTATAACGCCACCTGGAGTGAGTGGAGCCCCAGCACCAAGTGGTACAACTGTGAGTATCAAGAGGCCTTAGCAATGCTAATCTCCACTCTCTATTCTTCCCCTGTGGCCAGACACTTCCCCTGGCTGAGTCTCTGGGTTTTTATATCATAGGATGCCTCTAATGGCAAATAATGAAATTACCACCTGCCATGGTGTACCGGTCAGGTAGGTAGGCTAGGCTGCAGTAACAAACAAGCCCACAATTTCCATGGCTTAACACTATAGGAATATATTTCTTGCTCATGTAACAAGCTAATGTGAATGTTGCTGGTTTGTGGGTGGTTTCCCTACCTATAGAAATCTGGGGAGTGAGGTTCTGTCCATCTTGTGGTACCCTCATTCTCCAGGACAAAGATTTTTAACTGTTTTTGTGTCCTGGTTCCATCTGGCAGCCTGGTGAAGCCTATGGACCTCATCTCAGAATATTTTTAAATACATAAAATCCCAGCCTGGGCAACATAGTGAGACCCCCATCTGTACAAAAAATTAGTCAGGCATGGTGGCATGCACCTGTAGTCCCAGGTACTGGGAAGGCTGAGGTGGGAGGTTCACTTGAGCCCAGGAGTTTGAGGCTTCAGTGAGCCGTGATCGTACCATTGTACTCTTACCTAGGTGGACAGAGCAAGAGCCCATCTCTAAAAATAAATAAATACAATGAAATAAAATAAAATAAATAGAATTACAGAGGAAACTAATTGTATTGAAATGCAGTTATAAAATATTTAAACACATTTTTAATCTAGGGATATATGTGCTTCTTTATTAAGATATAAATAAGTTCTAGGGGTAGATCTCATAACTAGTATAATTTCAGAGTAGATAAGCATAAATAATACTTCATGATACTGAAATTGTGATGTGATATGAGAATAGCTGTGAGTTTTCCTGGGGACAGGATCACTGAGGCTATCATTACTGGGGTCTCCTCCCTCCATTCATTTTTTAAATTTAAATTTAAATTTTATTTTAAAAATTTTTAAATAAATAGAGACAGGGTCTCACTATGTTGCCCAGGCTGCTCTTGACCTCCTGGACTCCAGTGATGCTCCCATCTTGGCTTCCTAAAGTGCTGGGATTGCAGGTGGGAGCCAGTGTTCCTGGCCCCTTCCTCCATCCTTAATGGAAAGAGATGCCAGGTGTCAGAGGTTAGGGGAAAATAAAGATGTAATTTCTTTCCCATCCAAGTTCTCAGAGCCCTGAATTCTACCTGTAGCCATGTTGGTCCACCAACCCCAAGTGAAGAATCCCTGCTCTAGGGCCCCACCATTCTGCATCCAGCCAGCAGAAGAGACGTGATGGTGTGGAGAGCACATCTGCTTCTTGAAAGCAGGCGGCCCAGAAGTGGGCCACATCACTTCCTCTCAAATTCTATTTGAAAATGGTTACATGACTACACATAGCCACAAAGGAGGCTGGGAACTTTCTCACTTGAAACCTACATCCCAGAAACAACTCTTTTCAGTGAGGTATCCCACAAGTCTTCTGCAGTAGAAATATTGGTTATCTCACATAAAATGAAATCTTACAAATGGACCTACTGGGGTTTGTACAGCAACCAGGTGATATCTCTTCCCTTCTGCCATCCTTCACACAGTGGCATTTTATCCTTAGACTTGCCACCCATGCCCTCAGGTTGGCCGTTGCACACTGCCTTACATAAAGCAGGAAGGAGAGGAAAGGCCGCTATGAGAAAGTGTACCTTGTGCATCTCTCTTTTTTAATCGGGAAGCAAACATCTTTCTAGAAGCTTCCCTGGCAAAATTCCCCTTACTTCTCATTGGCTAGGACTGTTAGATTTACATGGTTACTGTTACTTGCTCATTGCAAGGAAGACTGGGAACTCCAATGCCTGGAAAAGGGAATGGGATAATTGTGATTGGCCCAAGCCTTAGGGTGGTCATGGCTCCCTGACAAGGGAGAGAGGAAAAAGCTGTTGAGTGAAGAAGACTGCTTCAGTTTCCCCATCTGTATAATGGGAGAAGTAAGGGCTGTTGTGAAAACTCAATGAAAGAAGATTCTTCAACGTGGTGGGTGCAGTGGCGGCTGGCAGTACCCCGACCCTGCCACCGCACAGCCCTCTTAGCATTGCTCATCCTACACTGTGGATATCAGTTGAGCCACGTGTCTCCCGCCCTGGGCTGTGAGCTCCGTAGGCAGGGTCTCCATGGCTGTATCTCCAGAGCCCAGCACAGAACCAGGTGCTTGGGAAAGTTTTGAATTGATTCTTGTCTGCCATTGGCCTGGGGAAGGGAGTTAGCTTGTATGAAACAGATACAATGTGTAGGACCCTCATTAATTATTTCAGCAAATAGTTACTGAGTTCATCCTACATGGCTAGCCCTGTGCTAGACACTGGGGAATCAGCGATGAACAAAGCAGACAGAAATCCCTGCTCTTGTGGAGCTGACATTCTGCAGGGGAGAGACAAAAAGCAGACATATAAAGAAAGAAATCACACGGATCCGGATGACAGTGAGTGCTGGGAAGAAAATAAAAGCAGAGGAAGGGGCTGGAGGGATGGGAGGGCAACCGCAAGGAAGGTATCAGGGAAAACTTTTCAGAGAATGTGACAATGAAAGTGAACAAGGAGGAGTCAACCATGTTGAGATAAAGGCAGCTAACGGTGTGGACAGGCCACTCTGTTCTGAGTGCATTATCTATTGATTCATCCTGTAATCCTCGCAACAGCCCTGCACGGTAAGTTCTGTCATTAGCCTCATAGTACAGATGAGGATGCTGAGGCACAGAGAAGGTAAGGGACTTGTCCTGCGTCACACAGCACGAAGCCATCCGGCTTCTAGGTCGGTGCATTTGACTTCTGTGCTTCCGGAAAGAAAGAGAAGCAAGTTCAAGATCTGGAGGTGGCGCTGAGCTTTGGAGGAGCAGGGGGCAATGAGGCGGCCGGTGTAACGAGGACTCAATGTGCAAGAGGGAGAGTGGGGGGAGATGAGGTGGAAGGGTTGTCGGCGGCCAGATCGTGGAGGGTCTCAGAGGAGGGTCTTGACCCTGGGTCTCCAGTTCTGGGAAGTGGAGCCCAGGCTGTACCATGGCTGACTCCAGCTCATGGCTTCCCCTCCCAATTCCAGCCTACAGAGAGCCCTTCGAGCAGCGCCTCCTGGTGGGTGTCAGCACCTTCTGCATTGTCATCCTGGCCGTCTGCCTGTTGTGCTATGCCGGCATCACCAAGTGAGTCCTGGGCCCAGTGCCGCCGAGCGGTCCCTCTGGAGTGCAGGGTGGCAGGGACTTGCCCCTCCAATCTGCCCCTTTGCAGTCCTCTCATTCAACAATACATATTTCTTGAGCAGCTACTACACACCTTGAGAGTGGAGCTGAGAACAAGATCAACAAGGACCCCAGTTTTTTTTTTTTTTTGAGATGGGGTCTCGCTCTGTTGCCCAGGCTGGTACAGTGGTGCGATCTTGGGTAACAGCAACCTCTGCCTCCCGGGTTCAAGCGATTCTTCTGCCTCAGCCTCCTGGGTAGCTGGGATTACAGGTGCACACTACCATGGCTGGCTAATTTTTTGTATTTTTAGTAGAGATGGGGTTTCACCATGTTGGTCAGGCTGGTCTTGAACTCTTGACCTCGTGATCTGCCCGCCTCAGCCTCCCAAAGTGCTGGGATTACAGACCTGAGCCACTGCACCTGGCCAGGACACCACATTTCTAAAACCGACGTCTTAGTGGGGAGACAGAATACATATCAATGATGAACAGATGGTTTTCCATAGTGACCCACGCTCTGAATGCACTAGACCAGGGTGCAGGTCAGAGATCTTCTGGGGTGCTCTTTGCAAGGGGGACCAGGATAAGGCTCTCCAAGGAGGGAAAATGTGAGGGGGGCGCTGACTGGGGAGAATGAGCTGGCCGGGGACAAACAAGATAGAGTCATCCCACGTCCCCTTACGACACTGGCTGCCTGGGCAATTGGGGGCATTTGGGGGTATGTGGTAGGAGCCAGAGGAATTTGCGACGATTGCCCTGATGGACTCAGGAGACCTGGGTTTGAATCCTGACCTTGGAGCTTGGTAGCTGGTGGCTGACAAGTTGCCGAAACCCCTGAGCCTGGGGTTCCTGCTTTGCAGATTGAGAGTGATGGTGAGAACATATTTCGTCAGCCAGAAGAGGCCGAATCACAGTAAAGGCTGAGGGAGGAGATGAGGGGCGAGTGGCTGGTAGGTGGTGGAAGGAGCATTGTTTCCAGAGAGCTCTTGCCAGCCCTTGGAGTCGTGGTGTCTCAGAGCCTCAGTCCTCCCATGTCTGAAATGGGACTAGCAAGCTCAGCCTCACCAAGTCAGGATTAGAGGTGGCTGAGGATTATTCACATGATTGATGAAAGTGCCCGCTCTTAGCCTGGCACACACTAGGTAGGCAGGGAATGCAAATTCTCGTCCATATCTTGTCACTGATGCCTCCAGGCAACCTTGGGCTGATTGCCTTGCTCTGAGCCTCAGTTTCCCCATCACCTGTACCTCTTCCCACTCCCTATCACCATATCCCAGCATGCCAGCTTCTTTGCTGTCTTTGTCTTTGGTTTCTTGTTTTGTTCTGTTTTTTAGACAGGGTCTCACTCTGTTACCCAGGCTGGAGTGCAGTGGCATGGTTATGGCTCACTGCAGCCTCCAATTCCTGGGCTAAAGTGATCCTCCCATTTCAACTTCCAGAGTAGCTGGGACAACAGGCATGTGCCACCAGGCCTGGCTAATTTCTTTATTTTATTTTCTTTATTTTCTTTTATTATTTTATTTTATTTTTTGAGATGGAGTCTCAAAGACCAAGCTGGAGTGCAGTGGTGTGATCTCGACTCACTGCAACCTCCGCCTCCTGGGTTCAAGCAATTATCCTGCCTTAGCCTCCCGAGTAGCTGGGATTACAGGCATGCGCCACCACACCCGGCTAATTTTTGTATTTTTAGTAGAGATGGAGTTTCACCATTATGGCCAGGATGGTCTTGAATTCCTGACCTCAAGTGATCCACCTGCCTCAGCCTCCCAAGGTGCTGGGATTACAGGCATGAACCACTGTGCCTGGCCAATTTTCTTACATTTTGTAGAGACTGGCTGTCACTTATGTAGCCCAGGCTGGTCTTGAACTTCTATCCCTTTATCTTTATTCATGGCACTTATTGCCATGAATGATTAACCTCATATAAGCATTTCTTTCTTTTTTTCTTTTTTTTTTTTTCTTTGAGATGGAGTCTCACTCTGTCACCCAGGCTGTAGTGCAGTAGTGCGATCTCGGCTCACCACAACCTCTGCCTTCTGGGTTCAAGGGATTCTCCTCCCTCAGCCTCCTGAGTAGCTGGGATTACAGGTGCGTGCCACCATGCCTGGCTAAGTTTTATATTTTTAGTAGAGATGGGGTTTCACCGTGTTGGCCAGGCTGGTCTCGAATTTCAGGTGATCCACCTGCCTCGGCCTCCCAAAATGCTGGGATTACAGGCGTGAGCCACCATGCCTGGCCTCATATAAGCATTTCTGCCTCCATTGATCATCCATCTGTCCCTCTTGAAGGTCAGTTTCACCAAGGCAGGCATCTTTGTTTTGTTCACTGTTGTGGCCTCAGGGCTGGACACAGTGAGTCAAACATAGAAGGTGCTCAGTAAATACGTGTTGACTGAAACCATGGGCAGAGGCTAATTCAGAATGGGTCTGAGGATCTTACCTGGCAGTGATGATGCACCATGGCCCAGGCAGGCCAGGAGGAGAGAAGCGGCGTGCTTCTCCGTAGATCCCCCAGCTTCCCAGGCCATCCCAGGCCACTCCCTGGTCATTTACCCTCATCTGCCCTGAAAAAGGGATTGTTGAGGGGAACCTAGAATCGTCTCTCTGCAGTTTCAGTCTTTCCTAATCCCCTGGGGTCTCGTTCCCACTGGGGACACAGGTGGCCTCATCAGGAACTCTGCTCTGGGTAACAGAATGCAGAAGTGTGAACCTGGCTCTGCCACCTACCAGCTGTCACTCCACCTTCTTGGGCCTTACTCTCCTCATCTGTAGAATAGGGTTAGCAATAGAATCCATGTCACCAGGTTAGAGTAAGGAGTCAGTGGTTTGACCTCCAGAAACTAACCAGCCTGATCTCTGACGCCAAATAAGTATTGGTGATAACGAGCATTTTTATGGGAGGAGCATTCACCTGTCAGTAATTCAGAGATCAACACCTTTTCCTTTTGTTTTTCAGGATTAAGAAAGAATGGTGGGACCAGATTCCCAACCCAGCCCGCAGCCACCTCGTGGCTATAATAATCCAGGATGCTCAGGTAGGAGCGGGCGTGGGTGAGGATATGTGGGACTGCGTACAGGAAGAAATGTGGTTCAGAACACCTGGGCTGTTAAGGACATTCATTGGCTTCTGGAATGGCAAATGGACAGTCAGGAGGGTTGCAGGGGAGACAGAGGCAGAAGCCGAATGAGGTCATTAGGAGACCAGAGGCTTTCCCGCCCTTCCTCTTGGCAATCCCAGCCTGGGGTGGGCTCCTCTGGAGTTGGTTTCCTGTTTTTTTCCCTCCCCTTGGGAGAATGACCCTTGGGTCATCATCACTGTGTCATTCCCTGGGGAGGTGCCAGTACCAGGGCTAGAGGCCAGAAGGAGAGGAGGACCGAGAGGGTGACAGGCTTTCTGTGTCTTCCTCTTAAGCATAGGAAACTGCCCCCGCAGCACCAGCGAATCCCTTCCGGGTTCTCATTGGCCTGAAATGTATCCCACCCCTGAGCCAGGGGTGGAGTCAGCTTCCCCAAGGCGATGGTCCTGTGGGTGAGTGGGTGGGGTTTGCCTGAGCAAGATTAGACTTCTCTAGGAAGGAGAAACAGGGGATACAGGCCCTGTCTAGAAGAGAAGGTCTCAGGGTCCTTGCTTTCCCAGGGACTCTGGAATCTAGTGGTGCTGGCTTTGGTTCCTGACTCTGCCACTCACTGGCAGTGTGGACTTGAGCAAGTTGCTTAATTCTCTGAGCCTCAGTTTCTTCTTGTGGGTTATAACAGTGTTTACCTGGTAGGGCAGATATTGGAATTTATTGAGACAATACATATAAAGTGCATATTCCAGCCTCTTGCAAATACCAAGTGCCATTTATGTATCAGTGTTCACTATGTAACAAATGACCCTGAAATGTAGAGGGTTACAACACCAACTTTATTTAGCTCATGCTTCTGCAGGCTGGCATTTGGGGCTCGGCTCAGCAGTGAGGGTGGCGGGGGAGGCTGGGCTGGGCTGGGGAGATCTGGACTGAGCTGGCCTCCCTCCATGGCCTCCCTCCGTGTCTGACAGTTGGCTTTTTTTTTTTTTTTCTTTTTCTGAGACGGAGTTTTGCAGTTATTGCCCAGGCAGGAGTGCAATGGCGTGATCTTGGCTCACCACAACCTCCGCCCCCTGGGTTCAAGCGATTCTGTTGCTTTGGCCTCCCAAGTAGCTGGGATTACAGGCATGCGCCACCACACCAGGCTAATTTTGTATTTTTAATAGAGACGGGATTTCTCCATGTTGGTCAGGCTGGTCTCGAACTCCTGATGTCAGGTGATCCACCCGCCTCGGCCTCCCAAAGTGCTGGGATTACAGGCATGAGCCACTGCACCCAGCCTAGTTGGCTGACTTTTACCTGGGACAGTCCAGGTGCGTGAACCATGTGCCTCCCACCCTCCAGCAGGCCGGCCCAGGCTTGTTCACCAAGTGGCTCAGTTTTCGAGGGTGGGAAGTCCCAAGGCTTCTTGAGGCCCAGGCGCAGAACTGGCACGATGTCACTTCCATCACATTCTATGGGTCCAAGCAAGTCCCAGGGCCAGGGTAGATTCAAGGGATGGGAGGAGATTCAGAGCACTCCTCTGTGGCCACTTTTGCCATCGACCACAGTCCCTGTGAATATTAGGACAATGTCATTAATTCCCAGGAATCTGAGGCTCAGAAAGCGTAAGTGACCTGTTGGACTTCCGACTTGTGTGATGTCAAGGCTTGCACCCCTTCCTGAGCATTGCCGTACTGCGGGCCGGGCTGCAAGGCCACTCTGCTCTTTCATTGGCTGTCTCTGTATTTTAGGAGTCACAGTGGGAGAAGCGATCCCGAGGCCAGGAACCAGCCAAGTGCCCGTATGTATCTGAACTTAGGTCACAGCCTGCATGCATTGGGAAGGTGATAGAATTGGAGAGGCAAACCCCTAGCTCTATGTCTGCCTTCTCTTCCCCAGCATTCGGTAATTGCCCTGTGACGTTAGGCTTCAAGGGACAGCAGGAGGAGGGGTGTTTTGGAAACGTGGAGTGCTGGCCAAGCCCCCTGAGTTTCACTGGTGTGTCAGGTACATGGTGAAGCCCCTTGGGAGTGCTGTATAGTTAACAATCAGAGCAGACGTGCCTGTTGTTAAAATCCTGACCTAATTATATACCTGTTGGCAAATAGCCACTATCCTGAACACTCCCCCACTTTTTTTTTTTAAATATACAGGATCTCACTCTGTCGCCCAGGCTGATGTGCAGTGGTGCAATCATAGCTCACCACAGCTTCAAACTCCTGGGCTCAAGTGATCCTCCCACCTTAGCCTCCCGAGTAGCTGATACTACAGACGTACATTACCACGCCTGGCTATTTTAAAAGGTTTTTGCCTGTAATTCCAGCTACTCAGGAGGCTGAGGCATGAGAATCACTTGAACCCGGGAGGTGGAGGTTGCAGTGAGCGGAGATTGTGCCACTGCACTCCAGCCTGGGTGACAGAATGAGACTCTAGTCTCAAAAAAAATAATAATAAAAAAAGTTTTTGTAAAGACAAGCTCTCGCTGTGTTGCCCCGCCACTGTGGCCTCCTTAGCTTCTTCCCTGGGGCCTGCTGGACCTTTCCACACTCCAGAAACTAAAGGGGGTCCAGGATGCTTCTTCAACCCTAGGACCCTGCATCTTTTTTGGGACACAGGGTCTTGCTCTGTCCCTCAGGCTGGATACAGTGATTCACTGCAGCCTCAAACTCCTGGGATCAAGTGATTCTCTGGCCTCAGCCTCGTGAGTAGCTGGGACTAAAGTGATACACCAATATGCCCAGCTAATTTTTCATTTTTTAAAAAATTTTTGTAGAGATGTTTGAGACAGCCTGGGCTCTGTTGCCCAGGCTGTTCTCAAGCTCCTGAGCTCAAGCAATCCTCCCGCCTCAGCCTCCTAAAGTGCTGGGATTACAGGCGTGAGCCCCTGCACCCGGCTTCCATGGCTTGGGATATGGTGTTGCTTTTAATTATAATCATCCATAAAGACTTTTTCTTATTCAACAGATCTGAGCTTGTGTTTGGTGCCAGGACATGTGCTGGGTTCCTGAAATCCCAAAGACACAGGCCCTACCCTCATTTCCCATTCTAGCAATATAGACTGATCAATTACTGATTGTAACATTAAAAGGCATATCTGCAGTAGATGGCCATCAGGACATGATGATTTCAGGCTGGGCTTTGAAGAATGAATAGGAGTTTTTCAAGTATTGAAACTGAACCCTGATCAAACTTTGCTTTTGCAGACACTGGAAGAATTGTCTTACCAAGCTCTTGCCCTGTTTTCTCGAGCACAACATGAAAAGGGATGAGGATCCCCACAAGGCTGTCAAAGATCTGCCTTTCCAGGGCTCTGGAAAATCATCATGGTGCCCGGTGGAGATCAGCAGGACAGTCCTCTGGCCAGAGAGCATCAGCGTGGTGCGGTGCATGGAGTTGTTTGAGGCTCCAGTGGAGTGTGAGGAGGAGGAGGGGGCAGAGGAAGAAAAAGGGAGCTTCTGTGCATCACCTGAGAGCAACAGGGATGACTTCCAGGAGGGAAGGGAGGGTATTGTGGCCCGGCTGACAGAGAGCCTGTTCCTTGACCTGCTCGGAGGGGAGAATGGGGGCTTTTGCCAGCAGGACATGGGGGAGTCGTGCCTTCTTCCACCTTTGGGAAGCACGAGTGCTCACATGCCCTGGGATGAGTTCCCAAGTGCAGGGCCCAAGGAGGTGCCTCCCTGGGGCAAGGAGCAGCCTCTCCACCAGGAGCCGAGTCCTCCTGCCAGCCCAACGCAGAGCCCAGACAACCTGACTTTCACAGAGATGCCCCTCGTCGTCTCAGGCAACCCTGCTTACCGCAGCTTCAGCAACTCCCTGAGCCAGTCCCCGCATCCCAGAGAGCTGGGTCCAGACCCGCTGCTGGCCAGACACCTGGAGGAAGTGGACCCTGAGATGCCCTGTGCCCCCCAGCTCTCTGAGCCAACCACTGTGGGCCCACCTGAGCCAGAAACCTGGGAGCAGATCCTCCGTCGGAATGTCCTCCGGCACGGGGCGGCTGCAGTCCCCGCCTCGGCCCCCACCAGTGGCTATCGGGAGTTTGTACATGCGGTGCAGCAGGGTGGCATCCAGGCCAGTGCGGTGGCGGGCTTGGGTCCCCCGGGAGAGGCTGGGTACAAGGCCTTCTCGAGCCTGCTTGCCAGCAGTGCCGTGTCCCCGGGGGAATGTGGATTTGGGGCTAGCAGTGGGGAAGAGGGGTATAAGCCTTTCCAAGACATCATTCCTGGCTGCCCCGGGGACCCTGCCCCAGTCCCTGTCCCCTTATTCACCTTTGGACTGGACAGGGAGCCACCTCACAGCCCGCAGAGCTCACACCTCCCAAGCAGCTCCCCAGAGCACCTGGGTCTGGAACCAGGGGAAAAAGTAGAGGACATGCAGAAGCCCCCACTCCCCCTGGAGCAGGCCACAGACCCCCTTGGGGACAGCCTGAGCAGTGGCATAGTCTACTCAGCCCTCACCTGCCACCTGTGCGGCCACCTGAAGCAGTGTCATGGCCAGGAGGATGGTGGCCAGGCCCCTGTCGTGGCTAGTCCCTGCTGTGGCTGCTGCTGTGGAGACAGGTCCTCGCCCCCTACACCCCCCCTGAGGGCCCCAGACCCCTCTCTAGGTGGGGTTCCACTGGAGGCCAGCCTCTGTCCGGCCTCCCTGGCACCCTCGGGCATCTCCGAGAAGAGTAAATCCTCATTGTCCTTCCATCCTGCCCCTGGCAGTGCTCAGAGCTCCAGCCAGACTCCCCAGATTGTGAACTTTGTCTCCGTGGGTCCCACATGCATGAGGGTCTCTTAGGTGCATGCCCTCTTGTTGCTGAGATCTGCAGATGAGGACTAGGGCTTATCCATGCCTGGGAAATGCCACCTCTTGGAAGGCAGCCAGGCTGGCAGATTTCCAAAAGACTTGAAGAAACGTGGTATGAAGGTGTTAGGTTCCACTGACATTGGCCTAACGCTGGGCTGCAGAGACTGGACTCCGCCCAGCATTGGGCTGGGCTCGCCACATCCAATGAGAGTAGAGGGCACTGGGTCGCTGTGCCTCACGGCAGGCCCCTGCAGGAAAACTGAGGGCCTTGGGCACCTCGACTTGTGAACAAGTTGTTGGCTGCTCCATCCACAACTTCTGCAGCAGACTGTCCCTGTTGTACCTGCCCAGGGCATGTTTTGCCCGCCAAATCACCATGGCCCACGTAGAGGCCCACCTGCCTCTGTCTCACTGAACTAGAAGCTGAGCCTAGAAACTTAACACAGCCATCAAGGGAATGACTTGGGCGGCCTTGGGAAATTGATGAGAAATTGCAGTTCAGGGAGGGTGGTCATTACCTAGAGGTGCACTTTCATTCAACAGAGCTTCCTTAGGTTGCTGGAGGCAGCATCCCGGCTGTCAAGGGGTGTTCAGTTAACGGGAGCAGCAGAGGACATGAAAAATTGCTATGACTAGAGCAGGGACAATTTGTTGCCAACCACCCATGCACAGCTGTATGGCTGGGGGCTCCTCATATGCGTGGGACCCCCAGAATAAATATGCTCAGCTACCCTGTGGGCCGAGCGATCCAGGCAGCAGGCATAAGGCACAAGTTACCCTGCACGTTGGCCCAGACCTCAGGTGCTAGGGAAGGCGGGGACCTTGGCTTGAGTAATGCTCATCTGTGTGTTTTAAAGATAGTTTCATCACCTGTTGTCTGTGTTTGCTGAGGAGAGTGGAACAGAAGGGGTGGAGTTTTGTATAAATAAAGTTTCTTTGTCTCTTTATTTTGTATGTGTTAACCAAACATACTGCCAGACACTGCTGTGGGTGTCGTGTCTCTAATAACTCCTGGAGTTCACCCATCCAGAGGAACCGGGATGCAGGGGGTTAAGAAACTTGCCATCTGTGTTTGGGTTCCCCAGACAAGGATTCAAATAGTTGATTTAGGAAGTAATCCCAGGAAACCCTGCTAAGGTAGTGGGAAACTGAGGCAGGGAAGGGCACGAACCAAGCAAGTGTTACCTGAAAGGAGTCCAGATGCAGACCCCAAAAGAGGGTTCTTGGGTCACAAGAAAGAATTCAGGGCAGGTCCATAGAGTCAGTGAAAGCAAGTTTATGAGGAAAGTAAAGGAATAAAAGAATGGCTACTCCATAGACAGAGCGGCCCCGAGGGTTGCTGGCTGCCTATTTTTATGGTTATCTCTTAATTATATTCTAAATAAGGGGTGGATTATTCATGCCTCCCCTTTTTAGACCACATAAGGTAAATTCCTGATGTTGCCATGGCATTTGTAAACTGTCATGGCGCTGGTGGGAGTGTAGCAGTGAGGATGACCGGAGGTCACTCTTGTTGCCATCTTGGTTTTGGTGGGTTAGAGCTGGCTTCTTTACTGCAACCCGTTTTATCAGCAAGGTCTTTATGATCTGTATCTGTGATGACCTATCTCATTCTATGACTAAGAATGCCTTAACCTCCCAGGAATGCAGCCCAGTAGGTCTCAGCCTCATTTTACCCAGCCCCTATTGAAGATGGAGTTGCTCCAGTTTAAATAAACCTCTGAGAAAAGGGTGAGTTATCCAACAGATTACCAGCATGGGCAACTGACACCTGCCGGGGATCTCTGGAAGACCATGCATGGCACATGCCTGTTGTGCCTGCAAAGGGGAGGGAGCTGGGGTATTTGTCCACCAGCTCCCATCTGTGTTTGGCTGAGAGCTGCTTCTAGGAGTGTTAATTCTCCAGCACTTCCAGCTACTCCAGGAAAAAAAAAAAATTATTGAACTGAGAGTTGGAGGTGTTGAGAGATTCTGGCACACCAAGGAGACGTGGACAGGACACCGACAGTGGCTGATACACTTTGCCAAGGTCACACAGCTAGTTAGCAACAGACCTATAGTGGAATCCAGACAGTGTCTCCATCACCCAGGCTCTCTCTCGTGATCTGCACTTCACAATCCCAGGCAGGCAGAGTGATGGTGTGGGCCTTAGATGGGCAGGCTGGGAACCTGAAGCTCCTATGTCTGTATCACTTTGTGTCTCTGAGTAAGTGCCCTGATTTCACACTTGAGAAGCTTGGCCATTTTAGATTCCTTCCTGCTCTAGGAGCCTACATAATACATTGGAAATGATGGGGAGCTCTCTACCTCACATGCAGCCTGATGTTTGTTAGAAACACCCTGCACCAAGTATGATGGCTCACGACTGTAATCCCAGCACTTTGGGAGGCTGAGGCAGGTGGATCACTTGAGGTCAGGAGTTCAAGACCAGCCTGGCCAACATGGTGAACCCTCATCTCTACCAAAAAATAAAAAAATTAGCCAGGTGTGGTGGCGGGGCACCTATAATCTCAGCTACTTAGGAGGCTGAGTTGGTAGAATTGCTTCAACCCGGGACACGGAAGTTGCAGTGAGCTGAGATCGTGCCATTGCACTCCAGCTTGGATGACAGAGGGAGACCCTGTCTCAGAAAACAAACAAACAAAAAAAACCACCTCCTTGTTCTAAGCCCAAATCTATCCCTTTAGCTGCCCAAATCACACAGTTTACAGCTGGAGAAACCGTTTTAGAGAGGAAAAGGGATTTGCCCAAAGTCACCCAGAGAATAGCAGAGCCTGAATTAGCCTTCTGGACTTCTTGCCTCCAAAAGCTCTTTATAATAAAATATAATAATTTAAAATAAAAATAGGTATCTATTTAGGGCCAAGCAATATGCTAAGCACCGTCCAGCCACTGTCATTTACATCTCCAAACAGCTCTAGTTGGCAGGCTCAATGATTATCCCAATTTTACAGATAAGGAAACAGGTCCAGAGAGGTTGAGGATTAGCTTAGGAAATCCTGGGCCAGGATTTGAACGCAGGTCTGACCTAAGCGCTCCCGGCCGCCATGATATGTCAGCTCATGTCATCCTGACACCTACTCAGATGTCGGCTCGAATCCACTTTGCCTGAGCATTGTCTCAGAAACATCTAATTTAAAAATTAGGCAGAAAATAGAAAATAGGCTGGGCGCGGTGGCTCACGCCTGTAATCCCAGCACTTTGGGAGGCTGAGGCGGGCGGATCACGAGGTCAGGAGATCGAGACTATCCTAGCTAACTAACACGGTGAAACCCCGTCTCTACTAAAAATACAAAAAATTAGCCAGGCGCGGTGGCGGGCGCCTGTAGTCCCAGCTACTCGGGAGGCTGAAGCAGGAGAATGGCGTGAACCCGGGAGGCGGAGCTTGCGGTGAGCCGAGATTGCGCCACTGCACTCCAGCCTGGGCGACAGAGCGAGACTCTGTCTCAAAAAAAATAAAAAAGAAAGAAAAAGAAAAAGAAAATAGAAAATATATTTGAGTGCTAGAGATGCAATTGGACTGGGAGCCCAACACAGAATAGAGGCTGGACTCATGGTTCCCTCCCCAGGATCTTACGGCAAAAGAAATCCAAGTTGTTGGCCTTAGCTCCTATTACTGAACTGGCTGGGCTTTGGGAAGCCACAGAGGGGTGGGAAGACCTGGTGGATCAGGTGGGCCCAACTCAGGCCGGCCCCCGCCCTGCAGGAAGTAGGCAGGGTCCAGGGTCGTGGGCCCAAACTGCGGGAGTTTCCCCGGCAGCCCCCGGGGCTGGACCAGAGGGCAGGAGGGGACCACCTGGGTAGCAGCACCAGAGTGGGCTGAGTGGCGTGGGCCCTTGTGGGGAGCTTCCAGAGATGTTGATTTTGGGATCCTCCCTCAGCCCTGCCTTTACACAGAATTAGTGGAGAGGAAAGCAGTGAGTGCGTCTGCATTAATTTTTTTTTTTTATTTTACAAAAAGCGGCTTATTGCATTTTTCTGATTACTCTATCAGCACGTGCAGACCTTTTCCTATTCAGAGAAAGCCTGAAGGTACAAAGAGGAAAGTGAAGAAAAACCACCGGAAATCCCATCCCCGCCCCAGCATCTGGCACTGTGTGGGCGATCACAAAATGAGTGCTTGTTTTTGAAGGCGTAGTATCTCCATGAGCATTCGGTTGAACAACCTTTCTGACTTTATTTTTCCCACGAAAGTTATTAATTATAAAACAAAAAGCAAAACACCAAAAAAACAAAAAACAAAAAACCCAGCAAGTGTTTGAGCTCCCACCACCAAGGACGTCTGACGTCACTGGATCCTCCGAGGCAGCCGATGAGGCTGCGTGGGACTTGCCCACAATGTGATGTGCCCTTACCGTGTGACATAGCCAGGCTTAGAACCTGAGTCCTAACTAACTGCCCTGTATATACCATGGGCTCATCGTTTTCCCTGGTTCCAGCTCAGAACAGAGACTCAGAGGAACAAGGGCTCTGCGCTCACCCTGCCTGGTTAGGTCCAGCCTTTGCCGATTCCAAGCTGTGTCACCATGGGAAGTGTTTGCCCACTCTTGGCCTAGATTTCCTCCTTGGTAAAAGGCACACAAGAGCAGTACTCTGCATGCCACAGTGGTGGGGTGGGCAGCAGATGACGTGGTGGGTGGAGGCCAGATGACACCCAGCTGCTCTTGAGCTTAACTTGCCTGTAGTGGTGGGAGGACCGTGTCAGTTCTTCTGCCATATCCCACCTGTTTCCACCAGGATGTTTGTTGACAAGCCAGAGGCGCCGGCCAGGGTGGAAGGGGTGCGAAAAGGAGGTCATCTCCCTGGTCCCTGCTGCCCTCTGGTGACCACATCAGCATCAGCGCCTGCTCCATCCCAGCAGCTCCAGGTCCAGGCCGTCCCCAGAAAACTTGGCCTGGGAGATCCCTACCCCCCCATCCCACCTCTCTTCCATCTCTGCATTTTCCAGAAATTCCGCCAGCACCAGACAAAAGAGCCTAATATCCATTAGATATGCTGTGTGGCGCCAGACCAGCGTGTAACCTCTCAGTGCTTGATTCGTCCTCTGTAAAATGGGAATCATTATCGTATCTGCCTCATGTAGCTAATGTGAGAATTAAATATGTCAGCATCTGTGAGGCCCTCAGAACTATGCCTGCAGCTGCGTGCAGTGGCTCATGCTTGTAATCCCAGCACTGTGGGAGGCCAACGCAGGCGGATCGCCTGAGGTAGGCATTCGAGACCAGCCGGGCCAACATGGTGAAACCCTGTCTCTATTAAAAATACAAAAATTAGCAGGGCATGGTGATGGGTGCCTCTAATCCCAGCTACTCAGGAGGATGAGGCAGGAGAATCGTTTGAATCTGGGAGGTGGAGGTTGCAGTGAGCAGAGATCGTGCCACTGCACTCCAGCCTGGGCAATAAGTGGGACTTGTTAATCCCTTAAAAGTATTTGCTAACATTCTTCTTCCTCTTCCTCTTCTTTTTTTTTTTTTTTTTTTTGAGACAGAATCTTTCTCTGTCACCCAGGCTGGAGTGCAGTGGCTCAATCCTGGCTCACTGTAGCCTTGCACACCTGGGCTCATGTGATTCTCCCACCTCACGCTCTCAAGTAGCTGCGACCACAGGGGCACACACCATCATGAATCCTGTCTAATTAAAAAAAAAATTTTTTTTGTAGAGACAGGGAATCACTATGTTGCCTAGGCTAGTCCCAAACCCCTAGGGTTCCAAGCGATCCATCCACCTCAGCCTCCCAAAGTGCTAGGATTACAGATAAGGGCCACTGTGCCTGGTCTGCTAATATTATCCTTAATATTACACTGAATAGGCCTGTGGATTTTGTGGGAGGTGAGGATATAAAACATAATTAGAGGAAATAATGACATTCTAAATTTAATTTGACTTTATTACAAAAAGGGCAGAATGGAGCAACTGTGATCCAGGACAAAAAATTGTCCCAATCCCATCATTCAACCCACTTGTGTTTGCATCTGTTTGTGCCACTTCTGTATGTTGTTTACATGCAGAGTCGGTGTTTGCATAATTGTGGTTTTATATCATTCATTTCTCATCATATCTATATCTATATATTTATATTTATATTCCTGACATTTTTCTAGAGACTTTTTCTCTTTTTCCCTTATGTTCTTCCATACTGGGACTTATAGGACCTTGCCCAGACTCAACTTCTCTCTTCTCCATGGACCCAAGTTGCTGAGCTTCCAACAGGTCTTTACAGCGAAGGAGAATGAGACAGAGAGAAGCAGAGATGCAGAGAGAAAGACAGAGAGACAAGACTAAACTGATTGATCCCAACTCCATTATGATATCTGACTCCAACCACAGAATGACCCCTGACCTAGCCACAGACTGACTTCTGATCCTGGCCACAGTCCACCTCCTGTCCTCCGCCACAGAACGGCTCTGATTCAAGCCAGGAACTGAGTTCTGACTCATGTTACTGACTTACTCATGATCCTGGTTGCAGGCTGGCCCCAGCCACATGCTGACCCCTGACCCTCACCACAGACAGATCTTTGATCCCAGCGATAGACTGACCTCTGATTCTGGCCACCCTGACCCATCACTCCTATATACTGATGACCCACCTTAGCGTGATCCCACCCAGGAACTGGCATTTACTGGGACAGGATCTTGGCCACCTGCTGCTCTGCACGAGGCCCTACTCATCCTCCCCCTTCCACCACCATCCATGATTTCCTGATTTCTAGCAGCAAATTTAGCTTGAGCTGGTCAACATAGGTGGGCTGCCTGACCTTCTTCTCTGCCATGGAACCACAGAGCAGGCCAGCAATTCTCCTTCCTAATCAAAAAGAGCAACATGGAGGAGAAGGCCCCTTTCCCACCTTCCTTTCTGCTTTGGATGGTGCTTTGGCAGCCACCTTGCAATCATGAGGAGGCAAGCCTGGAGATGAAAGGAGGCATTTTGAATATGGCACAGTGGAAGAAGAAAAAGGCCTGCCTGGATCTTTGATTACATCACCAAGTGATCAAACCAACCTTAAATTCTTAAATAAACTGTAAGTGTGCTTTTCTTTAAACCACTGTGAGTTTTCTTTTGCAGTCATAAAGCAGCCTTAAAAATTGCAGTAGGTACAATAATGAACCCCTCAAGATGTCCATGTCCCAATCCCCGGAACCTGTAAACATGTTACATTACATGGCAAGGGGGCATTAAGGTTGCAGATGGAAGCAAGGTTGCTAATCAACTGACCCTGAGATGTAGAGGGAGATTATCCTAAATTATCCAGACAGACCCAAAATAATCTCAAGGATCTTCATAAGTGAGAGATGCAGGAGAAGCCAAGTCAGAGAGAAATTTCAAGATATTATGCTTCTGGCCTTGAAGATGGAGGAAAGGGCCATGGGCCAAGGAATACAGGTGACCACTTGAAACTGGAAAAGTCAAGGAACAGACTTCCCTAGAGTTTCCTGAATGAACACGGCCTTGCTGAGACCCTGATTTTGAGCTCGGTGAGACCAGTTTCAGACTTCTGACTTCTGGAATTGCAAGATCATAAATTTCAGTTTTAGGCCACTAAACTTGTGGAAATTTGTCAGAGAAGCAATGGGAAATGAACGCGCGGGTGCATTCATGCATCCAACTTTAGGCTCTGGACTCTTCCTCAAGCTCCTTCCCCAATCCCCATTCTCTCCCTCTGTATTGGCACTCAGTCTTCACTTGCAGAGGATCCTGTAAAATTCCTGCCCATTCCATATCGGCATCCACCCTCTCTTGTTACAGTTGACGTAGGACAGGCCGGCTCCACAGCTATGGACCAGATAGCAGCCCATACCCCCGTGCTCAGAGGACCCCTACTCTTCAGTGTCATGCTCTGAAGTCCCCATTTTGAAATTCTTGGCCAGGCACAGTGGCCCACACCTGTAATCCCAGCACTTTTGGAGGCCAAGGTGGGCAGATCATTCAAAGTCAAGAGTTTGAGACTGGCCTGGCCAATATGGTGAAATCCCATGTCTACTAAAAATACAAAAATTAGCCAAGCATGGTGGTACATGCCTGTAATCCCAGCTACTCAGGGAGGCTGAGGCAGGAGAATCACTTGAACCAGGGAGGTGGAGGTTGCAGTGAGCTGAGACTATGCCACTGTACTCCAGCCTGGGCAACAGAGCGAGACTCTGTCTAAAAAAAAAAAAAAAAAAGAGAGAGAGAGAGAAAAGAAATTCTTAAAAATTTTATCTCTGAAGTTGCATTTTGTAGGGGGGTTCAGTGGGACCAAGGACCACCCACTGAGGGTTTGGAGCCTTAGCTCACACATGGTCTCACCACCTGCCTGCTTCCCTGGGACAGGCTCCTGGCCACCTGCTGCTCTGTCCCCGGCACACCAGGCCCTACTCATCCTCCCCCTTCCACCACCATCCATGGCCACCGCTGCCTTCTGCCCCTGGAGGAGGCCTGGGCACAGGTGCAAAAGCTGACCAAGGTCAGTAGCTCACCTCATGGGACCTTGGGTTGGAGCATGGTGACAGTCATTCCTACCCCAGGGGTATCTGCTGGGCAGCCAGAGGGCACAGCTCGGCCCACTCCTAATCCAGGAACCAAGAGTGACCATCTTGAATTCTCAGCCCTTTTGTTTTGTTTTGTGTTTGAGACAGAGTCTCGCTCTTGTCCCCCAGCTTGGAGTGCAGTGGCTCAGTCTCAGCTCACTGCAACCTCTGCCTCCCGGGTTCAAGTGATTCTCCTGCCTCAGTTGGGATTACAGGCACAAGCCGCCAGGCCCGACTAATTTTTGTATTTTTAGTAGAGACGGGGTTTCGCCATGTTGGCCAGGCTGGTCTCAAACTCCTGGACTCAAGTGATCCGCCCGCCTCGGCCTCCCAAAGTGCTGGGATTACAGGCGTGAGCTACCGTGCCTGGCCAAATTATCAGCCCTTTTTGAATAAGAAGAGCTGCATTTTTATTTTGCACAGTGCCCCTCCAATGATGTAGCCGTTCCTGATGTGGGGTCATTCCCTCTCTCCCAGTCTGAGCTCTCGTTTCCCTCTGGACCCTAAAACACCATCACTCCCCTGTGTCTTCACCTGCCTCCCTCTGCTGGCCTTTCCTCATCGCCATGCACATCTACTCAAGTCTTTCCATCTTCAAACAGCCCAAGCTTCCCTCCGCCCCCGCCTCCTATTTCTCTCTCTCGCCTCCTCTCCCCCAGCCACAGTGCTTGTGTTCAAAAGCTGTCTCCTCTCTTGGGCTCCACTTCCTTCCTCTGCACCCACTCCTCAACCCTCTCTGTGCAGAGTCGGCCCGACTCTGCTACGAAACTACTTGTACTGAAGCCAGCTCCACCATCCAAGCCAAGTCTCGGTTTCAATCCATACCGCTCTGTGGCACTAGCCTCTCCCTCACTCCTGAAACTCGACCCCTCTTGGTTCTCTGACACTGGCTGTTTGCTCCTGTCCAGTCTCTTTTTCTTTTTCTTTTTTTTTTTTTTTTTGCAAAAAACACAAGACACTTTTATTATCTCACACTGTCAGTGAGTCAGGAGATTAAGCATGGTTTAGCTAGATGCTCTGCTTATGGCTCACAAAGCTTCAATCAAGGTGTCAGAGGGACTGCAGTCTCATCATCTGCTTGCAAGCTCACATGGTTGTTGGCAACCTTTAGTTTCTTTTTTTTTTTTTTTTTTTTAATTTTTTTTTTTTTTATTATACTTTAAGTTCTAGGGTACATGTGCATGACGTTTATATCATGTATAACTCCCCAATGCAATCCCTCCCTCCTCCCCCTCCCCATGATAGGCCCCAGTGTGTGATGTTCCCCTTCCCGAGTCCAAGTGATCTCATTGTTCAGTTCCCACCTATGAGTGAGAACATGCGGTGTTTGGTTTTCTCTTCTTGTGATAGTTTGCTAAGAATGATGGATTCCAGCTGCATCCATGTCCCTACAAAGGACGCAAACTCATCCTTTTTTATGGCTGCATAGTATTCCATGGTGTATATGTGCCACATTTTCTTAATCCAGTCTGTCACAGATGGACATTTGGTTGATTCCAAGTCTTTGCTATTGTGAATAGTGCCGCAATAAACATACGTGTGCATGTGTCTTTGTAGTAGAGTAATTTATAATCCTTTGGGTATATACCCAGTAGTGGGATGGCTGGGTCATATGGTACATCTAGTTCTAGATCCTTGAGGAATCGCCATACTGTTTTCCATAATGGTTGAACTAGTTTACAATCCACCAACAGTGTAAAAGTGTTCCTATTTCTCCACATCCTCTCCAACACCTGTTGTTTCCTGACTTCTTAATGATTGCCATTCTAACTGGTGTGAGATGGTATCTCATTGTGGTTTTGATTTGCATTTCTCTGATGGCGAGTGATGATGAGCATTTTTTCATGTGTCTGTTGGCTGTATGGATGTCTTCTTTTGAGAAATGTCTGTTCATATCCTTTGCCCACTTTTTGATGGGGTTGTTTGTTTTTTTCTTGTATATTTGTTTGAGTTCTTTGTAGATTCTGGATATTAGCCCTTTGTCAGATGAGTAGGTTGCAAAAATTTTCTCCCATTCTGTAGGTTGCCTGTTCACTCTGATGGTAGTTTCTTTTGCTGTGCAAAAGCTCTTTAGTTTAATTAGATCCCATGTGTCAATTTTGGCTTTTGCTGCCGTTGCTTTTGGTGTTTTAGACATGAAGTCCTTGCCCATGCCTATGTCCTGAATGGTACTACCTAGATTTTCTTCTAGGGTTTTTATGGTATTAGGTCTAACATTTAAGTCTCTGATCCATCTTGAATTAATTTTCGTATAAGGGGTAAGGAAAGGATCCAGTTTCAGCTTTCTACTTATGGCTAGCCAATTTTCCCAGCACCATTTATTAAATAGGGAATCCTTTCCCCATTTCTTGTTTTTGTCAGGTTTGTCAAAGATCAGATGGCTGTAGATGTGTGGTATTATTTCTGAGGACTCTGTTCTGTTCCATTGGTCTATATCTCTGTTGTGGTACCAGTACCATGCTGTTTTGGTTACTGTAGCCTTGTAGTATAGTTTGAAGTCAGGTAGCGTGACGCCTCCAGCTTTGTCCTTTTGACTTAGGATTGTCTTGGCAATGCGGGCTCTTTTTTGGTTCCATATGAACTTTAAAGCCGTTTTTTCCAATTCTGTGAAGAAACTCATTGGTAGCTTGATGGGGATGGCATTGAATCTATAAATAACCTTGGGCAGTATGGCCATTTTCACGATATTGATTCTTCCTATCCATGAGCATGGTATGTTCTTCCATTTGTTTGTGTCCTCTTTGATTTCACTGAGCAGTGGTTTGTAGTTCTCCTTGAAGAGGTCCTTTACATCCCTTGTAAGCTGGATTCCTAGGTATTTTATTCTCTTTGAAGCAATTGTGAATGGAAGTTCATTCCTGATTTGGCTCTCTGCTTGTCTGTTACTGGTGTATAAGAATGCTTGTGATTTTTGCACATTAATTTTGTATCCTGAGACTTTGCTGAAGTTGCTTATCAGCTTAAGGAGATTTTGGGCTGAGACAATGGGGTTTTCTAATATACAATCATGTCATCTGCAAACAGGGACAATTTGACTTCTTCTTTTCCTAACTGGATACCCTTGATTTCTTTCTCTTGCCTGATTGCCCTAGCCAGAACTTCCAACACGATGTTGAATAGGAGTGGTGAGAGAGGGCATCCCTGTCTTGTGCCAGTTTTCAAAGGGAATTTTTCCAGTTTTTGCCCATTCAGTATGATATTAGCTGTGGGTTTGTCATAAATAGCTCTTATTATTTTGAGGTACGTTCCATCAATACCGAATTTATTGAGCGTTTTTAGCATAAAGGGCTGTTGAATTTTGTCAAAAGCCTTTTCTGCATCTATTGAGATAATCATGTGGTTCTTGTCTTTGGTTCTGTTTATATGCTGGATTACGTTTATTGATTTGCGAATGTTGAACCAGCCTTGCATCCCAGGGATGAAGCCCACTTGATCATGGTGGATAAGCTTTTTGATGTGCTGCTGAATCCGGTTTGCCAGTATTTTATTGAGAATTTTTGCATCGATGTTCATCAGGATATTGGTCTAAAATTCTCTTTTTTTGTTGTGTCTCTGCCAGGCTTTGGTATCAGGATGATGTTGGCCTCATAAAAAGAGTTGGGGAGGATTCCCTCTTTTTCTATTGATTGAAATAGTTTCAGAAGGAATGGTACCAGCTCCTCCTTGTACCTCTGGTAGAATTCAGCTGTGAATCCATCTGGTCCTGGACTTTTTTTGGTGGGTAGGCTATTAATTGTTGCCTCAATTTCAGAGCCTGCTATTGGTCTATTCAGGGATTCAACTTCTTCCTGGTTTAGTCTTGGAGAGTGTAAGTGTCCAGGAAATTATCCATTTCTTCTAGATTTTCTAGTTGATTTGCGTAGAGGCATTTATAGTATTCTCTGATGGTTGTTTGTATTTCTGTGGGGTCGGTGGTGATATCCCCTTTATCATTTTTTATTGCGACTATTTGATTCCTCTCTCTTTTCTTCTTATTAGTCTTGCTAGCGGTCTGTCAATTTTGTTGATCTTTTCAAAAAACCAACTCCTGGATTCATTGATTTTTTGGAGGGTTTTTTGTGTCTCTATCTCCTTCAGTTCTGCTCTGATCTTAGTTATTTCTTGCCTTCTGCTAGCTTTTGAATGTGTTTGCTCTTGCCTCTCTAGTTCTTTTAATTGTGATGTTAGAGTGTCCATTTTAGATCTCTCCTGCTTTCTCTTGTGGGCATTTAGTGCTATAAATTTCCCTCTACACACTGCTTTAAATGTGTCCCAGAGATTCTGGTATGTTGTATCTTTGTTCTCATTGGTTTCGAAGAACATCTTTATTTCTGCTTTCATTTCGTTATGTACCCAGTAGTCATTCAGGAGCAGGTTGTTCAGTTTCCATGTAGTTGAGCGGTTTTGATTGAGTTTCTTAGTCCTGAGTTCTAGTTTGATTGCACTGTGGTCTGAGAGACAGTTTGTTATAATTTCTGTTCTTGTACATTTGCTGAGGAGTGCTTTACTTCCAATTACGTGGTCAATTTTGGAATAAGTGCGATGTGGTGCTGAGAAGAATGTATATTCTGTTGATTTGGGGTGGAGAGTTCTATAGATGTCTATTAGGTCCGCTTGGTGCAGAGATGAGTTCAATTCCTGGATATCCTTGTTAACTTTCTGTCTCGTTGATCTGTCTAATATTGACAGTGGAGTGTTGAAGTCTCCCATTATTATTGTATGGGAGTCTAAGTCTCTTTGTAGGTCTCTAAGGACTTGCTTTATGAATCTGGGTGCTCCTGTATTGGGTGCATAGATATTTAGGAGAGTTAGCTCTTCCTGTTGAATTGATCCCTTTACCATTATGTAATGGCCTTCTTTGTCTCTTTTGATCTTTGATGGTTTAAAGTCTGTTTTATCAGAGACTAGGATTGCAACCCCTGCTTTTTTTTGTTCTCCATTTGCTTGGTAGATCTTCCTCCATCCCTTTATTTTGAGCCTATGTATGTCTCTGCATGTGAGATGGGTCTCCTGAATACAGCAGACTGATGGGTCTTGACTCTTTATCCAGTTTGCCAGTCTGTGTCTTTTAATTGGAGCATTTAGTCCATTGACATTTAAGGTTAATATTGTTATGTGTGAACTTGATCCTGTCATTATGATATTAACTGGTTATTTTGCTCGTTAGTTGATGCAATTTTTCCTAGCCTCGATGTTCTTTACATTTTGGCATGTTTTTCCAATGGCTGGTACCGGTTGTTCCTTTCCATGTTTAGGGCTTCCTTCAGGGTCTCTTGTAAGGCAGGCCTGGTGGTGACAAAATCTCTAAGCATTTGCTTATCTGTAAAGGATTTTATTTCTCCTTCACTGATGAAGCTTAGTTTGGCTGGATATGAAATTCTGGGTTGAAAATTCTTTTCTTTAAGAACGTTGAATATTGGCCCCCACTCTCTTCTGGCTTGTAGAGTTTCTGCCGAGAGGTCTGCTGTTATTCTGATGGGCTTCCCTTTGTGGGTAACCCGACCTTTCTCTCTGGCTGCCCTTAAGATTTTTTCCTTCATTTCAACTTTGGTGAATCTGGCAATTATGTGTCTTGGAGTTGCTCTTCTGGAGGAGTATCTTTGTGGCGTTCTCTGTATTTCCTGAATTTGAATGTTGGCCTGCCCTACTAGGTTGGGGAAGTTCTCCTGGATGATATCCTGAAGAGTGTTTTCCAACTTGGTTCCATTTTCCCCCTCATTTTCAGGCACCCCAATCAGACGTAGATTTGGTCTTTTTACATAATCCCATACTTCTTGCAGGCTTTGTTCATTTCTTTTTCTTCTTTTTTCTTTTGGTTTCTCTTCTCGCTTCATTTCATTCATTTGATCCTCAATCGCTGATACTCTTTCTTCCAGTTGATCGAGTCGGTTACTGAAGCTTGTGCATTTGTCACGTATTTCTCGTGTCATGGTTTTCATCTCTGTCATTTCGTTTATGATCTTCTCTGCATTAATTAGTCTAGCTGTCAATTCTTCCACTTTTTTTCAAGATTTTTAGTTTCTTTGCGCTGGGTACGTAATTCCTCCTTTAGCTCTGAGAGGTTTGATGGACTGAAGCCTTCTTCTCTCATCTCGTCAAAGTCATTCTCTGACCAGCTTTGATCCGTTGCTGGCGATGGGCTGCGCTCCTTTGCAGGAGGAGATGCGCTCTTATTTTTTGAATTTCCAGCTTTTCTGCCCTGCTTCTTCCCCATCTTTGTGGTTTTATCTGTCTCTGGTCTTTGATGATGGTGACGTACTGATGGGGTTTTGGTATAGGTGTCCTTCCTGTTTGATAGTTTTCCTTCTGACAGTCAGAAGGACTGTCTGTTGGTCTGTTGGAGATTGCTTGAGGTCCACTCCAGACCCTGTTTGCCTGGGTGTCAGCAGCAGAGGTTGCCGAAGATAGAATATTGCTGAACAGCGAGTGTACCTGTCTGATTCTTTCTTTGGAAGTTTCCTCTCAGGGGTGACTCCACCCTGTGAGGTGTGGGGTGTCAGACTGCCCCTAGTGGGGGATGTCTCCCAGCTAGGCTACTCAGGGGTCAGGGACCCACCTGAGCAGGCAGTCTGTCCGTTCTCAGATCTCAACCTCCGCGTTAGGAGATCCACGGCTCTCCCCAAAGCTGTCAGACAGAGTCGTTCGCGTCTGCCACGGCCCCGCTCTTTCCCCTAATGGACTGCAGCTGTGCGCTGTCCGCAGAGGTAGAGTCTACAGAAACAGGCAGGCTTCCTTGAGCTGCTGTGAGCTCCACCCAGTTCGAGCTTCCCAGCGGCTTTGTTTACCTACTTAAGCCTCAGCAATGGCGGGCGCCCCTCCCCCAGCCTCGCTGCTGCCTTGCGGATAGATCGCCGCAGAGGGCTGTGTTAGCAGTGAGGGAGGCTCCGTGGCCGTGGGACCCTCCCGGCCAGGTATGGGATATAGTCTCCTGGTGTGCCTGTTTCCTTAAAGCGCAGTATTGGGGTGGGAGTTACCCGATTTTCCAGGTGTTGTGTGTCTCAGTTCCCCTCGCTAGGAAAAGGGATTTCCTTCCCCCTTGCGCTTCCAGGTGAGGCGATGCCTCGCCCTGCTTCAGCTCACGCTGGTCAGGCTGCAGCAGCTGACCAGCACCGATTGTCCGGCACTCCCTAGAGAGATGACCCCAGTACCTCAGTTGAAAATGCAGAAATCACCGGTCTTCTGTGTCGCTCGCGCTGGGAGTTGAAGACTGGAGCTGTTCCTATTCGGCCATCTTGTCTTTTTCTTTTTCTTTTCTTTTCTTTCTTCTTTTTTTTTTTTTTTTTTTTTTTTGAGGCAGAGTCTTGCCCTGTCATCCAGGCTGGAGTGCAGTGGCGTGATCTCAGGTTACTGCAACCTCCGCCTCCCAGGTTCAAGCGATTCTCCTGCCTCAGCCTGCTGAGTAGCTGGGATTACAGGCGCCTGCCACCACGCCTGGGTAATTTTTTGTATTTTTAGTAGAGACGGGGTTTCACCACGTTGGCCATGCTGGTCTTGAGCTCCTGATCTTGTAATTCACCTGCCTCGGCCTCCCAAAGTGCCGGGATTACAAACATGAGCCACCGCACCTGGCCCCAGTCTCTTTTTCAAAGGTCTTCTCCTCTGCCCTCTCTTACACATTAGGGGTCTGCAGGGCCCATTTTGGGCCCTCCCCATCTCCTCTCCTCTTTCCACGGAGCTAATTACAACCTTCGCTGAATCTGAACTGGAGTTGCATGGAGCAGAAACTGTGTAGTCTACAGCCCAGCACAGTGCTTGGCACATAGAGCATGCTCAATAAACATTTACTAAGTGAGTGAATGAATGAATGAATGAGTGAATGATGTCTTCTAAACATATCTCCCCAGCCGAGATCTTTTGCCTGAACTCCAGAGTCATACATTCAACTGCAATTCGGTTATGTCTCAGTTTCCACATTCCCCACCCCAACATTTCACATGTCCTAGCCAGTAGCCATTCCTATCTCTTGTAACATATGTTATTATATATTGTATATATTATTCTTTCATTTCTTTTTTTTTTTTTGAGACGGAGTCTCGCTTTGTCGCCCAAGCTGGAGTGCAGTGGCCGGATCTCAGCTCACTGCAAGCTCCGCCTCCCGGGTTCACGCCATTCTCCTGCCTCAGCCTCCCAAGTAGCTGGGACTACAGGCGCCCCCCACCTCGCCCGGCTAATTTTTTGTATTTTTTAGTAGAGATGGGGTTTCACCATGTTAGCCAGGATGGTCTCGATCTCCTGACCTCGTGATCCGCCCGTCTCGGCCTCCCAAAGTGCTGGGATTACAGGTTTGAGCCATCGCGCCCGGCCTATTCTTTTATTTCTTATTTCGCACCAGGTCTCCCACATCTCCCCTATAGAAAGTAGACTCATGGTGAACGAGATTTCAGTTTGTTGGCTCACTGCTTTATTCCAGGGCCTACAACAGTGTCTGGCACATAGTAGGTGCTCAATAAATACTTCTTGGTTGGGCACCGTGGCTCATGCCTGTCATCCCAGCACTTTGGGAGGCCAAGGCAGGTGGACTGCTTGAGCCCAGGAGTTTGAGACCAGCCTGGGCAACATGGCAAAACCTCATCTCTACAAAAAATACAAAAACTAGCCATGCATGGCGGTGCATAATTGTAGTCTCAGCTACTGGGGAGGCTAAGGCGAGAGGATCGTTTGAGCCCAGGAGGTCAAGGTTGCAGTGAGCAATGATCACGCCACTGCACTGCAGCCTGGGCAACAGAGACCCTGTCTCTAAATAAATACATAAAAATAAGTAAATAAATAAATACTTCTTGAACAGATAAATGGATCTCCACAGAGACATCCCCACATCTCAGATTCAGTATATCCAAACAAGCTCTTTATCATCCTCGCCAAACCTCCTCCTTCTGGTTCCTGGTTTTGATTGCTAAAGCAAGAGAGCGGGTGCCCCCCAATTGCCTACCTCCTTCCTCCCTGCAGAACTTCCGGTGCTGTGAGTCTGTCCCTGGGACCCTGCTCTCCAGCTCCTCTGTTCAGCCATGTCAGCCTCCCTATTGTATCCCCTGGGTCTAGGCCAGTAGTGACTTTCTCAAACACTCCCCCGCGCCAGGACCAGGACCATCTTTGTGACTGCGTCCCTTCCTTGCTCCCTGGGGTCCCTAAGATGATTTTAGGTGACATGTGGGCATGGTGAGCTGAGAAAACAATTCCTTTTTCAGTTCTCTTTCTCTTCTCCTCATCAGCCTGCCACAGGCTGCAGCATCTAGCTGGAAGTTAATAACTCGGTTTTGGTTTCATTGGGCTTGTTTTTACAGTTCCCTTCTGTTTACAGTAAAGGATCCTGATCTTTCATGTGTGATGGTGACAATGTTTCATTTGACAATAAGTGATTTAAACAAAAGGAGGAAACCAATATGAAGAAAATGTAATGATGGAGAAAAAATATAAATACGGCAGAAATCACTTGTGTGCATAGGGATGAGAGTTTGGGCAACACTGGCGTACAGGCCCTGTCCAAACCTCTTTGCAACTTGGCCCTGGTTCCCTCAGTTCTCATGTCTTCAGGCACATGACCTGACCCCTCTAGACACCATTATCTGACTACACGCCACCACCCAGCCACAGTTTCCAGCCTACACCATGCAGTTTCAACCTCCAAGCCTTTACTCAAGCCTTTCCCTCTGGCAGGCACGCCCCTCCCTACCACTCTTCCGGAGGAACCCTGACGTCCTGCCTGCCCTGTATCTACTCTCCCTTCTTCTGACATCACCACCCAGTGGTCCTTGCCGGGACAGCGTCTCCCCACTCTCAGTTCACGCAGCTTCCAGAGAACTGATCTAACTCCTAGCTTCCCAACAGGGCACATGACTCAGGCTTGGCCAATCAGAGCATTCCTTTCCCAATCTAAAGATTGGGTCAGGGACAGGCATATGATTCAAACTGACCAATGAGAGCATTTCCTGGTAGCATCATTGGAACCATTAGGAAAACATGCCTTCTTTCCTTTGGGCTTTGAAAGCTGGTAGGTGATAAGTCTTGGCTTCTGAAAGTCCTGCTTTTCTTTGGCCACCATTGAGGCTTACTCAGCTTGCTTGAGAATGAGACTAAAGCCAATACAAAAGAAAGCAGATCCCAGAGTAGAGCCTTCCGGCCTGAAGACATTATTTGAGAACCTTGATCCATCCATGCCTGAAACTATATTCCTAAAAGTCTTATTTTTTACTTTTAAAATGTATTACTATTATTTTAGACACAAGGTCTTGCTCTGTTGCCGAAGCTGGAGTGCAGTGGCACGATTATGGCTCACTGCAGCCTCAAACTCCTGGGCTTAAGTGATCCTCCTGCCTCAGCCTCCTGAGTAGCTGAGACTACAGGCGCAAGTGACAACGCCTGGCTAATATTTGTATTTTTTTGTAGAAACGTTGTCTTGCTATGTTGCCTAGGCTGAATGTTGCCTAGACTGATTTTAAACTCCTAGTCTCAAGTGATTCTCCTGCCTCAGTCTTTCAAAGCTCTGGGATTACAGGCATAAGCCAACATGCCCCACCTAAACTTTCTTTTTAAACAGCCATTTCTGTCGCTTACAACCAGAAAACTCCCTGTGGTTGAAACATAAGCTTATTTATTTATTTATTTGAGGTGGAGTTTCACTCTTGTCGTCCAGGCTGGAATGCAATGGCACGATCTTGGCTCACTGCAACCTCTGCCTCCCAGGTTCAAGGAATTCTCCTGCCACAGCTTCCCAAGTAACTGGGATTACTGGCACCCACCAACACGCTCAGCTAAGTTTTGTGATTTTTAGTAGAGATGAGGTTTCGCCATGTTGTCCAGGTTGATCTCAAACTCCTGACCTCAGGTGACCCAGTCACCTTGGCCTCCCAAAGTGCTGCGATTACAGGCGTGAGCCACTGCGCCCAGTCATAAGCTTATTTTTTATTGAGATAAAATTTATATGACTTAAAATTCACTATTTCAACCACTTAAAAATATATAACTCAGTGGGTTTTAGTGTATTCATGATGTTGTAGTACACACATCCTCACTATGTAATTCTAGAACATTTCCACCATTGCCTCTTCTCTAAAAAAGAAAAAAGAAAAAAAATCCTGATCCGTATCTGTCGTTCCAAATTGCCTCCCCTGATTCCCTGGCAATCACTGCAAAACATCATCTTCTCAGGTACAGTGGCAGCAGGCCTTTCCCTGTGAGTCCTCCCCTCCAGGGAGGGGGGAATTGTTCTCTCCTTTGTCCTCAGGCCTCTTTGATCACTTATTGTAATCGTCACTTACTGCAATTGACTACTTGCACCTGTAGTCCCAGCTACTCAGGAGGATGAAGCAGGAGGATCGTTTAAGCCCAGGAGTTTGAGGCTGCAGTGAGCCATAATTGTGCCACTGCACTCCAGCCTGGGCAGCTGAGCAAGACCTTGTGTCTAAAATTTAATATAAAAATTTTTTTAAATATTAAATCATGGAATATTTCAAACATACAGAAAACCATATCTCTTGTATGTCTCCTATCACGCTCCCTGATAACAGGAACACAGATTCATTACTTCTTCTGTGTCCCAATCCTCAGCCTAGAGCCCAGTCCAGATTAAGTGTTCAGTAGAAAAACAAAACAAGGCCAGATGCAGTGGCTCACGCCTGCAAGCCCAGCACTTTGGAAGGCTGAGGTGGGCGGATCACAAGGTCAGGAGTTCGAGACCAGCCTGGTTAACATGGTGAAACCCCCTCTCTACTAAAGATACAAAAAATTAGCCGGGCGTGGTGGCAGGCACCTGTAATCCCAGCTACACAGGAGGCTGAGGCAGGAGAATCGCTTGAACCTAGGAGGCGGAGGTTGCAGTGAGCCGAGATCATGCCATTACACTCCAGCCTGGGTGACAGGGCAAGACTTCATCTCAAAAAAAAAAAAAGAAAAAAGAAAAGAAAGAAAAACAAAACAAAAATGTGAGCAGAGGCTCACTGCAAACATCCCAGTCCTAGGCCAGATGAAGACATAAAGATTCTGACAAATCTCTGTTGACTGGCTGACCAACAGCCTTGGTCAATGTGTCCATGATGGACAATACTCTGTCTTTGTGTGTAAAGGGCTGGCAGGGAGCAGGGGAGGGACTGAACCATCACTTCCCACACTCTGACATTTCATTAAACCGAGAACTAAATTTACAGTTGTTTCCCATATCTGGGTACCCCCTAAAATTTCCCCAAGCCGCACCTACTTCAGATGCTTCAAGGTAGCATTGCGGGGAGGAAGGGCAGACCAGTGATCTTGGGCATATTGACTTATTAATAACTTCCGTCTGTCTCAGTGGTCTCATCTGTACAGTGGAGCTAAGAATATTAAATACCCCGTAGGATCATCTGAGGATTAAATGAGTGAATACTTGTAAAACACTCAGGATGGTGCTGGTTCCTTTACGAAATCTGCTCAACAGGATGCTTTTGCTGGGGGAACCCAGTGGTGCATGAGATCGCTAAGCTGTTGCAGATCCTATTTCCTCTGCTTGCAAATAACTCTTTCTACCCCTCACTTGCTGCTTTACTCTCTTCCATTTCAGCTTAGATACTACTTCCTCCAGGAAGTCCTCCAGCTCCCCAGGCACTTGGTTAGTGCCTCTCTTCTGGGCTCCTTATCACCAATACTTCCCCATCAGCACAGGCAGCAATGGTCTCAGCACCTTCAGGTACACAGTACCGGGCACAGGGTAAGTGGTGAGTGAATGAAAGAACAGATCAGAATATGCATCAAAAGATGAACAAGAGGTTTGGTTCTTGTCCCTGGCTCTTCTAACTGAGACTCCTTACTCTGTTCCAGGTACCAAAGCTCTGGCTCTGTCCTCCTTGTGTCTATGGGAAGAAAAAGTGTGTTGAGTCCAGCTTGCACCAGCTCCCAGGAGCCACCTGTGGCCATCTTTGCCTCTGCAACCCCTGACATCACCCTGGAAGCCTGAAATGAGCCGCAGTGAGAATATCTACACCATGCAAAGCAGCAAACACCATCTTTCAGGATTTTGCAGCAATCACCACATATTGGGTTTTTGGTTTGTTTTCTGTTGTTTTTGTTGGCTTACCAGCACACCACTGGCTGTGATTTTAGGGGCCCTAAAAAATGGTTGTTTTGGTCTCACCAAGGCACACTCTCTTGATGCCAGGTTTTAGACAAGCAGTTCCCTCTTCCTGGCCACTGTGTCCCTTGCTGGGCCAGTGACAGCTCCCTCATGGCCCCTGAGCTTTTACGTAGGACAAGGCCTGTGCTTATTCATCCCCGCTCTCTCCCTAGCGTGTGAGCGGCAGCTGTCCGTAAATGCTTGTTGATTGACTGACAGACAGTTCTTGGTAAATATTTTTGTGAGAGTTTGACCTTTCCCCCATGTGAATGTGGGGAAACCACGGCAGCCTGAACTTTCAGTAAAGCAGAGCCTCTTTGAGGAAGGGAGTCTTTGCAGAAACTCACCACAGCTGCCTGGAAGCCGAGTCATTGCAACCCATCCTCCGCCTGTGTGTGCAGCCTCTTGGAAGATCCAAATGTCTGTGTTCCACAGGTCCCTACGGTGCAAGATGAGGGGAGGGGAGGAGGTTGGTGACTTAGGGACAGGGGCTCTTGATAGGGCGGGAGGCCCTGAGGAGAGTGGGGGACTGCTGAGGGACTTGCACACATACAAGCCCGTGGAGAGGTGTACACATGTCTGCAAATTGCATGTGCATTTTGTCTCACAGGCCATGGTCTCATCTCAGGGAAGTTGCTGGAGGCTTGAGGTCCTTGGGCCACAAGGGGGGCTGAAAATAATGCTGATCCCTGTCCCCTGCACGCCATCCACTCCTGTCAAGGGCCCAGGTTGTGCCATGTGGCTTCTGCAGGAAGGGAGGTTTATATTCATACGTGTACATGTAAGCATGGGGGCTGTGGTGTTTACGGACCCCTAATGCATGAGGCAGATTCAACTCTGCAACTATATGCATAATAAGCACTCCATAACTATGAGCTTTCCATTTCTTTTTGAGATGGAGTCTTGCTCTGTTGCCCAGGCTTGAGTGCAGTGGTGCGATCTCGGCTCACTGCAACCTCCTCTGCCTCCTGGGCTTAGACGGCTCTCCTGCCTCAGCCTCCCAAGTAGCTGAGATTACAACATGCGCCACCATGCCCAGCTAATTTTTGTATTTTTAGTAGAGACGGGGTTTCACCATTTTGGCCAGGCTGGTCTTGAACTCCTGACCTCAGGTGATTCGCCTGCCTCGACCTCCCAAAGTGCTGGGATTACAGGCTACACTTTCTATCTGATTTGGTCACACATGCCTCCCCCTGCCCTTGATTACACACTCTGGGAGAGTAGAAACTCAGTTTTCTTCACTTTTATATTCCCAGCAACCAGCACAGTGCCTGGCACATAGTAGGTGCTCAAGAAATGTTTATATGCAAGTGTGCACACATATATATGCCTGTGCTTACATGACAATGTGTGTGTACTTGCGCATGTGTGAACTTGTGAGTGGGGGTTCTGCATGCTTTTCACGCAGGCATATATTAACAGGGACATGCACACTTGTATGTAAATGTGTGTGAGTGGAGTGAATTCTCGCTGCCAATTGACCATGTATGATGAATCTCATGCTAGAGGGGAACCTATGTCTTTGTGCTTGGGTTGCATGGGCCTGTGAGTGCATGAGCAAGAGCGGGATTTTGTATGCTGATTTGCACATGTATATATGTGAGATATGTTCATATGTACACAAGGGGACTTGTGTGGGCATTTGTGAAAAAGATGACAGTGTCATGGTTAACAGCTCAGGCTCTGCAGCCAAACGGTCCAGGTTTGAATCCCAGGTTCACATCTTCTTATCTGTGTGACCAAGAACAAGTTATTTAAATTCCCTGTGGCTTGGTTTCCCCATCTGTGATATGCGCTAGTAATAATGCCTGCCTCCTGTTGTTGGGGGGTGATATGGTTTGGCTGCGTCCCTACCCAAATCTCATCTTGCAGCTCCCATAATTCCCATGTGTTGTGGGAGGGACCCAGTGGGAGATAATTGAATCGGGGGGGTGGGTCTTTCCTGTGCTGTTCTCATGATAATGAATAAGTCTCATGACATCTGATGACTTTAAAAACGGGAGTTTGCCTGCACAAGTGCTCTGCCTGCCCCCATTTACATAAGATGTAACTTGCTCCTCCTTGCCTTTGGCCATGATTATGAGGCCTCCCCAGCCACATGGAACTGTTAAGTCCAATTACACCTTTCTTTTGTAAATTGCCCAGTCTCACGTATGTCTTTATCAGCAGCGTGGAAACAGACTAATACAGGAATACAGGGAGACAACAGAAGGCAGACATTACTATTATTACTAGCTCTTATCACGGACGGACAGAGATCAGGATTATTTTTAGCCCCACTTGTGGCCCAAGGACCCTAAGCCTCCAGCAACAACATAAGACTTGGAGGTGTTTAGTGGAATAAATAAGATACTAGCATCTGGCACTGAGTAAGTACTCGACACCTGCTACTGCTGCTGTTTTCATTTGTGTGTTGTGCACACCTGTGTGTGCACATCTGTGTCCTCCAGCATGTCCCCCATCCCAGCCCTAGAGAGATAAGGACAGTCTCCAATGGGTACTGAGATTAGCATGTGGGTTCCAAGAAAATAACCAAGTCATGGTCTCAGATGACTGGAGGATGGGGAAGGGGTCTCTACTCTGAGCATCACACCCTCTTCTTGAGGGACCTCACTGCCCACTTATCAAAGAGAACGTAGTCCCCTGACTCCATCCTCCACACCTGGAGAGGCCAGACCTTTCCAGGCCAGCTCACTGTTTAGGGGAGGCAGAAATGAGAGAATGGGTGGGGAGCTCTCTCCAAGGTAGAATGTGGTCCCAGAATGTGCCATGGTGAATCTATTTGGAGGCGGTTCTAGGTGTGCCCATCAGAGGTCTGTTGGGCTGAGTTCTTTCACAAATGCCCGTAAAACTGAAAGAGCCAGGTGCCTTTGAGGGGCCTAAAAAGAGCTGCAGTACTCAGGAAGAAAATATAGTGCTTCTAAAGGCAGCCAAGGAGATTGGCACCCATAAGAGTGATTAAGGAGAATGCCCTAGGTCCTTTGAGGTGGTGTCATTCAGAGCATTCATTCATTCACTGATTCACTCAAATCACGTTTTGTGAGTCCCAGCACTGTCCTAGGCCCTGGGTGGGGGGTGGTACAAGACTGGCCCCTACCTGGGATTAGGGTCAAGTGCATAAACAACAACACACTGTGTTCATAACATGACTCGGGAAGCTTGGGCTCAGAGGAGGGAATATTGACCCAGACTTGGGCAATCAGGGAAAGCTTCCTGGAGATGACATCTAAGTTAAAATCTGAAGGATGAGAACTAGTTTTCCAGGAGATGGCAATGGAAAGAATGCACCAGGTGGAGGACATGGTCTATGCGGGAGCCCGGAGGAAACATCCCATCCCGGCTGGAGCACATCGTGTGAGAACGGAGGGTGAAGTGAGAGGTGAATTCAGCCAGAGGGAAAAGCGGAGCTGTGTGAGCCACACGTGAGATTTGAGACTGAAGGGGCCTTGCCATTTGTAGGCCAACCTGACTCGGGGGCAGGGGTGATCCTCTTTCCTGGGGTGAATCCTAAGTGGGGCTGAAGTAGGCCTGACGTTTTGTGAGCACCTATGGTGTGCCAGACACTGCCCTAAAGGGACTGAGGAAGGTTCTGCAGTGAGCAGAACAGGGTCCCTGCTCTCCTGAAGTGACAGCTAGTGAGGACAGAGAGCCAAAAGATGTGCAGGTGAGCCCACGGTGTGACGTCAGAGGGGCTTGAGTGCTATGCAGGACAGGCAGGCGGGGAGGGGTCAGGGGAAATTAGCAGGTGGAGAGCTGCTTAGGAGGGGCCAGGAAAGACCTCACTGAGGAGGTCTGAATACAGGCTTGAGTGAACTAGGGGAATGAGCCACGCAGATATCTGGAGGGACAGGGAGAAAGAGATTGTTCTAGGAGGAGGGAGCAGACTGTGCAAAGGCCCTGGGAAGTGAATGGCATGATGGGGGTGCAACCAGGAGGCCAGAGTCAGAAAACCAGGGTAGAGGAAAGAGACAAATTCAGAGGCAATGGGGATCAGCCATGGAGGGCCTTACTGGCCACACACAGGGCTTAGGTAGGGTTTGTTCGACAAAGCATAGGAAGGCTTCGGATGTGGAAGTGACATGATCAGATGATTGTCTCAAAATGATCATTCTGGCTGCAGTTAGAAGACGTGGATGTTTTTGGTAGAGGAGGCCCTAATTTTCCAATGCCTAGAGCAGGCGGCAGCCACAGCTGTGGATTCTGGGCATGTTTTGAAAGTGGAACCAACAGGAATTCCCGACAGGTGGGATTGGGGTGGTGAGAGAAAGCAAGGAGGCAAGGATGATCATGCTATCGTCACCATGGGGACTCCGCCCCACACGCAGTTCACCTCTTTAGCCTCGCCCCAGGTGCAGAGGAAACGATTCCCACCTAACCTCTGCTGTTTGTGCAGCCTGCTCTTCCAGGCACAGCATCCTCCTAAATATCCTGGGGGTGAGTATTCTCACCCCAGTTGGCAGGTAGGGGTGAAGAGGCTCAAAGAGAGGAAGGACTTTGCCTGGGGTCTTGCAGCCCTAGAGGCTTAGTTTGGCACTGCAGACATCTTCTGTAGGACTCTGGATCCAGTGCTCCTCCCCTACAACGTGAAATCAGAGGTTCTCAACTTGGGAGCAATTTTTGCTCTCCAGGGGACACCTTTGGTGGTCACAATTGGGGGAAAGGCATCTAGTTGGAAGTGGCCAGGGCTGCTGGTCACCATCCCACCACACACGGGATGGCCCCCACCATAAATGGTCCAGCCCGAATGTCAACACTGCCAAGGTGGAGAAACCCTGCCAAATATTCTATCGAAGGGCTGGAGATGCTGTAGCTTGGCAGCCTCCCCCCAGCCCTCCAGGGCCTTCTCGGACACTACTCAATGTGTCCAGGTGCCCCTCCATGAAAGGGAAGCCAGCCTGTGCCACAGTTGCAGTGGACAGCCAGCAGCTGTGGTGGCAGTTTCCCCAGCGACAGAGGCCGGTTCCTGGAAAACTAAACTTGGCATCCTCTGTGGCTCATCTTCTCCTTTCCAATCAGACCCAGGCACGTGGGCCACATTCCCTCATCTGCAGATGGTCTCGCAGGGCCCTACAAGTCCCCCGCCCAGTTGGATGGGGACCAAGGGTAGCTTGCTCTCATCACTCCCCTTCTGAGAGCCTCCCATGGTTCTGGCCATCGATGGGGTGGGGTTCTGCGCCTGCTGCTTGCAGGGAAGCTTCTCCAGGCTCTGGCACTATCTTTGCCAGCAGGCTATGGCCTCAACACTTCCTCCTTGTTCTGGTGGCCCCCTCTGCCCTCCCCACCCATACCAGGGCCCTCATCCTTCCCCGAACAGGCGGGGCAGTCACGCCCTCACGTCTTTGACTTACCAGAGAACCAACTCCAGGCTTGGTTGGTCCTCTGCTGTGCTTGCTTCCTCTTTCAGCCAATTCTGATCTTTATAATTTTCCTTTTCTTTCTTTTGGGTTTATTTCACTGTCATTTTCTAATTTCTCGAGAGAGACGTTTGGAACATTAATTTTTAGCTTTCTTCTTTGCTAATTTGTGAATGTTAAGGCTACAAATTTCCCTCTAAGTATTTTTTTAGCTGCAACCCACACGTTTGCGTGTGGTTTTTTTTTAAACCATTCCGTTCAAATATTTTCTAATTTTCCACTGCAATTTTTCTCATTGTCTCTTGGATGATTTAGAAATGTGTTTCTTAGTTTCCTGTCCACATTTGTGGACTGCTTTGAAATGCACTGTCTATCTTTTCAAGGCCAGAACAAGTGACCCCTCCTCCATGCAGCCTTCCCTGACACTCCCTCCACACCATGGCCGGTATCATCAGGGGTCACTCGTGTCTGCTGTCATTGTACTTTGTACCAACCACCATTCTAGCACTTTGAGGTCACATAGTCATGTATCTGTCAAGATTCTTTCAGTTTCAAGTGAAAGAAACTTACTTAATCCAAACTGGCTGAAGCCAACAGGGAACTTATGTCCTATTTAACTAAAATGTCTTGACTTTCAGGCATAGCTGGATCAAGGGATCCTGATTCCCGAAGGCCCAGTTCATCTCTTGAGTAAATTCTTCCAGGGCGACCCCATCCTGAGGCAGGTTCTCCTGTTGTGGCCACAGATACATACAGCAGCTGCAGGGAACACGTAAACACACTCTCCTGGCTTCAAGTGCAGAGTCTTTGCCCTGACCAATCCCTCTAGAGTCTCATGGGATCTCTTAGACTCTGACTGGATCCATTAATGTGGCTAAGGGAATATAGTGGATTTGTTTAGGCTAGGGTCATGCACTCCCCTAGGGAAAGGAACTGAGAATGGAGGGGAATTACTGTAGATGTGATGGCTGGAGCTCAAGCAGCCATTTGGAACTAAAGGGGGCATTTGGGGGCATGATATCTCAGAAAATATTGGGATACAGTGACCAGGAGAAGAGTAAATCAGGACTAGAAAACAAAACAAAACAAAAACAAAGGCAATATGCTACTGCTGTTAATAATAATCATACTAGTCTGGTAGCAGCAACAACTGTAAGTATCTCTTTTTTTTTTTTTTTTTTTGACGGAGTTTTGCTCTTGTCGCCCAGGCTGGAGTGCAGTGGTGCGATTTCAGATCACTGCAACCTCCACTTCTGGGGTTCAAGCAATTCTCCTGCCTCAGCCTCCCGAGTAACTGTGATTACAGGTGCCCGCCACCACGCCCGGCTAATTTTTGTAGTTTTAGTAGAGATGGGGTTTCATCATGTTGGCCAGGATGGTCTCAAACTCCTGACCTTAGGTGATCTGCCTGCCTCGACCTCCCAAAGTGCTGGAATTACAGGCATAAGCCACCATGCCTGGCAGTACCTCTTATATACTTAGTATATACTAAGTACTATACTTAGTACATGCCACTAACCCAAGTGCTTTACTTTTAGACCTGTGTTTCAGCCTTTCCATTGAATTTAAAACCTTTGACAGTGAAAAGAAGATCTGTTTTGTTAACTGTGAAAATTTTGGAGGTGGCAGGGTAAGGAGGAGATGGGCAATTCCTCCTCTACTCTAAGACTCTAATCAGCTCAACCCACCGCAGCTCCACCCCTGACCTTGGAGGCTGGGGCTCAGCCCCAGGCTCCCCTAAGAGAAAGCTTGCAGAGGTGCCCAATCAGCTCAGTAGTTGCTGTAACCCTCTGTCTTAGCTGCTCAGGATGCTATAACAAAATGGCCGGGTGGTTTGCACAACAGACATTTATTTCTCACAGTTCTGGAGGCTGGAAAGTCCATAATCAACAAGTTGGTCCAGGAATAACATTAGGGATCAGAATGCTAGGGAAATTCCTTTGTCCATTTGTGCCTGTCTCCGGTAGGCACATTTTCGGTGCACCACCTGAATTCTCTGTGCAGCATCTGGAAGACTTTGGTGAACTCCCATCTCCCCAGCTCTGCAGTCAGAAAGGAAAGCCAGCTGATTCTGGATGAAGGCTCTCTTCCTGGCTGGCAGAGAGCCACCTTCTTGCTGTAAGGGAGATTGAGGGCAAACTCCCTGGTGTCTCTTCTTATAAGGCCACTAACATTATTAGATCAGGACCCCACCCTTCTGAGCTCATTTCACCTTAATTACTTCCTTAGAGGCCTCATCTCCAAATACAGCTACATTGTGGGTTAAAGCTTCAGGATATGAATTTGGCAGGGGTTGAAAGTGGTACATTCAGTCCATAATGATCTCCTTCCAGGGTAAGCCCTCCTACGTCTTTCTAAGAATCAGAGATACACTGACACTCAGCATGAAAGGAGACTTCATTGCCCTTGGTCCAACCACACACTCAGTTAATCCAACCATACCCCCACAGCAAGGAGTTGCTTACATACCACCAGGGACGGGGAGCTCACTGTCTTCTCCAATTCATCAACTCTGACTGTGCTGGTCTGGACTTACTCATGACCCCCATGCTGAGTCTTCTCTTTCCAAATACTTCTGTCTCATGCTTTTTTTACTGTCTCCACACCAGCTGCTCTACCTTCTCGGTTGCCTCTTCTGAATATACATCAATTTGCCAATGTTCTTTAAAAACGAAGGCCCAGAACTGGATGTAGACTGTAGGTGTGGTCAGTGCAGTGAGACTAGCCTCCCTTGCCCTGGACACCATACCTCTTTTAATGCAACCCTAGGGTGCTTCAGGTTCCCCTTGGCTGTGACACACTCTTGACTTTGGGGAAATCTCGCAAGCATTTTCCATGTGACATGTTGGTTCCGTGGTTCTAATCTTCATTTACATGTAATTGAACATCTGGCTTGAAGTAAAGGACATTACATGCTTCGGGGGGACCACGGCTCACATCTCTATAGATTTTTTATGCCTTCTCTTCTTTTCACCCTTTTCCCACCACACTGATGTTTTGTGACCTCTTTCTTTTTCTCTTCAAAATGGAAATAGCTTTGTTATTTTTCCCAAATTCCAGAAGTAAGATATCATTTTAAAAATCAGATAATACAGAATAATATAAAAAATTAAAAATAAAATTTCCCACCACCCAGAAATGGGCCTATTAACCTCTGGGGCTAGACTGCTCAGGTTCAAATGTTGACCCCACCACTTACCAGCTATGTGCCCGTGGACCAGTTGCTCAGTCTCCTGCACCTGTTTTCTTATGTCTAAAATGGGGATATTAAAAGGTGGTTTGGGGCTGGGCACAGTAGCTCCCGCCTGTAATCCCAATACTTTAGGAGGCTGAGGCAGGAAGACCACTTAAGCCCAGGAGTTTGAGACCAGCCCTGGCAATATAACAAGACTTCATCCCTACAAAAAGATTTTTTAAACTTAACCAGGCGTGGTGGTGCACACCTGTGGTCCCAGCTACTCGGGAGAGTGAAGAGGGAGAATGGCTTGAGTTTGGGAGGTTTAAGCTGCAGGGATCACACCATGATCACACCACTGTACTCCAGCTTGGGCGACAGAGTGAGACCCTGTCTCAAAAATACAAAATTAAAATAAAAGGTGGTTTTGATAGCTTAGTGCAGATGGCAAGTCCCTTACACTGTAAACAATTTTGTATTATTGTTATTAATAATTGTATTGGTTACAGTTCTGTTTCTTTGGAGAACACTGACTAATACAGATACATCTGTTTTAGTCAGCTCAGGCTGCCATAGCAAAATACCATAGACTGTGTGGCTTCGGCAACAGTTTATTTTCCCACACTTCTGGAGGCTGGTAGTCTAAGATCAAGGTGGTTGATGGTTGTTTTCTGAACAACCTTTCTAGCTTGCAGACAGCCACCTTCTTGCTATGTCCTCACATGGCGTAGCTACAGGGTATTCTGTTTCACAGATGTTTGATAAATTCATCCAACCCTCTCTTTCATTTCAACCTAGTCAGTACTTTATACACACAGCATACCTGGTTATACCTAGCATAACGTGCTTCACCAGTTTGGGTAGACAGATAACCCCCTTCCTCTTTTTGATAGTCACTCAAGCCCCTTGTATGGTTAGAAGTTCCAACTTCTAATAGAGACCAACCACAGTGGCTTAAATACGTAAGAGCTAATTCCTTTGTGGAATGAGAAGTCTAGAGACAAGTGATTACTGACATTTGTTCATGACCCATGATATCAGGGTCAAGTTCTCTGTGATTCTCCTGTTCTTTTTCTTTAGTTCCAAATGGCTGCTTGAGCTCCAGCCGTCACATCTATACTTTAGGGAGGGGGAAGGAGAAGAGTGGAAGGGCCACAGAGTGCTTCCAGAAGGTCCACGTGAACACTCCCACCACTAGCTGCAAGGGAAGCTGGAAAGTGGTCTATTAGCTGGGTCTGTTGCCATCCAGAATTACACTATGGTTCTGATATGAGAAAGAAGGACAAGATGGAAGCTGGGACACAACTAAATTGTCCCTATCATGGTCTCTGTAGCAGATGTTGAAGCCTTCCCTTAACTTCTCAGCTTTATACACCAAAGCATTTTTACTGTGTTTGCAACTCCCTGCAACTCCCTGCTTGAGGGTTCATTTTTGGCAGCAGGTGCACACAATTGGCAAGCTGGAAGTGTCAGAGAGTCATGGCCCTGGAAGCAGCCCTCAACTAACAACAAATGAAGTCCTGGAAAAGAAATATCCCAGATTTCTTGTTTCTCCTTTGGGACAAGTTGGAGACATGTTCTATATTGACTCCCAGAGGTACCCAGTGGGATTCAGTTCCAGTTGCCAGCAGCAGTAACTTTCTCCTTAAAGCACCCTCTACTCACTTCCTCCCTTTCCCTGCCTCACTTCTCCATTCTCCTATAAGTGTTTCCTAGGATTATTTCCCAAATCTATGACTTATCTTTAAATCCTTGTCTTAGAATTTGCTTCTTGGGGAACCCAACCAAGACACAATTCATGTACCAAACAGCAATTGATGTGATCAATGACTAGGGCAGTCTGATCAGCCCATTAGAGATCCTAATTTTAGAAAGAAATTTACAAAATTCTTAGTCTTATCATCTGCTTAAATGATACCCCTATCAGTCCAGAGCCTAATACAAACCAAGATGAGCCTTTAAGGCAGGATAAACATATTCTGTCTGTGTTACTCATAACTGAGGGCACTATTTATTATTTTTTTCTTTATATTCAGTCATTGCTCTTAAAAGAAACCTGCTGTCTCAGGGTAACTGAGTGAAAAGGGGGTTCCCGGTTTCAGCCACATGTTGCACACAATCCAGCCCTCTAGACGTCTCCTTCCTTTGTGGTTTGCTCCCCATGAAACATCCCCTGTCCCTTCTTGGCTGTGGCCCTCAGCAGACCATCTGGTCCATTAGAGGAACCCCACAATGTTGGACCTCAAAAAGGAATGCATCAGTTAATACCACTGAACTTACACTTAAAATTGGATAAGATGGTACATTGTATTAGTCTGTTTTCATGCTGCTGATAAAGACATACCCAAGACTGGGTAATTCATAAAGAAAAAGAAGTTTAATGGACTCACAGTTTCATGTGGCTGGGGAGGCCTCAGAAGGCGAAGGGTACATCTTACATGGCGGCAGACAGGAGACAATGAGAGCCAAGGGAAAGGAGTTTCTCTTTATAAAACCATCAGATCTCATGAGACTTATTCACTACCACAAGAACAGTATAGGGAAAACCACCGCCATGATTCAATTATCTCCCACCGGGTCCCTCCCACAACATGTGGGAACTGTAGGAGCGACAATCCAAGATGAGATTTGGATGGGGACACAGCCAAACCATACCGTACATGTCATGTGATGTGTATTTATTACAATAAAAATTAATTCAAAAAAATGAATGGATGAGGAAGGGGTTGTCTGAGAAGAATTTTCAAAGATCTAAATAAATGGAGGGAGTGCCTATATCCAGGATTGAAAGTCTCCAAGTTTTTGAGGTGGCAGATTTCCTCAAATGGATCTATTGATTCAAGACAATCCTTGCCAAAATCCCAGTAGGAGTTTTTGCAGAATTTAGCAAGCTGAAACTTATATGGAATTTAATATTTATAATGGAAATGCAAAGGACTCAGAATGGCCAAAACAATTCTGAAAAAGCAGAACAAATTTGGAAGACTCCTACTTCCTGATTTCAAAACCTACTGCAAAGCTACAGTAATCAAGGCAGTGTGGTGCTAGCAAATGGATAGACATATAAAGCAATGGATCAGAATATAGGGTCCAGAAATTAACCCATATATTTATAGTCAATTATCAAAATAGCTGCCAGGGCATTTCAATGGGGAAAGGACAATCTTTTCGAAATATTGTGCTGAAACATTTAGATATTTATATGAAAAAAGATAAATTTAGATCATGACCTCACATCACTCACAAAATTAACTCAAAATCATAATTTTAAAAAGGTAAGGCCAGGTTCGGTGGCTCACTTTGGGAGGTTGAGGCGGGTGGATCACTTGAGCCCAGGAGTTCAAGACCAGCCTGAGCAACATGGAGAAACCCCACCTCTACCAAAAATACAAAAATTATCCAGGCATAGTGGTGTGCAACTGTAGTCCCAGCTACTCAGGAGGCTGAGGCAGGAGAATAGATTGAACCCGGAAGGCGGAGGTTGCAGTGACCTGAGATTGCAGTGAGCCACTAGACTCCAGTCTGGGTGACAGAGCAAAACCCTGCCTCAGAAAAGAAATAAATAATAAAAAATAAAAATGCAAGAGCTAAAACAATTAAACTTTTAGAAGAAAACATGAGAGGAGATTTTTGCTACCTTGGTTTAGGTGAAGATTTCTTGGATATGGCACCAAAAGTCCAATCCACAAAAGAAAAAAAATTGATAAATTTGGTTTCAATAAAATTGAAAAGGGTTATGCTTCAAAAAAAAAAAAAAAAACACCATTAAGTATATTATTAAAAAACGGCAGAGTAAGGAACTCCAAGGATTAGTTCCTCCACTAAAGCAAACATTAAGCTGGAAGAAACTGTCAGAAGAAAGTCTTTTGGAACTCTGAAATATAATCAAAACCTTTTAGTAACCAGAAGAGGCTGCTAATCCTTGGTAAGAAAATATTGTAGCATTTTTGCTTACTTGCCTACCATCTCACATTCATTAGCTTAGTCGTGGCTGTGAGTACAGTAGCCTGCATTCTTGGCATGGCTTGCTGGTACCAGAAAGAACAAGACAAGCCTTGGTCTCAAAGAATTGTGTTTCTACATTTTGATCGGTCTGGCCTCTCCCTAAAGGATCCACTCAGGTGTTTGCCTTTGTTTTGCCCTCCCCCTTCCCTTGAACTCTAGGCTGGAGCAGCTTCCCAGGCAATGTCTGTTGAAAAACTTTAAAGACACAAACTACCCATGTGGGGCAAGGGATGACAGACAAAGCAAGAAGCAGAGACCAAAAAGCTGGAGAAGAAAATGACTAAGGAGGAATACATATGGGGGAATAAGGGCTTTGAAAAGCTTCCATGTATACCAGGGAATCTAGAATATAACACATATGCACAGGGCTGAAGTCATGCACAGAAATGATATGAGATGACCCTAGGCTTGCACCTCTGGCTGATTAGGCTCTGCACAAGCAGAGGTGAAGGCTAAGACAGAGTTGTAGTCTGCTTGGTTAAGTGTTAAAGGAGTACCGCAGCTCAGAGCCAATTTACAAAGACTGGTGGAATATCTTTTATTTTGTTTCTTCTTTTGGCTGCAGGTATTTAAGGAAACCCCTTACAGATCACTGACTAACTGCTGAGATAACAGAATGGAGACTTCAGTGAACATACACAACAAGGGATATAGTCCTTGCAAAAATAGTTTGGAAAAGTCACTAAATAAATGAATGGCTGAAGCTCACAGCAAATGACAAAAGCAAGCCTTGTGGACAGGGGAAGGGAGAACGTGATTTCTAGAATTACCGCATTGTAACATTCAAAGTGCCAAGTTTCCAACAAAAACCTATAAAGTATACAAAGAAACAGGAACACCCAGCCCATTCACGGGGGAGAAAATGGATAGAAAATGTCCCTAACGAAGTCCAAACATTGGAGCTGCTAGACAAAGACACTGAATAAATTGTCTTAAATATGCTCAAAAAGCTAAAGGAAACCATAAGGGAAGAACTAAGGTAAACCAGAACTACGTGTGAACAAGTAGAGAATATCAATAAGAGCTAGACATTATTCAAAATAACCAAATAGAAATTTCAGATCTGAAAAATATAATAGCCAAAATGAAAAATTTATTAGAGGGCTTCAACACCAGATTTGAGTAGGCAGAAGAAAGAATCAATAAACTTGAAGCTAGGTAGATTGAAATCATCTAGTCTGAGGTGCATAAAGTAAAAAGGAAGAAAAATAAACAGAGCCTGAGAGACCTGTGAGACACCATTAAGTGTATAAACATATGCATTATGTGAATCTGAGAAGGAGAAGAAAGAAAGGAGCAGAAAGAATATTTAAATAAAGGTCAAACATTTCCAAAATTTGATGAAAGATATGAATATATACATCCAAGAAGCTCAGTGAACTCCAACTAGGATAAAACCAAAGAAATCTACAGCAAGACATTATAATCAAACCGTTGAAAGACAAAGACAAATCGAGAATCTGGAGACTAACAAGAGAGAAGTAACTTGTCACATACAAGGGGCCCTCAACAAGATTAATGACCAAAGTCTCATCAGAAGCCCCAAGGCCAGAAGACAGAAGGATGATACATATATATTTTTTTCATAATTGAGATTTTATTGGTTGAAGATCAGTACAGACATTTCAATTTGTACACAATTCTTAACATATGTAATGAAATTCTAAAAAGCCATGTATTGTAATTCTTTTCAAAAGTTATTCCAGTGATTTTCCAGCTTAAAATTTGGAAGCAAATTTTCCTTAAGAGGCTATCAAGTACCGGTATCTTCACATGTTGGTCAGTTGTTACATGTGGCCCACCAGTTCACAACTGGATAGCATGTACACTACACATTTAAATTTGTAATCTTTCACAGCACAGTAACAAAGTTATTAGGAAAACAGGACTACCACAACCAAAGATGCTACAGAGTGCACACAACTCTGACAGGGAGCGCCATGATCAAGGAGTGGTTTTCTTTAGGAAACAATTCTACTGAAAAACAACATGGGAATAGAAGTAATTTAAAATATGGCCAGGCGCGGTGGCTCAAGCCTGTAATCCCAGCACTTTGGGAGGCCGAGACGGGTGGATCACGAGGTCAGGAGATTGAGACCATCCTGGCTAACACGGTGAAACCCCATCTCTACTAAAAAATACAAAAAACTAGCCGGGCGAGGTGGCGGGCGCTTGTAGTCCCAGCTACTCGGGAGGCTGAGGCAGGAGAATGGCGTAAACCCGGGAGGCGGAGCTTGCAGTGAGCTGAGATCCGGCCACTGCACTCCAGCCCCAGGCGACAGAGCGAGACTCCGTCTCAAAAAAAAAAAAAAAAAAGAAGTAATTTAAAATGTTCAAGACATTAAATGCAGGACTGACTCCATATTGTCATTTAATATGCTTTGTATTCTAGGATATAAAAACTAACCCCCCATCTATGGAATGTTAAGCTGACACCCGAGACAGCCAAAGTCTCCCATAATTCAATATCCCACACTATTTTCTGGTTGTACCAAAAAATAAACAACCAGCAAATGATTTCACCTCTTAAAAAAAAAGCATTTACACTTAAAAAATGGGATGAAGTGGGATTCCCTCCTTCTTAAAAATGTTTCTAGAGCTACTAAAAAACTTGCATTTACAAAATAGTTGATAAAAATATTCCTCTGAATTGTACAAGAAGGGAGACAGGAACCATTGGTAAGACACGGTATATGGTATTAATCAGACTTGGCTTCCTCCTCTCCTACTTCATCAGAGGCTGGACTCTCCTCAGTTTTCGTTTCCCCGTTTTCTGCAGGTAAATCTTTAGTTTCTTGGTTAGCTACTTCAGCCTGTTTCCCTTTGCTCCCCTTTTCCCTTTTGTTTGCACTTTTTTGTCTGAAGATTTATCCTTCGCTGCTGCCTTTTTCGGCTTCGCTTCCACTTCTGCAGAGGTTTAGCTGACAACCGCGCTGATTTCCTCTTGGGCTCTTCCTTGGCGGCCCTTTCGGTGGAGCTGACCTTCCTCTTGAGCATCCTGGCGGCGGGGAAGGCGCGTGCGGGGTGCCTGCGGACCGTGGCACTCGGAGAGCCTTCGCGAAACTGGGCTGCCTGGCCGCCGCCACTCCTCCCGCTGCCCAAGCTATGATATATTTAAAGTGCTGAAGGAAAAAATCCTGCCAACTGAGAATTCTTTATCTGGCATAACTATCTTTCCAAAATGATTAAGAAATTAAAACATTGAAAGATTGAAAAAAAGTGAAGTAGTTCATCACTAGGAGGCTTTCCCTATGAAAAACGCTAAAGAGAGTCTTTCAGGCTGAGATGAAAGGACACTAGACAGTAAATCAAAGCCATATGAATAAATACAGAACACCAGTAAAGGTAAATATAAAAACTAGTATAATTATATTTTTGGCTTATGACTCCTCTGTTTCCTATATTATTTAAAAGATAATACATAAAAATAATTATAAATCTATGCTAATGAGCACATGCCACATAAAGATATAGTTTGTGACAATGACAACAAAAGAGGAGCAGGGATAGGAGTAGAATAGGGTAGAGGGAGCTGTATAGGAGTAGGGTTTTTAAATTGCTATTTAAACCAAGTTGTTATTGATTCAGACTATATTGTTATACATTGCCTGTTAAGTGTAAACCTCAAGGTAGCCACTAAGAAAATAACTAAAAATATACAGAAAAGAAATGAGGAGGGTATCAAAATGGTGCACTGGAGGAAAATCAATCAGTACAAGAAAAGACAGTAATGAGAGAATTGAGTAACAAAAGAAAATTTGATATAAATGAAATGAGTGGCAAAATGCAGAGGTAAGTCTTTTACCATTAATCACTTTAAATGTAAGTAGATTAAACTCACTGATTAAAAGAGAGAACGCATTGGCAGAGAGAATAAAAAACATGATCCAACTATATGCTGTCTGCAAGAGACTCACTTTATATCCAAAGACACAAATAAGTTAAAAGTGAAAGGATGGAAAAAGATATTCTATGAAAATAGAAACCAAGAGAGAGCTGAGGTAGCTATACTAATGTCAGATAAAATGGGTCTTAAGTAAAAAATTGTTACAAGAGACAAACCAGGACATTATATGTTGATACATGTGTCAATTTGTCAAGAAGTTTGGCCAGGTGGTGGCTCAAGCCTGTAATCCCAGCACTTTGGGAGGCCAAGATGAGTGGATCACCTGAGGTCAGGAGCTCAAGACCAGCCTGGCCAACATGCCTAAACCCTGTCCTTACTAAAAATACAAAAATTAGCAGGTTGGCCAGGCGCGGTGGCTCAAGCCTGTAACCCCAGCACTTTGGGAGGCCAAGACGGGTGGATCATGAGGTCAGGAGATTGAGACCATCCTGGCTAACATGGTGAAACCCCGTCTCTACTAAAAAACACAAAAAACTAGCCAGGCGAGGTAGCGGGCACCTGTAGTCCCAGCTACTTGGGAGGCTGAGGCAGGAGAATGGCATAAACCTGGGAGGTGGAGCTTGCAGTGAACTGAGATCTGGCCACTGTAGTCCAACCTGGGCGACAAAGCGAGACTCTGCCTCAAAAAAAAAAAAAAAAAAAAATTAGTAGGGTATGATGGTGCACACCTGTAGTCCCAGCGACTGAAGAAGAGGCTGAGGCATGAGAATTGCTTGAACTTGGGAGGCGGAGATTGCAGTGAGCCGAGATCATACCATTGCACTCCAGCCTGGGTGACAGAGCAAGACTCTGTCTAGCAAAAAAGAACCCGGGAGGTGGAGTTTGCAGTAAGCCGAGATCACAGCACTACACTCCAGCCTGGGTGACATAGCAAGACTCTGTCTCAAAAAAAAGAAGACATAATAATTATGATCATACATGTGCTAAACATCAGAGCCCAAAAATATATGAAGCACGTATTGACAGAACTGAATAGAGGAATAGACCGTTCTACAATAATAGTTGGAGACCATCTAGACAGAAGACTAAGAAAGTATGTGACAACTATAAACCAACCAGAGCTAATAGACACACATAGAACACTCCACCCAACAATAACAGTGACCACGAAGTGCACATGGAACATTCTCCAGGACTGATTATATGTTAAGCCACAAAACAAGTCTTGATAAAGTTTTAAAAATTGAAATCATACAAAGTATCTTCTGTGATCACAATGAAACTAGGTATCAATAGCAGAAGGAAAATTGGAAAATTTACAAATATGTGGAAATTAAATAGCATATTTTTAAACAGTCAGTATGTCAATGAAGAAATCACAAGGAAATTAGAAAATACTTAGAGACAAATGAAAATGCAAGCACCAAAAACACACCCAGAAAAATGGGATGTAGCAAAAGCAGTGCTAACAGGGAAATGTGGAGCCCTACATGCCTTCATTTAAAAAAAAAAAATAAGATCACAAATCGTAACCTAACTTTACTTTTTAAGGAACTAAAAAAAAAGAAGAACAAACGAAACCCAAAGGTAGCAGAAGGAAGGAAATAATGAAGATTAGAGTGCAAACAAGCAAAATAAAGAATATAAAATCAATAGAGAAGATAAAAGAAACCAAGAGTCATTTCTTCAAAAAGATTGACAAAAATGACAAGGCTTTAGTTGGACTAAGCAAAAGAAAAAAATACAAATCACTAAAATCAGAAATGGAAGTGGGAATATTACTACAAATCATACAGAAATGAAAAGGATCATAAGGGAGTACTGTGAATGACTCTATGCCAACAAATTAGATAACCTAGATAAATAGAAAAATTTCTTGAAACACTATATAATAGTTGGCAACTTAAATATTAAAGTTTGGTAACACAAACTGCCAAAACTGACTCAAGAAGAAATAGAAAATCTTAATAAATATGCAACAAGTAGAGTTGAATCAAAAACCTTGCAATGAAGAAAAGTCCAGAGTCAGATGGCTTCACTGGTGAGTTCCACTAAACATTGAAAGAAGAATTAATAGCAGTTCTTCTCAAACTCCTCCACAAAACAGGAGAGAAATCCAAATCAGAGAACCACAAGAAAATAAAACTACAGGCTAATATTCCTTATGAATATAGATATAAAATTTCACAAAAATACAAGCAAACTAATTCTACAGCACATTAAAAGGATTACACAGTGTGACCAAACAGGACTTATTCCAGGAATGCAAGAGTGGTTCAACATAAGAAAAGTGATCAATACAATACATAACATTAATAGAATAAGAAAAACCACATTATCATCCAAATTGATGCAGAAAAGCATTTGACAAAATTTAACACCCTTTCATGATAAAAACACTCAGTAAACTAGAAATAAGAGAGAACTCCCTCAACATGATAAAAACCATATATGGAAAAACCTGGCCAGGCACAGTGGCTCATACCTGTAATCCCAGTACTTTGGGAGGCCAAGGCAGGGAGATCACCTGAGGTAAAGAGTTCGAGACCAGCCTGGCCAACATGGTGAAACCCTGTCTCTACTAAAAATACAAAAATTAGCTGGACATGGTGGCATACACCTGTAATCTCAGCTATTTTGGAGGCTGAGGCAGGAGAATCACTCGAAACCAGGAGGTTGCAGTGAGCTGAGATCATGCCACTGCACTCCAACCTGGGCCACAGAGTGAGACTCTGTCTCAGAGAGAGAGAGAAAGAAAGAGAAAGAAGGAAGGAAGGAAGGAAGGAAGGAAGGAAGGAAGGAAGGAAGGGAGGGAGGGAGGGAGGAGGGAGGGAGGGAGGAGAAAGAGAGAAAGAGAGAAGGAAGGAAGGAAGGAAGGAAGGAAGGAAGAAGGAAGGAAGGAAGGAAGGAAAGAGAGAGAGAAAGAAAGAGAGAGAGAGAGAAAGAAAGAAAGAAAGAAAGAAAGAAAGAAAGAAAGAAAGAAAGAAAGAGAGAGAGAGAAAGGAAGACCCATAGCTAACAAGCTAACATCACACTAAATCAGTGAAAGACTGAAAACTTTTCCCCCAAGATCAGGAACAAGGATGCCCACTTTCACCACTGGTATTCAACATTGTACTGAAAGTTTTAACTAGAGCAATTCAGCAAGAAAAAGAAATAAAAGGCATTCAAACGGGAAAAGGATGGAGTAAAAACTACCATTATTCACAGACGACATGATCATATATGTGGAAAATTCTAAAGAACCCACCAGAAATTATTAGAGCTAATAAATTCAGCAAAGTGACAGGGTATAAGATCAACATACAAAAATAAATTGTGTTTGTATATACTAACAATAAACAATCACAAAAGGAAATTAAGGAAATTCTATTTATAATAGCATCCAAAATAATAAAATAGTTAAGAATAAATTTAACCAAGGAGGTGCAAGATTTGTACACTGAATACTATAAGATATTGCTGAAAAAATTAGAGAAGACCTAAATAAAGTTTTTAAAATTATATGTCAATATAACGGAAGATTTAACATTGTACTGCTCAAAGTAATTTATAAATTCCTATAAAATTCCTATAAAAGTCCCAGTGGCCTTTTTTAAAAAATGGAAAAACTGCTCCTAAAAATCATGTGAAATTTCAAGGGACCCAGAATAGCCAAAACAATAAAGTTAGAGGACTCAAATTCCCACTTTTAAAATTCACTGCAGAGCCAAGATTGTGCCATTGCACTCCAGCCTGAGTGACAAGAACAAAACTCTGTCTCAAAACAAAAACAAAAACAAAATAAAACAAAACAAAGCTTACTGCAGAGCTACAGTAATCAAAACAGTGTGATAATACCGGCACAAGGATAGACATATAGATCAATGGAATTGAACTTAGAGTTCAGAAATAAACGCATGAATCTATAGTCAATTTTTTTTCATTGTTTTGCATTAAAGCACACTATCAAAAAAGTGAAAAGACAGCCACAGAATGGGAAAAATATTTGTAATTTGTATATCTGATAAAGGTGAGTTTCCAGAACATATAAAGACTCTTAAAATTCAACAACAAATGGGCTGGGCTCAGTTGGTCACGCCTGTAATCCCAGCACTTTGGGAGGCCGAGGTGGGTGGATCACAAGGTCAGGAGATCCAGACCATCCTGGCTAACACGGTGAAACCCTGTCTCTACTAAAAATACAAAAAATTAGCCGGGCGTGGTGGCGGGCGCCTGTGGTCCCAGCTACTCAGGAGGCTGAGGCAGGAGAATGGTGTGAACCCGGGAGGCGGAGCTTGCAGTGAGCTGAGATCGTGCCACTGCACTCCAGCCTGGGTGACAGAGTGAGACTCCATCTCAAAAAACAAAACAAAAGAACAAAAAAATCAACAACAAATGACAAGCAATCAAATTTAAAAATTGGCAAGGGGCTGGGCGCTGTGGCTTACACCTGTAATCCCAGCACTTTGGGGGGCTGAGGCGGGCGGATCACCTGAGGTTAGGGGTTTGAGACCAGCCTGGCCAACATGGTGAAAACCCGTCTCTACTAAAAACACAAAAATTAGATGGATATGGTGGCATACATTTGTAAACCCAGCTACTTGGGAGGCCGAGGCACAAGAATCACCTGAACCCAAAAGGTAGAGGTTTCAGTGAGCCAAGATCACACCACCGCACTCCAGTGTGGGAGACAGAGCAAGACTCTGTCTAAAACTAATAATAAAATAAATAAAATTTGGCAAAGGACTTGAACAGACATTACTTAACCAAACAAGATATACAAATAACTACCAAGCACACGAAAAGATGCTTACCATCATTAGCCATTGGGGAAATGCAAATCAAAACCACAATGAGATACCACTTTGCATCTGCTAGGTTGGCTATAAGAAAAACCAAGAGAAAACACATGTTGTCCAGGACATAGAGAAATGGGGACCTTCAGACATTGCTGGTGGGAATATAATACAGGGCAGCAGCTGTGAAAAACAGTTTGTCAGTTTTTTAATAAGTTAAACTTAGAATTACCTTGTAACCCAACAAGTCTCCTCCTGGATATATATCCACAAGATTGGAAAATGCATGTCTATACAGACTCGCATGCAAGTGTTCATGGCATGCTTGTTTGGAATAAAGGAAAAAGTGGACATACTCCAAATGTCCATCATCTCATGAAAGGATAAATTATGTAGCATATCTATGCAATGTAATATTCTTCAGCAATAAAAATGAATATTTATTTATTGATTGATTGATTTATTGAGATGGAGTCTCGCTCTGTCTCCCAGGTTGGAGTGCAGTGGCACCATCTCTGCTCACTGCAACCTCCACTTCCCGGGTCCAAGCAATTCTCCTGCCTCAGCCTCCCAAGCAGCGGGGACTACAGGCATGTGCAACCACACCAGGCTAATTATTGTATTTTTAGCAGAGGCGGGGTTTTACCATGTTGACCAAGCTGGTCTTGAGCTCCTGATCTCAAGTGATCCTCCCACCTTGGCCTCCCAAAGTGTTGCAATTACAGGTATGAGCCACCGTGCCTGATCTAAAAATGGAGTTTTAGATACGTGATGCCTCAAACACGCAAGGCTGAATGAAAGAAATCGAACACAAAAGACAACATATTGATATGAGATGCCCAGGAAAAAAAAAAAAAAAAAAGCAAAATCAGTAGAGACATAAAGTAGATGAGTGGCTCTGGGAGTGGGAATGGAGATTGACTCCAAGCAGGCACAAGGAATCTTTCAGGGGTGATGGGATTGTTTTAAAATTGGATCATGGTTATATTTGCACAATTCGATAAATTCACTAAAAGTCATTGAACTGTACACTTACAGTGGCTTGATTTTATGTTATGTAAAGCACAGCTAAATAAAGCTCTTAAAATAAAAATATAAAAGAGGAAATGGGTTGAGGGAGGGAGTGTGTCAATTATTTTTTTCCCAAGAGGCCCCTTGGCTGAAATGCAAATGTGACCACTTCCTCCCCACTGACCAGCTATGAGTACTGAGGCATGGTTGGAGGGCCACTGAGATCTTATAGCACCCTCCTTCCAAGGATATAAGGGCCATACTTATGAGACATTTACAGACCCAGAGGAACCCCTCAAGGTACCACATGTCTATTTCTAAGGGGACTCATGTTTACCCCAGTGGACATGGGCCTGGCAGCTCCAAATGCATCTACTTTTTAAGCACCAAGGGACTGTGACCCCTGCTGATCCCACCCACTCCCGAACTCCTGGTCTGAATTGAAAATGTAAACTGGATTAAGTCACTCCTAAGATGAAACCCTCCAGTGATGACTTTCCATCTCCTTTGGAACAATCTACCTTCCTCACCCAAAACTGTGAAGTCTCATGTGGTGTAGATGTGTGATTTCCATGCCTTCACCTTCTACTATTCCTCCATTTGCTCACTGTATTCCGCCATGCTGTTCTCAAGTTCCTGGAGCCAGCCACATTCTTTCCTACCTCAGTGCCTTTGCACTTGCAGATCCTTCTGCCGATAATGTTCTTCCCATGGCTGGTCCCTTCTTAGCACCTAGTGTACCCCCAAATATCACAGCCTTGATCTCTCATTGGTTTTCTATGACATTTAGTACAGTTTGCATTGAGTTTGTCTGTTACTTCTTTTTGTCTACCTCTCCCTACTAGTATATAGGCTCCATGGGGGCTGTCACCATGTGTATATTTCTGTGGGTTATCCCCAGGACATAGCAAAGCTGTGTGACCTTGGACAAGTCACTTAACCTCTCTGAGCCTGCTCAATAAATATTAACGGGAGGAAGCAAGGAATGGCTGGGTGGGTGGGTGCAGAGAAGAATGAATGGGTGGATCGGTAGGTGGATGGGTAGAAAGAAGGTAGATAAAGAAGGAAGGCAGGCAGGAGGGAGGGAGGAAAAACTGAACATCCTTGTTTTAATACACACCCCAGAGCAGTGCAGTGAGTTAACAAGAGTATGGGTTCTGGAGCCCAAATGACTGAGTTCAAATCCCAACTCTGCCACTCACCAGCTGTGTGACCTTGGACAAGTCACTTAATCTCTCTGAGCCTCAGTTTCCTCATCTGTAAAACAGGGACGATGATGATGATGATGATAACTATCTTCTAGACTCAGTCTTTTTCATTTTGGGGATTTTATTTTTGGAGACAGAGCCTTGCTCTGTTGCCCAGGCTGGAGTGCAGCACGGCAGTCATAGCTCACTGCAGCCATCAACTCTTTGGCTCAAGTGGTCCTCCCACCCTCAGCCTCCAGAGTAGCTGGGACTACAGGCATGCACCACCATGAATGTCTAATTTTTAAATTTTTTTGTAGAGACAATGTCTTGCTGCATTGCCCAGACTGGTCTGAACTCCTAGCCTCAAGCGATCCTCCCACCTCAGCCTCCTAAAATGCTGGAATGATAGGTGTACACCACTGCACACAGACTTCTCGAGTATTTCTGAGGTTTAAATGAGAGGGTACATCTTGAAAGTTCTTAAAACCCTGGCACACAGTGAGCTTTCAGCAAATATTAGCTCTTTTTACTGTCTCTTCTCCTGATCTTTCAACCACCACAAATTTCAGTGCATGTTATCAGTGTATTCACCCTGAAGATCAAGAGAAAGAAAAACAAAAGCTGGCGTCTTCCCAAGATTCGTTCTCCAGAGAACACGAAACATTTCGGTAGCTAGGAAGAGAAGCTTTACAGGGCCAGGATCCTTCAAATCAACCACAGGGGAATTTGTACCAACTTCCTCAAAAATAGCTAGAAAAAAAGAAAGAAAGAAAGAAAGAATAGCAAGACGCTTTCTCTTTTTTCTCTGGAGCGGTCATGAAGGTCAGCAGCAAGTTGATTCCCAAAAACGAGTCAGCTGGGAGAGCTACCAAGTGCATCTGAGCCGACTTTGTTATCAAAACAACACAAAATAGCCTCCCCTAACTGTGGGGCATTTCATCCTGGCACAGTCCTATTTTCACAGCCTGCTATAACCTTAGGAATCAAATACACCCAGGTTCAAATCCCAGCTCTAATTCTTGGCTTTTGTGACATTTCACTCCTCTGGGCCTCAGTCTCTCCTTCTGTAAAATGGGACTAATCTTGTCTGCCTCACACTTTGTGGGATAAAGTAAGATCATGTAGGCACCAAAGTAATTCGAGGTGGTGGTGTTGGCAGTGGTGGCAGTGGTGGTGGTAGCAATTCTCTTGCTTTCCTTCTTTTGACAAAGACTGCTAGGGATTGAGCTTGTTACATTTTCTCCCCTGGCTTCTTAAATGTCTTCCAGGAACATCTGACCCTTTCATGGGCCTCTGGCATGTTAGCAAGATGAAAACTCTCTTGAGAATTTCTTTTCTCTGTTTTTTCCTGAGCTCCCATGTGTTAATAATGTCTGCCCTCTTCCTCATAGCTAGGTGCCCCCATTTGACAGATGGGCAAAGTGAGGCATTCAGAGAGGTGATGTGACATGCCCAAGAGGTCCTGCTCCCTGGAGCTCTGCAGCAGGAGGCTGGATCCAAAGGAAATGGAGGCAGAGAGTCATGGGGGTCAAGCCAGAGCAGAGGGTCCCAAGCTCAGACTCTACTAGGCAGGTAAGGTTCAGGAATGAGAAACAAGCTGGTTTGCAAAGTCTGAGAAAGGGGCTTCCATGGGACCTTGGGCAAGGTTCTGGTCCTTCTCTCTGTGCTGAGGGATTGGACTCGGCGACTGAGGACTCCGGGTCCACGGGTCAAACTGTGCTACCTCTTCACACCTCTGGCCTCGGTTTCCACATCTGTGCAATGTGGTGGCTACAGGAGGCACTGCTTGCCTCATGGGTTATGACTGAGAGGCCTGTGGGGATGATGTCACAGGTCCCCAAGAGGGACGTGTCACCCCGATGGCCCCAAATGTCTTCCTTGCAGGTGACCTTTGGTGACGGTGGGTGCCTGCTGTGGGGCTGGGCCCCCTCCCACCTCTTTCTCACTCCCTCCTAGGAGGAGCCCAGCTGCGGGTGGGCGGGGCTGGCGGGGAGAGGCTCACCACATCCTCCTCTTCCTCCCCACTCTGCACATGTGGCTGGGTGGCAGCCAGCAGCCTCGGACAGACCCACTGGCGTCTCTCTGCTGAATGACCATAAGCTCGGCATCTGGTCCTCTGCCTGCCTCTCCCTGAGTGTGGCTGACAGCCACGCAGCTGTGTCTGTCTGTCTGCGGCCCGTGCATCCTTGCTGCAGCCACCTGGTACCTGCCTTGCCGTCTCCTTCCTCTGTCTGCTGCTTTGTGGGACACCTGTCTGGAGGCCCAGCTGCCCCTCACTGGAGTGACAGGTCTTCTGACAGCCTGATTGGTGACTCGGGCTGGGTGTGGATTCTCACCCCAGGCCTCTGCCTGCTTTCTCAGACCCTCATCTGTCACCCCCACGCTGAACCCAGTTGCCACCCTCAGAAGCCCATCAGATTGCCCCCTACAACACGGAATGGATTTCTGAGAAAGAAGCCGAAACAGAAGGTAACTCCAGCCCTGGTTCTCCGCTGGGACCAGGGTGCCTTCTCTGCCCAGGAGGGACTGTTCCCTGCCTGCTGCATCTAGTGTCATGGTGGGAGGCCTCAGAGGACTGTGCCCAAGTCACAATTGGGGACACCGAGGCAAAGAAGCTTCATGCAGTGAGACTGGGCAGAATTGAGGCTGAGGTCTCTTGGTCAGCACAGCTTAGGGGCCCGACAGCAGGGGTGTGGCTGAGATGACCCTCTGTCTTGAAAACCAGCCTCCAAAAGGTAGCGGGTTGGGGAAGGAAAGCCAGTTTCAAGCCAAACATAATGTGTCAGTCACCTGATTCTGGGCGGCTGAGCCGGGTGGCGATGGGCATGGGTGCAGAGCCTGATGGGACCCATTCTGTGTCAATTTCTGTCTCACGACCTTGATTCCACCCAGTCATTCAAAACAAGGGCTGGTGTGCCCATTTCACAGATGAGGAAATGAGGCTGCGAGAGGTAGAATGATTTTCCCTCGGTGACTCAATCGGGACGTAGCAGGTTGGGCAGTCAAGCCAGGTGATCCCATGAGCTGTCGCTGCATCTTTCTCATGAGGCATGGGGAACGCGTCGGGTGGTAAGAGGCCATCCCAGTTCCCTGTGCATGTGGAGGAGAGAGGAGTGGAAGGATGGGAAAGGAGGAAACACTCCTGGTGGAGGAACCCTGGGGAGCGGGAACTTAGGACTTGCCGCAGGAATGACGTCTCTGCTCAGTGAAGGCAGAAGATCAGGTGCGGGGCATTCACAGCCGGGAGGCTGCTGCCAGGAGGACAACTGTGATTCCCTGGGGGCAGAGTGGGGCTTTCAGAAGCACATGGTGGAGTCGGGGAAAACCTGCCAGGTCAAAACCCGGCCACGCGCCTTCCTCACTCCGTGAACTTGGGCAAGTCTCTCTGCTTCTAGCCTCGAGAAGCCATGGTTTTCTCATCTATGAAATGGGGACCAAGGTACCTCCATCCTTGTGGAGCTGGTTGTGGGGACCTCAGGGCAGAACAGGGTGAAAGCTATGCTCCTAGCTGGCCCTTTTCTTTTGAGGAAGGGAGTTTGTGGCATGAGAAGCTTTGAGCCCAGGAAGGGCCAGATTCCAAGAGTGACAGAGGGCGAGGGACACACTCAGACTGCTGTGGTCCTGCCTGGCCAGCCACCTGGCTCTGGTCCCCCCAGTGCCAACTCACCATGTTGTAGGCACTTAAGAGTCTCCCACAGTCCTCAACAGGTGAAGCGGGCAGCCTCATTCAGCCCATTTCACAGGTGACAAGAGTGAGGCTTAGTGGGGACAATCTTGCCCCAGGTTAACTGTGACCGGATGACATGGAGCTGGGATTGGATGCCAGTCTGTAGGACAAGGCCACTACCTGCTAGATAGAATAACATGAAAACAAGACTTGTGGTCCTGGATAGCTTCTGAGAAGCAGCATTGGATGGGGATGGCTGAGTGTTCATTCCCACGGGGATGGGTAACCCCCGAGGAGAGACCCTGCTCACCTGCTCCCCACAGTGGGCTCAGCGATGCCCCTGTCCTGCCCGCTCCACTGCCAGGAGGGTGTCCGGATCCTCACTCTGTCCCACAGTGGAGGTAGCTAAGAGCCTTGTGACAGGAGGTGGCAGAATCCAGGACCAGGAGAGGCAGGGAGAGCAAGGCAAAGACAGTTCTGAGCTCAGACTGCAGGTTCCCACTGCCCAGCGATCCTGGCTTCACGTCAGGAGAAGGAACTGGGAGGTGAGGGTTAGAGCCAGTAAGGGGTTTGTGGGCAGTAGAGTGGGGGGGGGGGGGCGGATACTGGAGGAGGAGGCCCATTCAAGAGAAAGCCAGCCACCAGAAGCTCTGGGAGGAACCCACCTCTTTGTAGCATCAGGACCACCCGGGTGCCTGATAAATAAATGAATGAAAGGAACGGGGTATCCATTCCTTCCACAACCAGAGAGGGAAGCTAGTGCCTTTAGCATCCTCGCGGACAGGCACAGGGGCCTTCTCCCCACAATTAGGAAGGGGTGCCCGCGGTTAGATGGGGGCACTGGACCTGGCTTCCCAGCACACCATCCCTTGTGACTTAGAGCTGGCCAGACCTGGTTCAAGTCCCAGCTCCACCGCTTAGTACCTGTGTGACCTTGAGGAAGCCACTTAACCTGTCTGCAGCTCAGTTGCTGTATCTGTAAGAGTGGGAATAGGAATAAGAATGCCTGTCTTAGGTCTGTGGTGAGGATTTACTCGACCTATTATTTATGGAACATCTACCATGGCCCAGGCACCTCCCTAGGTCCTGAAGCTCTGGGGTACACAGTGAGAGCCAGTGTGATGAGGAAGGCAAAAGAGCTGGGCACAGATGGCTCATGAGAAGTGGCTGCTATTATGTTTTACTTTTTTTAAAATTTTTTAATTTTTTGGGACGGAGTCTTGCTCTGTCGCCCAGGCTAGAGTGCAGTGGCCGGATCTCCACTTACTGCAACCTCTACCTCCCAGGTTCAGGTGATTCTCCTGACTCATCCTCCCAAATAGCTGGGACTACAGGCACCTGCCACCACACCTGGCTAATTTTTGTACTTTTAGTAGAGACGGGGTTTCACCATGTTGGCCAGGCTGGTCTTGAACTCCTGGGCTCAAGTGATCTGCCTGCCTCAGCCTCCCAAAGTGCTGGTATTACAGGCATGAGCCACCGTGACCAGCCTATGTTTTACTTTAAATTTTTAAGAGCTCTTTGCTTTTAGCTGTGAAAATACAGATAAAAATAAAATAATAAATATTATTGGTCATATTGGCATTTATGAGACCTCAATAAATGAGAGCTCTTACAATGATTCTGCTTCCCCCCTTTTACAGATGGGGAAACTGAGGTTCAGAGCGGGGTGGGGGTTTTTCTAGGGTCACTCAGGGAACCGTCTAGAAGGGAGCAGTGAAGAGAGGGGAACAGATACTTCCTCCAGGAAAAGGGTCTTCTCGCCCTTGCAGCCCCTTCCTCACATGCCTTCCTTCCCTGCCCTCCAGAGCCCCCGAACACGTGAGGGGGAGGGGGAGGGGGCAATGGGAGGAACTCAGTCCCACCCCGGGCTCACAGGTGCCACCGCCCCCACTCCCTGCCCTGGCCCCAGGCCAAAGGGACTTTTCATGACAGCTCAAATAAGACCTCTGAGTAAACTTGGAACTTGTGAAACGACCTGAGAATATTCCCCGAGCTGGGGGGCAGGGGCCCCATGGAGGGCCCCGACTGCCCAGGACATCTGCATCAGGAACCCAGCCTGCTGTTCTCTGAAGCCCACAGGAAGGATCTGACCACCCCAGCCCCTGCCCCAAATTGTCCCCAGGTAGGTGGGGCAGGTGCACCAGGCTGGCTCCCAGCCCAGACCCCTGCCATCCCCCACTGTGTGAACAGGACAAGACCCTGGACCTCTCTGGGTCTCCTTTCCCCATCTGCCAAGCGGGCTTGACTAGGACGAGGGCTTGCCAACTTTCTGCAGAATGAATCAGTAACACCAGTCCACTTTGGCCAGGGTCAGGGCAAGCTGATGGGGGCTGCTGAAAATTGAGGGGAGAGAGAGGATGGGTGGCCAGCCCCGCCCCACCTTGTGGCATGGTTCAAAGCCTCCTTTCACTGTTCTACAAGCAGCCTCTCCTGGCCTGGAGGAAATGAAGCTGGAGTGAGATCTGGCTGCAGAGGCTGAGAGGTTGCAAGGTTTGGGCAAGGCTGCAGAGGATGGCAGGGCTTGCAGGGAGATAGAGGTTGCACAGGCAGTGGGGGTGGGGAGTGGGAGGTGCCGGTGCTGGGACTGGAACCTCATGCTCCACAGCTAGGAGAGGTTGCACAGGCTGGAAGAAGTGCCAGGAGGGAAAGATTGCTGGAGCTAATACAGATTTGTTGCCTGGCTAGGAGAGAGAGATAAGCTGAGAGGTCGCACAGCCTCAGAGGTTGCACGAGCTGGGGAGGAGAAGGCCCTTCCTCTCACCTTCATCTTCTACTGATTAAGCTGTAAGCCTAAGGTCCCCAACATGCCTGTCTTCAGACACCCATAACCCACCCCTTGCCACTGGCGAAGAAAAAAAAAGATGAAAAGCAACTAACACTAAACACACACCTAACACTAACCACACTAACCTGCCTTACACTCCTCATCCAGGCTAAGCCTGCTGCACCCATTCCACAGATGAGGAGAGCTGAGGCTCAGAGAAAGGTAGAGATAGAGCCAAGTTCCCACTGTGAGTGAGTGACAGAGTCTTCTTTCTGACCCAGGGCCACTGGGCTAGTTCTTCCCCAGCCTGAGAACTCACTGAGATGAGAACTCGCTGTATGACCCTGAGCAGCCCACTGTCCTTCTCTGAAAGTTCCTTGTTACTAATCTGATTACATTAGTCATGATTATTCACACTCTGGGAGCAAAGGGTTTTGCCTGAGGTGGGTTTGGGGGGAGTTTCTGGGGACAGTGAGGAAGCTAATGAGGAAATTAGGACCTCTTAGGGGCTGCCTCAATTTTTAGCCCCATTTGTTCGTTCATTCATTCATTCATTCACTTAACATTCTTCTTCAACGACTTATTGGACACCTACACGTCCCCTTCTCTGCACTAGAGATACTGTGCTGAACAAAATAGGTCAATTACCCAACCTCTGGGAGCTCATGCTTCAGTACAGAAACGAGTTATAAACACATACAACAGAGACATTTACAAAACCATTCCTCACATCACACCTGCTATGAAGGAGACAAACTAGGGGATGTGGGGTATAGAATCTGCAGCGTACACCCAGTTCACATAGGGTGGATGGCTTCTTCAAAGAGGCAACACTGAGCTTGAATCCTGAGGATGAGAAAGGAAAGAAGCTGCAGGGAAAGCATTCTAGGCGGAGGGAACGGCATGTGCAAAGGCCCTGATGTAGGGGAAAAAGGTTGAAGCATTAAAGCTCTTATCCTCGGCCAGGTGCGGCGGCTCATGCCTGTAATCCCAGCATTTTAGGAAGGCCGAGGAAGGTGAATCACCTGAGGTCAGGAGTTTGAGACCAGCCTTACCAGCATGGTGAAACTCTGTCTCTACTAAAAATACAAAGTTAGCCAGACTTGGTAGCCCACGCCTGTAATCCCAGCTACTTGGGAGGTTGAGGCAAGAGACTCACTTGTACCTGGGAGGCGAAGGTTGCAGTGAGCCAAGATCGTGCCACTGCACTCCAGCTTGCGCAAAAGAATGAGACTCCATCTGAAAAACAAAACAAAACAAAAAACAACAACAAAACTTATCCTCACCAAATACATAAGGCTCTCCATCCCCTAGGCTCCAGAAAAAGGGGTCAAAAAGGGTAAGATTTAACTTGGGAGTGTACGGTCTATACAGTTCTTAACATGGAGGATAATGTTTGTTCACAATTCATTCCCATTTAGTCACTCGTGTAGCAAATGTTTTGAGTACCCACTGTAGGCACTGGTTAGTCACTGAGGATTCAGCAGTAACGAAGAAACATGCTGGCCCTGCCTAGAAGGTGCCCAGAATACAGATGAAAACACCATGAGCTATGTACTACGTGGAGGGTGGACCCCAGAGGAAGGAGTGACTCATGCTCTTTGGAGAGGTCAAAGATTGACAGAGGAACTGCCATTTGAGTGGGATTTTGAAGACTGAGTAGGAGGTTAACAGTCAGCCAAAAAGGACAGACAGTTTCCGTGGCTAAAACAGCACATGCACAGGTGTGCAAGCCAGGTGAATGGGGCATGTTGGTGAGGCTGTCAGTGGTCTGATGAGCCTGAAGTCCGGTATGAATCCTGGGGGCTAGATCCTGAAATGCCTTGAATACCAGACAAGGAATTTGGGGTTTTTCTCTTGTGGATAACAGAGAGCCATGGAATGACATGGTTGGAGTGAGAATGGAGTTGGAGGAACCACAGCTCTACAGCTATAGCAGGAAGGTCAGAGAGGAGGACCAGCAGGAGAGCACGTGGGCAGAAGTCCTTGAAGACCCTGGATAACTTTAGGAGTTCTTTCTTCTGTGTTCCCTCTCGGGAAGTCCCTCTGCCTTAACACTTCCTCTTCTGGTGACCTGTTGGCTCTTGTTCCCGGCACCTCTGGGGAGTCCCTCTTCACCCACCTCATTTATTTGTGATCCCTATGGGAAATAGGGCCATTTTACTTTTACCACACTCCCCACCTTTCACTTTCAGCCCCATGTCCTCACCTGAGTCACATTAGAGAGAATGGCCGACTTGAGGAACTAGATGGATCCCATTCCTCAATCATGTGACAGAAAAAAGATACAGGGAAACCAAGAACTTGGGTTCTTTCCAGTGTGGGGAGGTTGTAAATAATGCTGCTATGAACATGCTGGTACATGTCTGCTTGGCACATATGCTTGCATTTCTCTTTGGTCCCCACCTGAGGCACATTAGAGAGAATGGCTGACTTGAGGAACTAGATGGATCCCATTCCTCAATCATGTGACAGAAAAAAGATACAGGGAAACCAAGAACTTGGGTTCATTCCAGTGTGGGGAGACTGTAAATAATGCTGCTATGAACATGCTGGTACATGTCTGCTTGGCACATATGCTTACATTTCTCTTTGGTTATATAACTTGGAAACGGAAACGTTGAGTCTCTGTTCAGCAGAAGTTTTCCAAAGTGGTTGTGTCAATTTACACTCTTACCAGAATATTGAGTAGAGACCGAGAGTTTAGTTACTCTGTATCCTTTCCAGCACTTGGAATTGTTTATATTTATTTCTCTCTCTCTCCATATATACATAAATAAATTATATATATTATTATGTATAATTTATATTTTATAAATATATAATATTTATAAATACATATTATATATTTATATTGTATTATAAATTTACACATATATAATTCTTTCCTTCTTCCCCTTTCAGTTTCTTTTCCATTCTCATAATGGAAACTTTTGATCAATAAAAATTCTTAATTTTAATGAAGTTTATTTATAAGTCTTTCTTTATGACCAGAACTTTCTGTGTGTGTTTAAGAAGTGTTGCCTGCAATAAGGTGATAAAAATATTATCCTATGTTTTCTTCTAGATGATTTATTGTTTTACCTTTCACATTTAGGTCTACAGTCTATCTGTAGTTTATTTTTCTGTATGGTGTGAGGTAGGGGTCAAAGCTTACTTTTTCCATATGTATATTCAATTAATGTACCATCATTTAAGAAAACATCATGTTTTCTCTCCACTGCCTTGCACTGGTGACTTACTGAAAATCAAGTGGTTGAATACATGAGTTTATTTCTACTGTTTCTATTCTTTTCCATTTGTTAGTTTGCTTTTTCTTGCAACAATGCCATACTTTCTAAATTACTTTATAAATCTTGATATTCTTCTTCAAAATTGTCTAAACTATTTTCAGTCCTTTGCATTTCTATATAAATTTTAGAACTATCTTGTCAATTTCCACCAAAGAAAATCTTGCTGGGGATTGTTTTCTTGAAACTTTGAATTTTACTGAAACTTTAGTTCAATTTAGAGGGGACTAGCATCCTTAAAATATTAAATTTTCCAATCCATGAACATAACATGTACCACCACTTATTTATATTTTCTCTAATTTTTCTTAGTAATGTCTTGTAGGTTTCTGTGTAGAAGTCTTGTACCTCAACCAGGTGCAGTGGCTGACACCTGTAATCCCAGCATTTTGGGAGGCCAAGGTGGGAGGATCACTTGAGGTCAGGAGTTTGAGGCCAGCCTGGCCAACGTGGTGAAACCCTGTTTCTACTAAAAATACAAAAATTAGCTGAGCATGGTGGTGCATGCTTGTAATCCCAGCTACTTGGGAGGCTGAGGCAGGAGAATTGCTTGAACCCAGGAGGCAGAGGTTGCAGTGAGCAGAGACTGTGCCACTGAACTCCAGCCTGAGTGACAGAGCAAGACTCCATCTCAAAAAAAAAAAAAAAAAAAAAAAGTCTCATACATCTTTTGTTGGATTTCTTCTTGGATATTTGATTTTTTGATGCTGACATAAATGGCATAATTTTAAAATTTCTTGATTATTCATAGTGTACAGAAACATAATGAGTTTTTATACTTTACAACTTTATTAACACTTTTTAAAGCTAAAGTTCCAGATATAAAAAGAAATAGCTATCAAACCCAGCCCACTTCAACTGACCAGCAGTTGAGGGCTTCCTGCCTTTCTTTGCTTTTGTAATGTTTATGGATCTTTTTCTCTGCTAATCTAACAAGAGAGGGTAATGTAGTGCAGAGTATAGTGTCCCCGGTTTGGATTTTATTAACCAGTAGATCTTTTTTACCCTCAACAATTTTTAGATGTACAGTACAATATTGTAAACTGTATGCACATTGGTTTACAAGAGATCTCTAGAACTTTTTCATATTGCCTGGGTGAAACTCTATACCCACTGAACAACAACTCTTCATTTCTCCCTCCCCCAGTCCCTGGCAATCACCATTCCACTTTCTGTTTCTATGAGATTGATTACTTTACATATATCATATAAGTGATACAATACAGTATTTGTTTTTTTGCAATTGGTTTATTTCACTTCGCAGAATGTCCTCAAGAAGCATCCATGTTGTAACATACGACAGGACTTCCTCCTTTTTAAAGGCTGAATAATATTCCATTATGTATGTACTACATTTTCTTTATCTATTCACTTATCAATAAATTTCGGTTACTTGCTCATCTTAACTATTGTAAATAATGCTGCAGAAAAAGGTGCACAAATATCTCTTTGAGATGCTGTTTTAATTTCTTTTGGATATATGTCTGGTATTTCTAGATTTTGAATTTTAAAAAAATTTAAAAGGTTTTGCATCATTTTCCAATCCCACTAAAAGTGCACAAGGGTTTCAGTTCTCTACATCTTCACCACCACTTGCTCTTTTCTTTTTCTTTTTTTTTCTAACAAGTGCAAGGTGATGTCTCATTGTAGTTTTAATTTGTATTTCCCTGATGATTACTGATGTTGAGCATCTTTTCATATGCTTAATGGCCATTTGCTGATCTTCTTTGGGGAAATGTCTATTCATGTCCTTTGTCCATTTTTTTTTTTTTTTGAGACAGAGTCTTGCTCTGTCGCCCAGGCTGGAGTGCAGTGGCATGATCTTGGCTCACTGGAACCTCCACCTCCCAGGTTCAAGCAATTCTCCTGCCTCAGCCTCCTGAATAACTGGAATTATAGTTGCCTGCCACCATGCCTGGCAATTTTGCATCTGTTAATAGAGATGGGGTTTTGCCATGTTGGCCAGGCTGGTCTTGAACTCCTGACTTCAGGTGATTCGCCTGCCTCGGCCTCCCAAAATGCTGGGATTACAAGTGTGAGCCACCATACCTGGCCATTTTTAAATTGAGTTGTTTTTGTGTTGTTATTGAGTTGTAGGAGTTCTTTGTCTATTCTAGGTATCAACCCCATATCTCTTGCATGGTTTGCAAATATTTTCTCCCATTCCATAGGCTGCCTTTTGATTCCATTGATTATTTCCTCTGCTGAACAGAAGTTTTAAAGTTTGATGTAGTCTCATATGTCTATTTTTACTTTTGTTGCCTGTGCTTTTGTTACCATATACAGGAAATCATTGCCCATTCCAATTTCACAAAGATTTTCCCATATGTTTTCTTCTAGGAGTTTTATAGTTTCAGATCTTATGTTTAGGTCTTTAATCCATTTTGAGTTAATGTTTGCATATGGAGTAAAATAAGGATCCAATATCATTCTTTTGCATATGGATATTTTGTTCATTCAGCACTATTGCCTTGAACAAACTTCCTTTTCCCTCTTGTATAGACTTAGTGCCTTTGTAGATCATTTGACTATATACACAAGGGTTTATTTCTGGGCTCTCTATTCTGTTCCATTGGTCTGTATATCTGTCTTTATGCCAGTACCATACTATATTGATTACTGTAGCTTTTTAATACATTTTGAAATCAGGAAATGTAAGGCCTCCAGCTTCCTCCTTCTCCTTCTCCTTCTCCTTCTCCTCCGTCTTCTTCTTCTTCTTTTGAGTGTTCTTCTTTCTCAAGATTATGTTGGCTATTTAGGGTCCCTTGAAGTTCCTTATGAATTTTAGGGTGAATTCTTTTATTATTTCTGCAAAAACTGTCACTGAGATTTAGATAGTGTTTATATTAAAGTCAGTTTTCTTTGAGTGGTATTGTCATCTTAACAATATTAAGTCTTCCAATCCATGATCATGGGATGTCTTTTCACTTATCTGTGTTCCTTAATTTCCTTCAACATGTTTTATACAAGTCTTTCTCCTCCTTGGCTAAGTTTATTCCTAAGTACTTTTCTCTTTTTGATTCAATTGTAAATGAAATTTTTTGCTTAATTTTCTTTTAGGATTGTCTGTTGTTAATGTAAAAAATGTAACTGAGTTTTGAGTGTTGATTTTGTATCCTGCAACTTTGCTTAATTCATGTTTCAGTTCTAACCATTTTTTAAAACTTTTAGGGTTTCCTACATATAAAATCATGTCATCCGTGAACACAGATAATTGCATTTCTTCCTTTCCAATTTAGATACCTTTTCTTTTCTTGCCTAATTGCTTTGGCTAGAACTTCCAGTTGAATAGAAATGGCAAGTGTGGGCATCCATGCCTTGTTCCTGCTCTTAGAGGAAAAGCTTTCAGTTTTTTACTGTTGAGTATATTCACTGTGGGCTTTTTATATATAACCTTTGTTATGTTGAGGTAATTTATTTCTATTTCTGTCCTTGAATGTTTTCTTTATCATGAAAGAGTATTGAATTTTTTCAAATACTTTTTCTACATCAAGTGAGATGACAATGTGATTTTTGTCCTTTGTTCTGTTAATTTCATGTATTACATTCATCTGATTTTTGTAACTATCCTTGAATTCTGCAGCTAAATCCTACTTGGTCATGGTGTACAGCCTTTTAATGTGTTGTTAAATTTGGTTTGCTAGCATTTTGTTGAGGATTTTTGCATCAGTGTTCATCAAGAATATTGGTCTATAGTTTTGCTTTCTTGCACCTTTGTCTGGTTTTGGTACTGGGGCCTCATAAAATGAGTTTGGAAGTGTTCTCTTCTGTTCAATTTTTTGGAAGTGTTAGGGATGGATTGGTGTTGATTCTTTAAATATTTGGTAGCATTCTCTAGTGAAGCCATTTGGTCTTGGACTTTTTTTTTTTTTTTTTTCTAGGAGGTTTTTGATTACTGATTCAATCTTCTTTCTAGTTTAGGTCTGTTTAGATTTTCTATTTTGTCATGATTCAGTCTGGGTAGGTTGTATATGTCTAGGAACGTATTAATTTATTTCAAGTATCCAACTTGTTGGCATATAATTGTTCATAGCAGTCTCTTAGAATCCTTTTTATCTCTGTGACATAGTTGCAATGTCTCTTTCATTTCTGATTTTAGTTAATTTGAGTCTTCTCTCTTTTTTTCTTAGTTTAACTAAGGGTTTGTCAATTTTGCTGATTGTTAGAAATACAATAGATTTTTATATTGATCTCATCTTCAGCTTCTTTGATTAACAATTATTATTCTAATAGTTTATTTGTTGAGTATCACGGACTTTTCTGGTTCCTCAATTCTTATATAATTTAAACACATAGTTTTCTCATCTTTATAAATTAAATTTTTCTTATTGTTGCCTTATTATGTTAATTAGCACCTCTAGTATAAGATGTTTTTGTTTTTGCCCTGACCTCAGTGAGGAAGTGTTCAATATTTCACAACAAAGGATATTGTTAGCTATGTATGGTGTGTGTGAGTGTGTATGTGTGTGTGTAATATTAATTAGATTAAAGAAGACTTCTCTATTTCTGCTTTCCTGACAGGTGTTAAAAATCATGAATGGGTGTCGCAATTTATTAAATGTGCTTTCTGAACTTATTAAACGATAATATAAATTGTGTTCTTTATTCTGTTAACGTGGTGAAATTGATTACAGTTTCTAAATGTCATACTAACCTTACATCCCTGAAATAAACCAATATGATAATAATATGTTATCTATTTTTGTCCATATTATTAGATTTGACTTGTTAATATTTTGTTTCAGATATTTTGTATATTATTTATGAGAAAGATTGACCTGTAATTCCACTTTCCTTTAATGTCAAATTTTGGTATTAAGATTGCCTTTTATTTCAGACATCAATCAAAGCGCTGGTGTGTTTGGGATTATGTCTACCATCTTGCTATTTGTTTTCTTTTCTGACCTATCTATTCTTCCTTCTTCTATTCAAGTTTTAAAAATTATTATTCCATTTTTCCTATTAGTTTGTCATTGTACTTTCTTTTATAATTCTTTATGTGCTTATCTTAGAGATTATAATATGCATACTTATTATTATTAGGATCTACCTAATATGAATTCTTCCAAAAGTTCATGGAAAATTCAAATTATGAAAATACTATGCATGAAGTTCAAACTTTTTTCTGCACCAAAATAAACTTGTACTAACTTGCTGTAACATGTCTGAACAGGATCTAGTTTGAGGCACTAAGAAGGATAAGGCGTCTGTTTGAAAAAAAACTCCCTATCATTGCAACATGAATTCTGCTAAAATTGAAGCAGGAACAAACATCAAATTTATGGTGCAACTAGGGTGGATGAATGGCAAAATCAATGACGAAGATAAGGCCCTCCGTGGGCGATCATCCACATCAATTTGTTAGGAAAAAATTCATCTTGTTCATGCCCTAATTGAAAAGGACCAATGATTAACAGCCCAAATAATAGCCAACAGCATAGACATCTCAATTAGTTCAGGTTACACAATTCTGGCCGAAAAATTAAAGTTGAGCAAACTTCCCACTCACTGGGTGCCAAACCACTGTGTCCAGATCAGCTGCAGACAATAGCAGAAACTTCCATGCAAATTTTAAACAAATGGGATCAAGATTCAGAAGCATTTCCTCAAATAATTGAAACAGGAGATTAAACATGGCTTTACCAGTTCATCCTGAAGACAAAGCAATGGCTCCAAAGAGGTAGATGAGGTCAGTCAAGGCAAAAGCAGACCGGTCAAGAAGAGCAAAGGTCCTGGCAACAGGTTTTTGGGATGCTCAAGGCATTTTGCTTGTTGACTTTCTGGACAGCCAAAGAATGATAACATCTGCTTATCATGAGAGTGTTTTGGGGAAATTAGCCAAAGCTTTAGCAGAAAAATGTTCAGGAAAGCTTCACCAGAGATTCCTCCACCATAGCAACACTCCTGCTCATTCTTGCCATCAAGTAAGGGCAATTTTACAGTTTCCATGAGAAATCAGGCATCCACCTTAAAGTCCTGTTTGGCTCCTTCTGACTTCCTTTTGTCTCCTAATCTTAAGCAATCTTCAATGATCACCCATTTTTCTTTAGTTAATAATGTAAAGAAGACTGCATTGATATTGTTACATTCCCAGGATTCCCCAGTTCTTTGGAGATGGACTATATGCCTGGGATCATCACTTACAAAAGTGCCTTGACCTTGACTGAATTTATGTTGAGAAATAGAGTTTATTTTTTAATAGTTATCTTTAGTTCCATGTTTCCATGAGTTTTTTTAAGTCCTCTTGTACAATTTGAAGTCCTCTTGTACAAAGTCCTCTTTAACTTTACTCACCTCTTCTTACCTTTGGGGTTTCATGGTCGTGTATTTTAATTCTGTGTATAAGAGTTTACATCATTAGTATGTTAAGACATTAAAAATCATATTTATTTATTTATTTATTTATTTATTTTGAGACAGAGTCTCACTTTCTCACCCAGGCTGGAGTTGCAGCTCACTGCAACTTCCGCCTTCCGGGGAGGCAGAGAATCAAGTGATTCTTCTGCCTCTGCCTCCCTAGTAGCCTGCACTACATGTGTGCACCACCACGCCTGGCTAATTTTTTGTATTTTTAGTAGAGACTGGGTTTTGCCGTATTGTCCAGGCTGATCTCGAACTCCTGACCTCAGGTGATCCACCCACCTCGGCCTCCCAGAGTGTTGGGATTACAGGTGTGAACCACCATGCCCAGTCTAATTCATATATTTAGAGTACTTTCTGTTGCTCTTCATTTCACCCTATAGTACCTTGCTTCCCATCTGGAATTATTTTTCTTTTACCTGAAAAACTCACTGTCGTATATCTCTTGATGCAGGTCTATCAGTGACAAAATCACTCACTTATTTTTTGTCTGAAAAAAAATCCTTATTTTGCCTTCATTTTCAAAAATCTATATTTCAGATGTAATTTGCAAAACTGAAAATGTACTCTTAAGATGTGCAATTCAACAAAGTTGTGCAGCCATCACCACTAACTCTACATTTTCATGACTCCAAAAACAAACCTACACCCATTGCTGTTACTCTCTATCCCCCGGCCCCTCAGCCTCAGCTCCTGGCAACCTCTAACTACTTTCTGTCTCTATGGATCTGCCAATGCTGGACATTTCATACATATGGAATCATACCATATGAGGCCTTTTGCGTCTGGTGTCTTTACTTTAGCATGAATTTTTAAAGTTCATCCATTTTGTAGCACGTATCAGTAGTTCATTCCCTTTTATGGCTAAATAATATTCTACTGCATGGATATACTACATTTCTTTATCCATTCACCAGTTGATAGAAGTTTTGCTTGTTTCCATTTTTTTGGTATTATGAATAATGTTGCTGTGAACTTTTGTGTACAACGGTTTATAAATTTCTTTCTGGACATACATCCATAATTGTTTTCTTTTCTTTTTTCTTTTCTTTTTTTTTTTTTCTGAGACAGGGTCACACTCTGTCACCCAGGCTGGAGTGCAATGGTGTGAAAAACAGCTCACTGTAGCCTCAAACTCTTGAGCTCAAGTGATCCTCCCACCGTAGCCTCCTGAGTAGCTGGGTCCACAGGTGCATACCACCATGCCCAGCAAATGTTTTAATTTTACTTTTTGTAGAAATGAGGTCTTGCCATGTTATCCAGGCTAGTCTCAAACTCCTGGCCTCAAGCAACCCTCCCACCTCGGCCTCCCAGTATGCTGGGATTACAAGGCATGAGCCACTGCATCCGGTCAATTCTCTTCACTATATACCTAGGTGTGAAATTTCTTGGTCAGATGGCAACACTGTACAGTCACACATTGCTTAATGATGAGGATACATTCTGAGAAATGTGTCATTAGGTAATTTTGTCATTGTGTGAATGTCTTAGAGTGTACTTACACAAACATAGATGGTATAGCCTACTACACACCTAGGCTGTGTCTTATAGCCTATTGCCAATAGGCTATAAACCCGCACAGCATGATACGGTACTGAATACTGTAGGCAACTGTAACACAATTGTAAGTATTTGTGTATCTAAACATAGAAAAAGTACAGTGAAAACATGATATAAAATATGAAAACATGGCATGCCTGTGTAGGGCTCTTACCATGAATGGAGTTTGCAGGATTAGAAGTTGCTCTGGATGTCAGTGAGTAAGTGCTGAGGGAACGTGAAGTCCCAGGACATTACTGTACACTCCTGTAAACTTTATCAACACTGGATTCTTAGGCTACTCTAAATTTATTTGAATTTTTAAAATAATAAATTAACTTTAGCTTACTGTAACATTTTTCCTTTATTTTATTTTATTTTATTTTATTTTATTTTATTTTATTTTATTTTTTGAGACACAGTCTCACTCTATCGCCCAGGCTGGAGTGCAGTGTTGCAATCTCAGCTCACTGTAACTTCCACCTCCCAGGTTCAAGCAATTCTCCTGCCTCAGCCTCCCTAGTAGCTGGGACTACAGGCGCCCGCCACCACACTTGGCTAATTTTTTTGTATTTTCAGTAGAGACGGGGTTTCACCATGTTAGCCAGGATAGTCTTGATCTCCTGACCTCGTGATCTGCCCGCCTTGGCCTCCCAAAGTGCTGGGATTACAGGTGTGAGCCACTGCGCCTGGCCAACATTTTTCCTTTATAAATGTTTTAACTTTTTAAAACTTTTTGAATAACACTTTTGTAATAACAGTTATCTTATTGTAATAACACTTATCTTAAGTGTTTTCATGCACTCTTGTACTAACACATCTTAAGACACAAACACGTTGTACAGCTATACAAAATATTTCTTCATTATAGTCTTATTCTAAAAGTGTTTTTATATATTATATTTTTAAATTTTTTATTTTTTATTTTTTTACTTAAACATTTTTTTTTGTTAACACCTAAGACACGCCGGGCATGGTGGCTCACGCCTGTAATCCCAGCACTTTGGGAGGCCAAGGAGGGCGGATCACCTGCAATCAGGAGTTCGAGACCAGCCTGGCCAACATGGGAAACCCCGTCTCTACTAAAAATACAAAATTAGCCAAGCATGGTGGGGGGTGCCTATAATCCCAGCTGCTCAGGAGACTGAGGCAGGAGAATCGCTTGAACCCAGGAAAACCGAGACTGTGCCATTGCACTCCAGCCTGGGCAACAAGAGCAAAACTCCATCCCAAAAAAACCCAAAACACAAAAAACAAAAATCTAAGACACAAGCACACACATTAGCCTAGGCCTACACAGGGTCAAGCGCATCAATATGACTGTCTTCCACCTCCACATTTTGTTCCACTGGAAGGTCTTCAGGGGCAAAAACACACATGGAGCTGCCATCTCCTATGATAACGGTGCCTTCTTCTGGAATCCATCCTGAAGGACCTGCCTGAGGCTGTTTTACAGTTAACATTTTTGTTTGTTTTTGAGAGTCTCGCCTTGTCACCCAGGCTGGGGTGCAGAGGTGCGATTTTGGCTCACTGCAGCTTCCGCCTCCTGGGTTCAAGTGATTCTTGTGCCTCAGTCTCACAAATAGCTGGAATTACAGGCACACACCACCACTCCTGGCTAACTTTTGTATTCTCAGTAGAGACGGGGTTTCACCATGTTGGCCAGGCTGGTTTCCAACTCCTGACCTCAAGTGATCCGCCTGCCTCAGCCTCCCAAAGTGCTGGGATTACAGGCATGAGCCACTGTGCCCATCCAACATTTTAAAAAATAAGTACAAGGAATACACCTTAAAATAGTGATTTAAGATATAGTATAGTAAATACATACACCAGTAACATAGTTTACTATTATTATCGAGCATTATGTACAATACATAATTGTATAGGCTACCTTTTTTTTTTTTTTTGAGATGGAGTCTTGCTCTGTTGCCCAGGCTGGAGTGCAGTGGCATGATCTCGGTTCACTGCTACCTCTGCCTCCCCATTCAAGTGATTCTCCTGCCTCAGCCTCCTGAGGAGCTGGGACTATAGGCATGTGTCACCATGCCTGGCTAATTTTTTGGTATTTTTAGTAGAAACGGGGTTTCACCATGTTTGTCACACTGGTCTTCAACTCCTGACCTCAAATGATCCACCCGCCTCAGCCTTCCAAAGTGCTGGGATTACAGGCATGAGCCACCGCACCTAGCCCTGCATATGCTATACTTTTATGTGACTGGCAGTGCAGTAAATTTGTTTCCACCAGCATCGTCACAAGACCATGAGTAAAGTGTTGTGTTATGACATCACTAGACAATAAGAATTATTCACCTTCATTATAGTCCTATGGGCCCGCCTACGTATATGCAGTCTATCATTGACTGAAATGTCATTATGCAGCACGTGACTGCATTTAACGTTTTGAGAAACTGCAAAACTGTTTTCCTTAGTGGCTGCACCATTTCACATTCTCACCAGCTATGTATAAGGGTTCAAATTTCTCATTCACATTTGTGATTGATTATTATTACCCTCCTAATGCATGTGAAGGGGTATCTCATTATGTTCTTGATTTGCATCTCTCTAGAGAGTAAGGTCAGTGGCCACCTTTTCATGTGTTTGTTGTTTGGCTATCTTCTTTGGAGAAATGTCTATTCAAATATTTTGTCCATTTAAAATTTTAATTCTTGTCTTTTAGATCTTGAGTTGCAAGTGTTCTTTATATATTCTAAATACCAGACCTTTAACAAATACATGATGTGCAAATACCTTTTTCCCATGCTGCATGTTCTAGTTTTACTTTCTTGATAGTATCCTTGAAACACAAACATTTTAAATTTTGATACACTTTAATAGATTATTTTTTCTTTGTTTACTTATGCTTTTGCATCATATTTAAGAAACTATTATTATCTAATACAAGGTCATGAAGATTTGCACCTAGGTTTTATTCTAAGAGTTTAATAGTTTTACTTTTTACATCTAGGTCTTTAATCTATTTTGAGTAAATGTTTGTATATGGTGTGAAGTAGAAATCTAGCTTCATTATACTGCATCATGGATATCTATTTCTGCAGTACCATTTGTTTTAAAGACTATTCTTTCCCCCCATTGAATTGTTTTGGCACCCACATCAAGAATCAGTTAAACATAAATGTACGCGCTTATTTTTGAACTCTCAGTTCAATCCCACTGATCTATATGTACGTCTGTGTGTCAGTACCACAGTGTTGATAAGTGTAGCTTTGTAGTAAGCTTTGAAATAAGGAAGTTTGACTCCTCTAACTGTGTTCTTTCTCAAAATCTTTTTGGCTATTCTACTCCCAGTGTGCCTGGCCTCCCTTTTTTAACTTTAAACAAAGACAAACCACATCTCTAGTTTCTAGGACTCTCAGGCAGTCCTAGTTTGTCAATTTCTGTGAAAAAAAAAGAAAAGAGCCAGCTGGGATTTTTATAGAGATTACTTTGAATCTGTAGATCAATTCGAGGCATTATCTTGATAACATTAAGTTTTCCAATCTGTGAACATGGTATATCCTTCATTTATTTAGGTTTTCTATAATTTATTTCAATAACATTTGTAGATTTTATTGCACAATCTCACATGAATAAATGAATCCATCTCATATTACTATAACTAATGAATTGTGTTAAATTTACTTTAACCATTTTATTCTGTTTTGTATTATTGTAAATGAAATCACTTTCTTAATTTCATCTTCAGATTATTTATTGCCAGTGTGTATTAAATATCATTATTTGTGTCGATCTGATATTCTACAACTATGCTAAATTTGTTTATTAACTCTGATTGGTTTTTGTTTGTCTTAGGTGTAAATTCCTTTAGTTTTGTATATACAAGATCATATTATCTGCAAAGACAAATGGTTTACTTCTTCTTTTCCAATCTGAATGGTTTTTATTTCTTTTCCTTGCCTAATTGCCTTGGCTAGAACCTCTAGTAAAATGTTTTATAAAAGTCACAAGAGTGGACGTACTTGTCTTGTTCATGATCTTAGGAGCAAAGCTTTCATTTTTTTACCATTAAGTATGATGTTAACTGTGATATTTTTATAGATCTCCTTATTATATTGACCTTGCCTTTATTTTTTAAGAGACTTCTTTCTGGATATAAAATTCTAAGTTGGCTTTTGAAATTTCAGCATTGAAAGAAGTTGTTTCATCGTCCGCTGTCTTCCATCATTTTGTTAAAAAGTCAGCTGCCAGTCTTATTGTTGCTTCCTTGAACACGGTGAAGTGTCTTTTTTCTCCGCATACTGCATATCTTTGTCTTTTATTTTTTTAAATAGTTTTTCTATGATATGCCCAGATGTGGTTTTCTTTGTATTTATCTTTTTTGTGGTTTGTAGAGTTATTTAAATCTGTGGCTTAATGTCTTTTGTTAGTTTGGAAAAAATTTTTTACTAAGATCACTGCTATTTTGTCTACCTTGTTTTCTCTCTCTTCTGTTTCTTAATTGCAAATGCATGTATGTTAGATCTTTTCACAATGTCTTATATGTCTCTTTTGCTCTTTTCTGTATTTTTGAACTTTTCTTCTCTGCATGCTTCAATGTTGGTATTTTCTATTGACCAATCTTCCAGTTTACTAATCTTCTCTTCTGATGTTGCTACTATGTTGCCAAATCCATCTCTTCAGTTCTTATAAACTTCAGTTATTATATTTTTCAGTTCTAGGATTGCTACTTTTTAAATAGGTTCCAAATTTCTGGTAGAATTTTTGAACACATTAATCATAGTTATTTTAAATCATATCTGATAATGCCATTTTCCAATTCACCTATGTAACTGTTTCTATTATCTATTTTATCTTCGTTGTTGATCATTTGATACTGTTTTCTGGTTTACCTTGTAATTACCTGAATGTTGGACATTATGTATAAAAAGTATAGAGGCTTTGGGCGAAGCTAACTTTTTCTAGGTCGGTTTAAATTTTCTTCTAGCAGACATATAGCACATAAGCAGATCACACCTTGATGCAGTCAAGAATGAACTATTTCTAATTTTTCCTTATTCCCAAGGAATAGTCTTTTCTAAATAGCTGAGTACTCACCAGGGCCCATCTTTTTTTGCCAGGCCCTGAACTCTAATTCTTCTAATTTGCTAAGTTTCTTAGCATGCTACTTATTTTCAATGACTTGGCAAATGATTTCAGGGGAAATTGCGTGCAGAGCTTCAATGCATTTTTTTTTTCTATTAAGTACTATATAACTTGGCACTCTCTTGTGCAGTTTTTCTTTTTTCTGCTTAGTAGTTGCCCTTATTGGGAGGATTAGTCTGACAACGGTCACTTCATTATAGCCAGAAGTGGAAGTCCCTCATCCATGTTTTATTTTACAAAACTAAGCCTCCTTTACATTTAAAATGTTATGAAATAGTTTGAACATACAAAAGGGCATAAAATATAATCAGCACCCATGGTAGCTTCACCAAGTTTTACCGAACTGTTGAGACCCTTGAACATTCCTCTTTCTCACACCCCCTCCTTTTCCATACTATTCAAAATTTGATGTTATTATCCCCATGAATTTTTAAATACTTTTATGACAGGTATGCTCACCTAAACAATATATAGGATGATTTTGTATGGTTTACAGTGTGGTGTAGATGCTGTTATTATGCTTATGCTGTCCTCAAACTTCCTTTTTTCACTCCAAATTTTGTTGGTGAGAGTCATTCACTTTGTTGTGTGTGGCTGTAAATCATTCATGTTTACATGGAGTGACAATATTGCGATTTATTTTTTCACTCTCCTGATGATGGCTATTTAGATTGTTTCCAATTTTTCACTGTTAAAATCAATGCTACTATAGACACGCCAGAAGAATTTCAAGAGTGAAGTTACATGGTCTTAGGTAGGGCATGTGTTCGCTCTTATTAGGTCATGCCAAACTTTTTACCAGACCAGTGATAATAATTTACGTTTCCTCTGGCTATAAATGAGAGTTCCTATTAATCATATCCTGAGCAATGTGTGATGTCATCAGACTTTTAGTTTTGGCTAATCTGACAACGTTAAAATAGTATGTCATTATGGTTTTTCTTTGTATTTCGTTTCTTTTTTTTTTGAGATAGAGTCTCGCTCTGTTGCCCAGGCTGGAGTGCAGTGGTACGATCTTGGCTCACTGCGACCTCCACCCCCCGGGTTCAAGCAATTCTCCTGCCTCAGCCTCCAGAGTAGGTGAGATTACAGGAACCCACCACCACGCCTGGCTAATTTTTGTATTTTTAGTAGAGATGGGTTTCACCGTGTTGGCCAGGCTGGTCTCGAACTCCTGACCTCAGGTTATCCACTCACCTCGGCCTCCCAAAGTGTTGGGATTACAGGCATGAGCCACTGCATCCACCATGAAGTTAAGCACCTTATATTCTCCATAGCACTCACTTCAATCTAATTTCCTGCCCCAAGCTTCTCCATTTCCCCAGAATCTCCTGAAGTTGGTCAACTTTTAGTGTGAATTATAGCAACTCCAGGAAATATTTCTCAGGACTGAAACTGGTGGATAAACGCACCTACAGGACTTCAAATTCGATGATGCTTTTAATGCTCATGACAAACTGCAGCAAAGATTAATGACCTCCATTTTATAGATGAGAAAACAGAGAATCAGAGGGGTTAGGGAACTTACCCAAAGACATACAGCTGGCACCTGGCACACTCCAAGTCAGGTGCGCTTCACTCCTCCATAGGACACTGCAGAGGTTGGGTGCTGTAGCGGTGTGTTAGGCCATTCTTGCATTGCCATAAAGCAATACCTGAGATTGGGTAATTTATAAAGAAAAGAGGTTTAATTGGCTCATAGTTCTGTAGCTGTACAAGCATGGTGCAGCATCTGCTCGGCTTCTGGTAAGGAGGCTCTCAGGGAGCCTTTACTCAAGGCAGAAAGTGAAGCAGGAGCAGACACATCACATAGCGAGAGCTGAAGCAAAAGAGAGAAGGGGGAAGCACCACACACTTCTAAACAACTAGATCTCAGGTGAACTCACTCATCACCAAGGGATGGCGCTGAGCCATTCATGAGAAATCCTCCCCCATGATCCAATCACCTCCCACCAGGCCCCGCCTTCAACATCGGGGATGACATTTCAACATGAGATTTGGGTCGGACAAATATCCAAACCATATCAAGGGGCTCCCGTAGCAGGACGCCTCCTAAGACAACTTCTGTCCTTGCAGGAAACACATGGTGACCCGATCTGCATCTGAGGATAAGGTGCTGTTGCCCTCAGGGGTCGGCCTGCGTGCAAAGACCCAAAAGGTCTTTGGATTCGGGACAGAGAAGGCAGTGGAATTAGGGGAGGCCCCACGTGGTGCTGTGGGAGCGTGAGGAGGGAGTGATGGAGAAAGTCTGTGTTTTTAAGCTGATGTTTTCCAGAAGTGAGCAGTTTATTTTAAACAGTGTTAAACCAGTGTTAAATATCCCTGGATCCCCTAGTGAAAGCGTTAGGCCTTTCATCACTCGCCCTGCTGACGGAGGAAGCAAGACTCTCGATCTGGTGCTATCGTGTCTTAAACACTACTCTCTCTCTTTTTTTTTTTTTTTTTTGAGACACAGTGTCTTGCTCTGTTGCCCAGGCTGGAGTACAGTGGTGTAATCTCTGCTCACTGTGACCTCTGCCTCATCCTGGGTTCAAGCAATTCTCCTGTCTCAGCTTCCAGAGTAGCTGGGATTATAGGCACACACCATGACGCCCGGCTAATTTTTGTATTTTCAGTAGAGATCGGGTTTCACCATGTTGGCCAGGCTAGTCTCAAACTCCTGACCTCAAGTGATCCTCCCACCTCGGCCTCCCAAAGTGCTGGGATTACAGGCATGAGCCAGTGTGCCTGGCCTCCCTTTCTTAACTTTAAACAAAGACAAACCACATCTTCAACTTCTAGGACTCTCAGGCAGGCAGTAGCATCTCACTAAAATTCAATTACTGCGTTTGTTTTTCTTGTGTTTAGTTTTTATGGTTTATTGTATTTAGTTTTATGGTAAGTTGATTGTTTTGTTTAAGTGACGTTTATATAATATCTCCTATATGCCAGGCACTGTTCTAAATGCTTTATAAATGTTGACTAATGTAATTCTCCCAAGGACCTATGAGGCAGGTACCATGATCATTGTTATTCCCATGTTACAGATGAGGCCCAGAAAGGTTAAGCAAACTGCCCGAGGCCACAAAACCTGTCAGTGGCAGAGCTGGGATTTGAACTGAGACCGGCCAGCTCCATAGTCTGTGTCTTAACCAGCATGGCACACACTCCCTGTCTATTTCATGTCAGTTATCTGCTGATGGTCATGATATAATATTTTTGAGACATGTTTATTGGAGTAAAAAATAGAAGGCAAGGTAAAGATCAATAGTAAGTGGATAATTAATAGTAGCACCAGTGAAAACCTCAAATGCAGTAGGCCAGTGGCAGGAGTTCTGGAACATTCCAGTGTGGCTGCAGGGATACAGCACGTGGACCATGAAAGCTGAGTTGAGAGGATGGGAGGGGAAAGGTGTTGGAGGGGAGGAGTCTGCTCCGGCAGAGGCAGAGACGCATGACGAAGGCTGGGCTGCCGGGGAGATGATGAGTAATTCAGGGTAGTCAGCCAGTAATGTCAGGAAACCCATGCACTGGTAGAGCACTTCACAGTCCGTGAAGCACTACCACATCTGCTTTCTCACAGCCTCTTCTTCACTGCCAGGTGCAGTGAGCACTATTGTCCCCATTTCAGAGATGGTCACTGAGTTCAGAGAGTAAAAGAGCCAGAGAAGAGCTACTATTTGCTCCCAAGATCTTCTGGTTTCAAATTCTGAGCTCTTTTCTCTACTCCACTGTGTCAGGGATCTTTGGTGGCAAGCGACAGAAATAGAAATTCAACATGATTGAGCAACATAGGTGGTTTCTGGCTCATGGAAATGAGAAGTCCACAGGGTGGACATCAGATATGGCTGGATCCAGGACCTCACATGATGCCATGGGGACTCCTGATTTGTATTTCTCAGTATGGATGCCATTTTCAAGGAGGCTGTCTCTACAAGGTGACAAAGATGGCTACAAGCTCTCAGAAGATACCAAAAAAGTGTCAGTTTTCTAGAGTTCTAGAAAAAAAATCTCAGGACTGCTTTCACTGGCCTTGCCTGAGTTGACATCCATCCCTGATGCAATCACTGTGGTCAGACAGATGGGGTGTTTTGATTGGCCAAGCCTGGGTCAGGAGCCCACTTTGTGGAGCATGGGGTGGAGTCAGCCTCAGGCAAACCACTAGAGGCAGCTCAGATGGAGGAGCTCTTTGGGAAGAGACACCGGGCAGGCAGAAGCAGCAGGTACTCGCTCCGCATCCCTAGGGCTCTGTGATGTAGGCAGAGGTAAGAAATTAAGAGGGATGAGGAGTTTTTTGTTTGTCTGTTTTTGTAAAGACAGGGTCTCACTCTTTCATTCAGGCTGCAGTGCAATAGTGCAATCATGGCTCACTGCAGCCTGGACCTCCTGCACTCAAGCGATCCTCATTCCTCAGCCTCCAGAATAGCTGGGACCACAGGTGCGTGCCACCCGGCTAACTTATTTTTACTTCTATTTTTATTTTTGGTAGAGACAAGGTCTTGCTATGTTGGTCAAGCTGGGGATGAGGAACCTTGAATCTGGGCAAAGGAGTTTGCACTCTGTTGTGCTGTGGTCAAGATAAAGCCATCAGGGAGTGACAGGGACAGAGCTATGTCAGGACTCGCACTGTGGCTGGGGTGATGGATGTAGACACAATAGTGAGGGGGCAGATCACAGACTCCCCCTCCTGTGATCAGAGGCCACATCTTCAAAGTGGCCTCTGCAGGGGTTGGAATCCCACAAGATTCATATTCCTAAAAGCAGGTTGAAACAGCATCTACCCCAACATTATTTTATTTGAGTAGTGATGTTACTGCTTAGGATGATGCTGGAGTTAAATTTTTAAGTGTGCTTATCTATGGAAAATGCATTAAAATATATATTTAAATAAACAACAGTGCACACAGTATACAAATATGGCCAAACTTTTGGAAATGAGATATTTTGGCAACTCTTGGCTGGATCATTCTGAGACCCCTTCCATTTCTGATGCTCTACGTTGTCCATCAATTTCAGCTGTTGGTTGAGTGTTTATGTGATAGGGGCCATCCCCGGGGTTTTATGCAAATCACCTCCTTGAATTCTCACAACAAGCCTGGAAGCAGGCCTTGCTGTTTCCACTTTACAAGGCTCAGAGAGGGCAACGGACTGGCCCAGAGCCACACAGTTGGTCATCTGAACCTCCCTGGCTCCCCAGCCTGTGCCCTGACCCAGGGTTCTTTGGTGACTCTGTGAGGGAGGTCAGAGGGAACTATGGATGGGCCAGAGGAGGATCTTTGGGAACCCCGGTGCAGAGGAGGAGGGTCTTCCCCTTGTGGAGTCAGGGATAGTGTCTGGAGAAAGCCATGCCTATGACTTGGGTCCTGCAGGGGACATCCCTCTTAGGTTTAGCTTTAGCTCCCTTCTTGTCTGTGGGGGCTGGTCTGGGAGGGGCTCCTGAGTCTAGATAGGTGGCCCACTGCCCTGTGGTCGGCGCTTCCTCAAACAGACACAGAGCTGGTGGGTACAACAGACAAGCCCCAGGAGGAGCCTGGCATTGCCAGCTTGGTGGGTCATTCCTCTGCCCAAGACAGAAAAGGCCACTCTTCCCGGATAACCTCACTCTGTTCCCCAAAGAGGTTCCTTCTCCATCCTGGCCCAAATTAGGAGGTCAAGTTTTCTCTGTTTGGTTGGGCCTGGATTTCCTAGCATGCTCCCCAGTGGGCTAATCTGGGCTTTGTAATGGAGTAAGAAGCCTGATTATTGGGCTAACCTTATCTTAAGTATTCAGCAGGGGTTAACTTTGTAGGTTAACTTTGGATTTACTATTCAGTAAGAAACCAATTTATTGATGGCTGGGCACAGTGGCTCATGCCTGTAATTCCAGCACTTTGAGAGGCTGAGGCAGGTGTATCACCTGTGGCCAGGAGTTCGAGACCAGCCTGGTCCACATGGCAAAACTCTGTCTCTACTAAAAATGCAAAAATTAGCCAGGCGTGGTGGTGGCCACCTGTATTTCCAGCTACTTGGGAAGCTCAGGCAGGAGAATCGCTTGAACCTGGGAGGCAGAGGTTGCAGTGAGCCAAGATCGGGCCACTGCACTCCAGCCTGGGCAATAGAGTGAGACTTTGTCTAAAAAAAATAAAAATAAAAAAGCCAATTTACTGAGCTATCAACATGAATGTTTACAGGAAGGAAGATCCAAAACTGCTCCTCAGCAGATCCCACTTTCCAAACTAGTTTTTTCTTCTTCTCTCCCTTTCTTCTTCTCTTTTTCCCTCCCTCTTTCTTTGTTAGATAGATTAATACATAATTTAATTTCACACACAATGCTACATCAATAGACTCAGCAAGGGCAAAATAGTCAGCAATCTTCTCACTCTTTAAATTCACCTTGTGCTGGGCATGGTGGCTCACACCTGTCATCCCAGCACTTTGAGAGGCCAAGGTAGGAGGATCACGTGAGCCCAGGAGTTTGAGACCAGCCTGGGCAACATAGCAAGATGCCATCCCTATAAAAACGTGTTAAAAATTAGCCAGGCATGGTGGCACGTGCCTTTGGTCCCAGCTACTCGGGAGGCTGATGTAGGAGGATCGCTTGAGCCCAGGAGGTCGAGGCTGTAGTGAGCCGTGATTGTGCCATTGCACTCCAGCCTAGGCAGCAGAACACGACCCCATCTCTAAAAATATTAAAATAAAATAGTAAAACAAATTCACTTTGCATTTGTGATGTGATGTGGGGGCAGAAAGAAGGTGGGAGAAGGAATTCTCAGGGTGAATCTGCCATTTCTAAGAGGTGGGAGTTCTTGGGGTCATCCACAGGCTCCGCGGGATCTTGCTTTTTTCTTAAGACAGTTCCAAGAATCGAGGGCAAGTCTGCCTGAGAAGAGATAGGATGAGGGGGAGGCTGGGGGAGCCCTGAGCCCCGCCCGGTTCACCCTCCGCTGTGCGTCTCTTGTAGGCCTGTAGGAGCCAGCATGCTGCGTGGCTGGGCCGCCCCCTTGCTCCTGCTGCTGCTCCAGGGAGGTAAGTGGCTGCCCATGGTCTGCGAGTGGGGAGGGCCCCCATCACAGAGCTGAGCTAGGGCCGGGCTGGCTTTGTGGGCTCAAAAACACGGCTAGAGTCCACAGATTCAGAACAGATGGCATCCGTGCCCTTGAGGCTGACACGAGTCCAGCAACCGGCTCTCCACTAACCAGAATCCATCCACCAAAGAGCTCCACGAACCAGAAGCAGTAGACATGAGTCTCACGTGGCCCAGCCCGTGGGCTTGTCTTCGGGTGTCACTGGGGGGATGAGAGGCTTCATCCTTCATTTCCCCTGACCTCTGCCTTGGCTGGCTCTCAACTCTCTGAGTGAGGAAGTTCTGCCTTCCATCTAACCTCGGTTTCTCCTTTTGTAATGACTCTCCTTGGAAATGTTTTTCAACAATTGCTGCGCCGGGTGTGGTGGCTCACACCGGGAATCCCAGCCCTTCGGGAGGCCGAGGAGGGTAGTCGTTTGAACTCAGGATCTCAAGACCAGCCTGGGCAACATGGTGAAGCCCTGTCTCTACAAAAGAAAAAAAAAAAAAATTAGTTGGGCATAGGAGCGCATGCTTGTAGTCTCAGCTTCTTGTGGGGCTGAGGCGGGAGGATTGCTTGAACCTGGGAGGTGGAGGTTGCAGTGAGTCAAGGTGACAACTCTACTCCAGCCTGGGCAACAGAGCGAGACCCTGTCTCAAAACAACAATCACAACAACAACAATAAACAAAAAAAATCGCTGGATTCTTAGCAGGCACTGGTGGTCCCTGGGCTGGGGACAGGAGGAAGAGCCAAAAGGAGACCGAATCTTGGTAGGCAGCCCGCGGAGGACCAGATATTGTGGTTAGAGGGGGCGATGTTAGAAAGCAGAGCTGGGAAGGCCAGGAGTCTGACTGAGAGGACACTGCTGAGAACTAAGAGATCCTGGAGGGCTTCCGGGAAGAGGGGGCCATGAGGAGGCAGGATCCAGCACAGACTTGTGTGGAGGCCGGCCTAGGGGCAGGGGAGGAACTCAACGGCTGCTCTGCTGACTCATGGGCATTTTTCTCTGGTTTTTACCAGAAGACCCAGGACCTCAAATAGCTCCTTCAGGAAACAGATGTCGAGCTTTGATTTTCCCTTTCTGAGTGGCAAGCATCACCGTCTTGGTTCTAAAAAGCCTTTGGGTCACCCATCATGGCTCCACATCTGGTGGGTGCAGATAACAAGCCCTGGCTGCATGCAAAGCTCGGAGCATCATCCCATTCCACTGTCCCAACAGTCCCGCAAGGCCCATGTTGTAACGACGCCCAGTTTTTTGGTTGAGGAGGCTCAGAGAGGCTAAGAGACAGGTGTGTGGCCACACCACGGGGCAGAGGCGGAGCTGGGATCAATTTGTTCTTGGGGTCTGTCTTAGTCCGTCTGTGCTGCTGTGACTGAATACGTGAGACTGGGTAATTTATAAATTATGGACATTTATTGCTCATAGTTCTGGAGGCTGGGAAGTCCAAGATCAAGGCACCAGCAGCACCTTTGCTTCCGGTGAGGCCCACCTTTATTATTATTTTTTTTGTGTGTGTGGAGACTGAGTCTTGCTTTCTCACCCAGGCTGGAGTGCAATGGTGTAATCTTGGCTCACTGCCACCTCTGCCTCCCGGGTTCAAGTGATTCTCATGCCTCAGCCTCCGAGTAGCTGGGATTACAGGCACATACCATGGCTAATTTTCCTATTTTTAGTAAAGATGGGGTTTCACCATGTTGGCCAGGCTGGTCTTTAACTCCTGACCTCAAATGATCCACCCACCTCTGCCTCCCAAAGTGCTGGGATTATAGGCATGAGCCACTGCACCCGGCCCCCATCTTTGCCTTTAAGATTCCACCTTGAACGCTGCAACCCCCAGAGGGGACACACGCTGCATCCTCATGTTGCAGAAGTGCAAAAAGGGGCTGAATGTTGAGTTCCTCCAGCCCTTTTATAGGATCAATAATTCATTCGGGGGGTCTGCCCCCGTGACTTAATCATCTCCTAGAGTCCCCATCTTTTAATACGATCACATTGGCAACTGAGTTTCAGCATAGGAATGTTGGGGGTGGACATAGACATTCAAACCGTAGCATGGTCTTCACCACTCTGTGCTGCTATCTGTTGAGTGATAGCCATGTGCGGGCAGCGTGCAGGCACAGGCACCATCTCATCTCAACACCTCAACAGCCTCTAGGGCAAGCAGTATCTCCGGCTTACACATAGGGAGGAGAAGCAGTTTTGACTCACATGTTTACAGTCACAGAGCTGGGGACAGCACAATCACTTTGTGCGTCTCTCACTGCCTCCTGCACGCTTTCATAACCCAAGACGTGGGATGGCCCTGGGGCTCTCTGCCCTGTAGCTGGGGTACTGGCCGGGCACTTTCTCACCCTCCCACCCCTGGTGCCACCTCCATGCCATTCGGGGGCTGCTGTTGCCTCCCCAAGTTTGGAGACAAACCCTGTCCCTTGGTAGCTTTGAACCTGGCTAGGAATGGCAGCTCCTCTCCAAATTCCTAGCACCCTGAGAAAGAACCATGAGGGTACAGACTCAGAGATGACACAGCTACTTAGAGGCTCTGTGTTGAGGTTTTGCCACAATCAGTCCTGTTTTCTCCATCAAGTGCTGGAACTAGCTCCTTTGCACCCCACCGACATGTCCTGTGTGTCTCCCTGAGGAAAGCACCCTCTAGAGCAAGATTTATTTCCATGACTCAGACCCCTTGGTAGCTACTGCCTGGAGAGCTGTGTTGAGAAGCATTCTGAGGTCACGCCTAGGGGAGAGAGTGCTGTGATCCATTAGCAATGTCTGCCATGTGTGCGGCTATGAAAAACTAGCACAGACTAGGTTTTTCCTTCCCTGGGTGATTGTCTCAGCAGCCCAGACCAACAGAGATGAGAGACGTGGTCTAGTCTTGGAGCCTCAGTGTTCTCACCTCTACAGTGGACTAAAGGGTGTTTCCAGACACAGTATTCTTGGCTCCGAATATAGGTTCTGTCCTAAACTGAGACCCAAGAAGGGAACCTACCACCACCATCACCTCATGGGTCTTCATTAGTCAAGGGAAAATAGGAAAAAGCCACCGAAAATGAACCCACTTATAAAGGGGAACAAGGCCAGGCATAACGGCTCAATCTTATAATCCCAGCACTTTGGGAGACCAAGGCAGGTGGATCGCGTGAGCTCCGGAGATTGAGACCAGCCTGGGCAACATGGTGAAACCCCGTCTCTACGAAAACACAAAAATTATCCAGGCATGGTGTCGCACAACGGTCGTCTCAGCTACTCAGGAAGCTGAAGTGGGAGGATTGCTTGAGCCCAGGAGGTGGAGGCTGCTGTGAGCTGAGATCACACCACTGCACTACAGTCTGGGCAACAGAGCAAGAGATCCTATCTCAAAAAAAGAGATGGGCAGTACAAGTTTCTAGTAAATAGCAGCTAAAAATAATGGAAATGGCACTCAAATACACAAAACAAAACTATAAATTATTCCGTTGATTTTGTCCAACATTTAACAAAATTTGGATGATGATCGCACCTCTGTTTTAGAACACAGTGAAACAATGTTTGGAGAGCAGGATGGAAAGGTGTTAAATCTGCCAACAAAATTGCCTCATAGGGCAATACCTTGATGACCTCTTGGTGGCGGTGGCGGTGGCATTTTTGGCTGCAGGATCATGCAGACCTTTCTGCAAAAGTGTCCGAGGGCTTCTTAATTCTCTCATGGTTTCCTACCCCTTGAAGCACCTTCCTGAATCTCTGAGAGTGCATGTCCTCTGGAGCCAAATTCTGTAGAGCCAAGGTCTCTTCCTTTCAGGGTTTGGGACATTTTCAGCACAGCTGTCCTTGACTCCATGAGGTCCTGACCTTCTTGGGGTATGTGGGTGTGTGCTGGCTGGGTTCCTACCACATCCGGGGCATTTAAGATATTGCCATTCTGAATGGGAGCTTGGCCAGGAGGGACACAGACCTGGTGGCCAGGTGCAGGGCTCTGGAGGAGGGTGCTGAGCTGGGACCAGGTAGTTTTATATTATTTGCCATCATGAGTGTCCTGTCTTCATAGCCAGCCTTGAAACACTGGTGCTCAAACAAGGAATTCCCAGGTAGTGAGGCCCCCTGGGCGCCAGGGTTACATCTTAGCAGCTCCTGAGTCCTCATATTTGTCCCGGCCTGGGGACCCCTGCACCCACTCTTCTCCAGCCTTCGAGGGGGTGGAGAGGAAGCTCTGCAGTCCCCACCCACCAAGGCCTCTCTCCCACCTGACCCTCCAGGCTGGGGCTGCCCCGACCTCGTCTGCTACACCGATTACCTCCAGACGGTCATCTGCATCCTGGAGATGTGGAACCTCCACCCCAGCACACTCACCCTTACCTGGTAAGTGGCCGGGCCTCGCCAGTCCCTGGGGATGTAACTCACAGTGCCTGCTCAGTGATTCCCCCAGGAGGACGCTATGCACTGAGGACCACTGTGCCTGCCTTTCAGACAACTACTCAGGGCTCACAGGACTTGAAAAGTCAGGAGCCCACAGGGTTGGTCTATCCACCAGCTTCAAAGGCCACTATCTCGCCCACACAGGTCGGCCATAGTTTTGAGACCCCAGGATGGCCGGTCTCCCGCATGATTTTTCAAGCACTTAGTAGGTGCCAGGCCCCTAGCTACATGCTTCGCATGACTCCCAACCCTCACAATGATTACTCCCATTTTACAGATGAGGACGTTGAGGTTCAGAGAGGTTAAGCAACTTGCCCAAGGTCACAGAGCCTGTGAATGCTGGAGCTGGGATTCAAATTCAGACTTCCCAACTCCAAAGTCCATGGGTCCCTTTTATACCCTATGCAGCTCAGGATAAAGAAGAGCTTCCGTTATCCATCAGCTCATTCATTCATTCAAAACCATTTACAGGCCAGGTTCAGTGGCTTACGCTTCTAACCCCAGCACTCTGGGAGGCCAAGGAAGGAGGATAACTTGAGCCCAGGAGTTTGAGACCAGCCTGGGCAACATCACAAAACCCTGTCTCTACAAAAAATAAATCAGTCAGGCGTGGTGGCACAATTGTGTAGTCCCAGCTACTTGAGAGTCTAAGGCAGGAGGACCAAGCTCAGGAGTTCGAGGCTGCAGTGAGCTATGATCATGCCACTGCACTCCAGCCTGGACAACAGAGCAAGATCCCATCTCACAAAACAAAACAAAACATGTGTGAAGTTCCTGCCAGACACTGTAGCAGGCACTGGGGATTCAGCAGAGCGAGACTGAAGGGGCCCCAGATGCTTTGGAACTGACATACCACAGTGGGGCGGTGGCTGGGGGAGACAGACGCACAAAACAACCAACAAGATGCTTTCTCTTTTTTTCTTTTCTTTTCTTTCTTTTTTTTTTTTTTTTTGAGACAGGGTTTTGCTCTATTGCCCAGGCTGGAGTACAGTGGTGTGATCAGAACTCACCGTAGCCTCGACCTCCTGGGCTTAAGCGATCCTTCCACCTAAGCCTCCCGAGTAGCTGGGACTACAGGCATGCATCATCACACCCAGATAATTTTTGTAGTTTTTGTAAAGACAGGGTTTTGCCATGTTACCCAGGCTGGATTCAAACTCCTGGGCTCAAGCAATCTGCCCACCTCAGCCTCCCAAAGTGCTGGGATTACAGGTATGAGCCACCATGCCAGGCCCAAACAGAATACTTTCTTTCTTTTTTTTTTTGGAGACAGAGTCTCACTCTGTTGCCCAGGCTGGAGTGCAGTGGCGTCATCTCAGCTCACTGCAACCTCCGCCTCCTGGGTTCAAGCAATTCTCCTGCCTCAGCTTCCCAAGTAGCTGGGATTGCACCCAGGTGTGCACCACTATGCCCTGCTAATTTTTGGATTTTAAGTAGAGACAGGGTTTTGTCATGTTAGCCTGGCTGGTCTCGAACTCCTGGTCTCAAGTGATCCACCCACCTCAGCCTCCCAAAGTGTTGGGATTACAGGCATGAGCCACCATGTTCTGCCCTAAACAGGATACTTTCTAATAACACTGGGTGCTATAGGATCCTGGGCCTCAGGTAGAGGGACCACAACTTCTAGTGAGAAGGAGGCAGCCAGGGAGCTGGGCAGAGGGCACTGCCAGTGCAAGGGCCCTGTGGGAGAAGAGCTGGTGAGTTTGAGGAATAGCGAGGAGGTCAGTGTGGCTGGAGTGGAGTGAGGCAGGGTGAGGGGGATAACGAGCAAGTTCAGGCTGGGAGGCCTGGAGAGCATTTATTCAGCAAGAACTTCTATTCCAGCAAATTTAGCAGAGAACTCAGTCCACACATCCCTATTGGGCCTAGAGAGTAGTCATGTTCAGAACCTGAACGTCTAGGTAGGGAAATTAATATCTGATAAACTCCTATATGGACTTCAAAACCCATCATTTTTGTCTGGTGGGAGTTAAAAAGTCACAACATTTTCCCTAACCCCATCCCACCAGCTTTCCCAGAAGTCCACCCAGAGAAGGAGATGAGGTTCATTTAGCTCTTCTCCTGGCCCTCAGCACAGGCTCTTATTAGGTATTCAGTGGATTTTGGGACTGGATGAGGTGGCTCAGTACTGTAATCCCAGCACTTTGGGAGGCCGAGGCGAGCGGGTCACTTAAGCCCAGGAGTTCGAGACCAGCCTAAGCAACATGGTGGGACCCCATCTCTACAAAAAGTACAAAAAGTTAGCTGGGCATGGTGGTCCATGCATGTAGTCCTAGCTACTCAGGAGGTTGAGGTGGGAGGATCAGCTGAGCCTGGGAAGGTTGAGGCTGCAGTGAGCCATGATCACACTACTACACTCCAGCCTGGGGGACAGAGTGAGACCCTGTCTCAAAAAAGTGGATGTTGGACAGAAAGGAGAGAAGGAAACCCAAAATACCTAGTGCCCTTCCTGTAGGACAGCCATCTGGTTGTTTGGACCGACAGGGACAGATTTAGGCTTGGTCCAAGCAAGAATGGCCCAAATTTCCAAAATTGAGAGCTGCTGCCCTAAATGAGGTAGTGAGTTCCTGGTCTCCGGGAGGCATGCAAGCTGAGCCCGGATACAGTTCACTGGGGATGCTGCAGGGGAGGTGATACCTTCCCTGGGAAAAGGTTGGTTGGACCAGGTGACCACCCCCCAGCCCTGCCTTAAATCCCTCCCAGCCCTGAGAGTCTGGGTTTCTGCCCTGGCCCTGAGCACGGAGCCCGCCACCATCCACCCTGCCCCTGGCTTCCAGCCATGACCGGCTGCTTTGTCCTTGAAGGCAAGACCAGTATGAAGAGCTGAAGGACGAGGCCACCTCCTGCAGCCTCCACAGGTCGGCCCACAATGCCACGCACGCCACCTACACCTGCCACATGGATGTATTCCACTTCATGGCCGACGACATTTTCAGTGTCAACATCACAGACCACTCTGGCAACTACTCCCAGGAGTGTGGCAGCTTTCTCCTGGCTGAGAGCAGTGAGTATCCTGGGACCCCAGGCTTAGGGTGGTGCTCAGTCTTAGCTCACTATGGCCCCGATCTCTTCAGGCTCAGGTGATCCTCCCACCTCAGCCTCCCATGTAGCTGGGACAACAGGTGTACGCCACTATGCCCAGATAATTTTTTTAGTAGGGATGGGGGTCTTGCCATGTTGCCCAGGCCAGTCTTGAATTCCTGGGCTCAAGTGATCCACCCACCTTGGCCTCCCAAAATGCTAGGATTGTAGGTAGGGGCTGGGCCCCCTACTCCCCGCCCTCTGGGCCAGCTCCAGCTTCCACCAGATCTGACCTGGCCTATGTCCTCACCACACCTTAGAGTTCTATTTTGAGTTGTGCTATTTTTTACTAATGTGTGAAAGGTTGATATTAGGTTTGAGAGGTATGGAAGGAGCTAGGCTGGGATCTGGAACTTCTGGGTTCATGTTCCGCCTCAGCTCTGCCCATCTGTGTGACCATGGATGAGGCACACCTATCTCTGGGACAGCTTCCCTGTTTGTAGAGCAAATGTCTTTTTAACCCAGACTCTCTGGGATCCCGACTCCATAATGAGGTGAATGGAGGACACTGAGTCGCAAAAAAAACCCTCCTGGGTTTTTTCCTCTTCATAAGCTCCAGGGAGGCCTGGAATTTCCCTCCAGGCTGGAGGTAGAAGGGCATCCCAGGGGCAGGGGGGCCTGGTGGGTGGGAGCAGTTTTATCTGTGAGTTCAGAATTAGGTCAGGTGGCAGGGCAAGGTGGTTCACACCTGTAATTCCAACACTTTGGGAGGCCGAGGCAGGAGGATTGCTTGAACCTGGATCTTCGAGACCAGCCTGGGCAATATAGTGAGACCTCATCTCAAAACACAAAACAAGAACCAGGGCAGGGGCCAGGCGCGGTGGCTCACGCCTGTAATCTCAGCACTTTGGGAGGCCGAGGCAGGTGGATCATTTGAAGTCAGGAGTTCAAGACCAGCCTGGGCAACATGATGAAACCCCATCTCTACTAAAAATACAAAAAAATTAGCCAGGCATGGTGGCACATGCTTGTAATCCCAGCTACTTGGGAGGCTGAGGCAGGAGAATTGTTTGAACCTGGGAGACGGAGGTTAAAATGAGCCAGGATCACCCCATTGCACTCCAGCCTGGGTGACAGAGCGAGACTCCGTCTCAAACAAAACAAAACAGAACTAGTGCAGGCCATGGAAGGACCTGGGAGGTGGCTTTGGCATGGTGTGTGTGTGTGTGTATGTGTATGTGTGTGTGTGTGTATGTGTATGTGTGTGTGTGTGTGTACCCAAAGCGGCCCCAGAGGCAAACAAAGGGAGCCTGCAAAGGGAGCCTGCTCTCGGGAAGGCCCTGCCTGCGAGCTCGGGAGTTTCTGCCCCTAGATTCCCAGCAGAGGCGCTGGGGGATAAGAGGTGTCTGTGTTTCACACTCTGGGGGTCCAGGTTTGCACCACTTTGCTGAGGGGGTGTCACACCACAGAGGGCGGGAGTGAAGCTTCGCACACTCCCAGACACAGGCACACTCACGCGCATTCCCAGGGTCCCAGACTCATTCACTCACAGACTCATTCACTCACAGACTCATTCACTCACAGACTCATAGATGCGCCCTCAAACTCACACGTCTCCCCAGCCCCAGCCTGCATGGCGTGGACACAGACGCCCACATTGTGTCTCTCTCTTGCTCGCTCTCTCTCTCACATACACACTCACACATACATACACACACACATGCGCACACACACACCCATGCACACACATACACATACACACTCACACATACATACACACACACACACGCGCACACACACCCATGCACACACACACGTACACATGCACACTCACACATACGTACACACACACCGCGCACACACACACCCATGCACACACATACACATACACACTCACACATACGTACACACACACACAGGCGCACACACACACCCATGCACACACATACACATACACACTCACACATACGTACACACACACACGCGCACATACACACCCATGCATACACGTACACATGCACACTCACACATACGTACACACACACGCGCACACACACACCCATGCACACACACACGTACACATGCACACTCACACATACGTACACACACACATGCGCACACACACACCTATGCATACACATACACATACACACTCACACATACACTCTCACATCACTCGCACATGGGCATACACATACACACACATGCACTCTGTCACACACGTGCACACTCACACTCACATGCACTCACACACGTGTGCACACATGCACACACACACTCTCACATACTCATACACTCACATCACACACGGGCACACACATATGCACATACACACATGCACTCTCTCACACACATGCACACTGCCATGCACACGCATTCTCACACACGCCCTTTCTCACACACACATGCACACACACATGCACAGACTCACACACACATCACAGGCACACACATGCACACACTCACATGCACTCACACACACAGGCACACACACAGGCACACACACTCTCACACACATTCTCTCACAGCCACACGGATCTGGGATCCAGGACACGAGGTTCTCTGCACACGCATGCACCATCTGGAGCAGGGGCCCCTCCAGGCTGAGTGAACTGAGGCAGGCAGCAGCCCCACTGCCCTGGCCACCCCACACCCCCCACCCCCACAGCTTCTCAGAAGCAGAGGAGAGCTCAGGGCAGAGAAGGGGCCCCTCCTTGCCACTTCTCTTGCAGCGTGAATCCAAGCATTTCTCTCTGGCATGCTCTCTCTCCCTGCCAGGATCTGCAGCTAGCCTGGGCCCAGCTGGGGCAGGAAGTGATTTTCTAACCACCTCCTCCCCAGGGTCCCTTCCTGCTCCTGGGTCCTGGGCCTCACTGGGCTGAGCAGCCCCCCTTCACGACCCCCAGGCTCTGCAAACATCTCCCGAGTACCCATGGGGCAGTTCTCAGTACGCTGGTGTCTTCTGGGACTGATCCTTACCCAGGTCACACAGGGACGCCCAGAGCCGGCCTCCACCTGCCCCGGGGAGGACAAAAGAGGGGTTAGAAACGATTTCAGTCAAAAACATCCCATCGCTGGAACAGCAACAGCAACAACCCAGTGTTCACCGTGGCATTCTGTAAAACGTGCACCTCTGTCACCTCGGGGCGCGGTTTTCAGGATCACAGGCAGCCTTAGAGCTCCTTTCTGGAGGCCTTGAAAGGTTCATTTGTTAATTTGACAAATATATATGTGTGTATATATATGGTCGTGTGTGTGTGTGTATGTATATATATATCTATAGAGAGAGAGAGAACGCCAGGGTGTAGCTCTTTCCCCCAGGCTGGGGTGCAGTGGCACAATCACAGCTCATTGCAGCCTGGAACTCCTGGGCTCTAGCGATCCTCCCACTTCAGCCTCCTGAGTAGCTGGGACTACAGGTGCATATCACCATCCTGGCTAATTTTTAAATTTTTTGTAGAGCTGGGATCTTGCTGTGCTGTCCAGGCTTGTCTTGAACCCCTAGCCTCAAGCAGTCCTCCCGCCTCAGCCTCCCAAAGTGCTGAGATTTTTGGCATGAGCCACCTTGCCCAGCCTAATTTGCCAAATATTTATTGAGGGCCTATTGTGCCCCAGGCTGTGTTCCAGGAGCTGTGTGCACAGATTGAACCTGGAGGACAAAACCTCCGCCCCAAGGAGCTAAGATGCCAGCGAGAGAGGCACATGGTAAACAAAATCACAGGGTGAGAGGTGCAGAGTGCTAGATGGTGGCAGATTGAAAGTGGAGAAGGTGGCTGGGTGTGGTGGCTCACTTTGGGAGGTTGAGGTGGGTGGATCACTTGAGGTCAGAAGATCAAGACCAGTCTGGCCAACATGGGGAAACTCCTTCTCTACTGAAAATACAAAAATTAGCCAGGCATGGTGGTGTGCAGCTACTTGGGAGGCTGAGGCCGTGGAATTGCTTGAGCTCGGGAGGCAGAGGTTGCAGTGAGCCAAGATCATGCCACTGCACTCCAGCCTGGGTGACAGAGAGAGAGAGACTCTGTCTCAAAAAAAAAAAAAAAGAAAGAAAGAAGAGAAAAAAGAAGGGAGGAAGGAGGGAGGGAGGGAGGGAGAGAGGAGGGAGGGAGGGAGAGAGGGAGGGAGAGAGGGAGGGAGGAAGGAAGGAAGGAAGAAGGAAGGAAGGAAGGAGGAAGGAAGGAAGGAAATAAGAAGAGAAAGTGGAGAAGGTGAGGGCAGAGGCCTGCAACTCCTCTCTGACACTAATAGACACTTGCCACTCAGTTCCTCTGAAGGTACCGCCTCCTGCTAAATAGCTTCATCCCTTTGAACAAGCCCCATGATACGGGAACTGGGTCCATTTTACAAGAGAGGAATTTGAGGCCCTTGACATATTGTGTTCTGCTCAAGTTCGTGAAATGTCCTTCGAATGGAGCAAAAACAGAATGCTGGCTTTGACCTTCACCTGGAGGCCACCCATGAAAGCTTGCTATTATGGCTCAGAGCTCTGCTCTTGCACTTGCTGGGAGATACTGAAAGATGGGGACCATCAGATTGGCCTCCCAGGGCCACTGTGGGGTGTCAAACTGCCCAGAGCAGGGCAGCCAGGCAGGCTCTGAGTAAATGACAGCCCTCACCATTAGCATTCATGCTAACAAGAGTCTTCAACTGCCTGAAGTAGCTGGGGTTGAAAGAAAATGATGCCATCATTTAGAACAGAAATGGAAAAGGAATGGATTTGCCAGGACGCTGCTGAGAATATCTGTGGATGGGCTGCTAACTTTAAAGCTTAAGATAGGCCAGGTGCAGTGGCTTGTACCTGCAATCCCAGGATTTTGGGAGGCTGAGGTGGGAGGATCACTTGAGGCCAGGAGTTTGCAACCAGCCTGGGCAAACATAGTGAGACCCCGTTTCTACAAAATAGACAAATAATTAGCCAGGGGTGGTAGCACCCACCTGTAGTCCCAGATACTTGGGAGGCTGAGGCCGTGGAATTGCTTGAGCTCGGGAGGCAGAGGTTGCAGTGAGCCAAGATCATGCCACTGCACTCCAGCCTGGGTGACAGAGAGAGAGAGACTCTGTCTCAAAAAAAAAAAAAAAGAAAGAAAGAAGAGAAAAAAGAAGGGAGGAAGGGAGGGAGGGAGGGAGGGAGGGAGAGAGGGAGGGAGAGAGGGAGGGAGGAAGGAAGAAGGAAGGAAGGAAGGAAGGAAGGAAGGAAGGAAGGAAGGAAATAAGAAGAGAAAGTGGAGAAGGTGAGGGCAGAGGCCTGCAACTCCTCTCTGACACTAATAGACACTTGCCACTCAGTTCCTCTGAAGGTACCGCCTCCTGCTAAATAGCTTCATCCCTTTGAACAAGCCCCATGATACGGGAACTGGGTCCATTTTACAAGAGAGGAATTTGAGGCCCTTGACATATTGTGTTCTGCTCAAGTTCGTGAAATGTCCTTCGAATGGAGCAAAAACAGAATGCTGGCTTTGACCTTCACCTGGAGGCCACCCATGAAAGCTTGCTATTATGGCTCAGAGCTCTGCTCTTGCACTTGCTGGGAGATACTGAAAGATGGGGACCATCAGATTGGCCTCCCAGGGCCACTGTGGGGTGTCAAACTGCCCAGAGCAGGGCAGCCAGGCAGGCTCTGAGTAAATGACAGCCCTCACCATTAGCATTCATGCTAACAAGAGTCTTCAACTGCCTGAAGTAGCTGGGGTTGAAAGAAAATGATGCCATCATTTAGAACAGAAATGGAAAAGGAATGGATTTGCCAGGACGCTGCTGAGAATATCTGTGGATGGGCTGCTAACTTTAAAGCTTAAGATAGGCCAGGTGCAGTGGCTTGTACCTGCAATCCCAGGATTTTGGGAGGCTGAGGTGGAGGATCACTTGAGGCCAGGAGTTTGCAACCACCTGGGCAAACATAGTGAGACCCCGTTTCTACAAAATAGACAAATAATTAGCCAGGGGTGGTAGCACCCACCTGTAGTCCCAGATACTTGGGAGGCTGAGGTGGGAGGATGGCTTGAGCCCAGGAGGTTGAGGCTACAGGTGAGCTGAGGAGGGTGGATCACCTGAGGTCAGAAGTTCAAGACCAGCCTGGTCAACATGGTGAAACTCCGTCTCTATTAAATATACAAAAATTAGCCAGGTGTGGTGGTGGGCACCTGTAATCCCAGCTACTCGGGAGGCTGAGGCATGAGAATTGCTTGAACCTGGGAGGCAGAGGTTGCAGTGAGCCAAGATCACGCCATTGCGCTCCAGCCTGGGCAACAAAGCGAAACTTCGTCAAAAGGAAGGAAGGGAGGGAGGGAGGGAGGAAGGAAGGAAGGAATGAGGTGAGCTATGATTGCACCACTGCACTCCAGCTTGGGCAACACAGTGAGATCCTGTCTCTAGGGGGAAAAAACCCTTGGAGATCTCACACGATAATTCCAGGGGTCTCCCGTTTCTCATTCTGCACCTCATATTGAAACTTGCCCTTCAGTACATAGAAAGCAGGGTTTCAGATTTCATGTGTGTGTGCATGCACATGTGTGTGCGTGTGTGTTGCAAGTGTGGGCATGCGTGTGGGTGTGCATGTGCACATGTGTGTGCATGTGCATGTGTGTTTCCCTAGAAAACTTAGAAAAGCTGACCACCCTGTGCTGCTAGAGCCATTCACTTTTATTTTATTTTTATTTTATTTTATTTTATTTATTTATTTATTTATTTATTTATTTTTGAGACGGAGTCTCGCTCTGTTGCCCGGGCTGGAGTGCTGTGGCCGAATCTCAGCTCACTGCAAGCTCCGCCTCCCGGGTTTAGGCCATTCTCCTGCCTCAGCCTCCCGAGTAGCTGGGACTACAGGCGCCCGCCACCTCGCCTGGCTAATTTTTTGTATTTTTAGTAGAGACGGGGTTTCACCGTGTTAGACAGGATGGTCTCGATCTCCTGACCTCGTGATCCGCCCGTCTCGGCCTCCCAAAGTGCTGGGATTACAGGCTTGAGCCACTGCGCCCGGCCTAGAGCCATTCACTTTTAACTCATTTCTTTTTTCTTTCTTTTTTTCTTTTCTTTTTGAGACGGAGTCTCTCTGTGTAGCCCAGGCTAGAGTGCAGTGGCGTGATCTTGGCTCACTGCAAGCTCCGCCTCCCAGGTTCACACCATTCTCCTGCCTCGGCCTCCTGAGCAGCTGGGACTACAGGCGCCTGCCACCATGCCCGACTAATTTTTGTATTTTCAGTAGAGATGGGGTTTCACTATGTTAGCCGGGATGGTCTCGATCTCCTGACCTCGTGATCTACCCACTTCGGCCTCCCAAAGTGCTGGGATTACAGGCATAAGCCACCGCGCCCGGCCCGACTCTTTTATTTCTTCACAGTCCCTAAACCTACTTCATCCCTCTCTGTGACCTGCCCACCCCTGAGTTTGCAACCCTAATCTCTCAGGTCCCAGGTGGATAAACTGAAGCCCAGAGTCGGTAGTACTTTGCCCAAAGTCACTCAGGGTTGTTTGTCTTCATCTCATCCATGATGGGTGAGGCACCGTGGCCGGGGTGGGGGCAGGCAGGCCGTCTTCCCATCATCAAATCCTTTTCACCTACAGCAAAATCTCACCCCATTTTCTTTTCCTGGGTTTTCCCACCAAGTCAAGCCGGCTCCCCCTTTCAACGTGACTGTGACCTTCTCAGGACAGTATAATATCTCCTGGCGCTCAGATTACGAAGACCCTGCCTTCTACATGCTGAAGGGCAAGCTTCAGTATGAGCTGCAGTACAGAAACCGGGGAGACCCCTGGGCTGTGGTGAGGAATGTGGGGATCAGTGCAGCTTTGTGGGAGGGGAGGGGAGAGGAGGGAGTGCAAGGGCATCCCGGCGGGAGAGACGGGCGAGTATCATCATTCATGGCCAAGAACAGAGACCAAGGGTGCGAGCATTCCCTTACAGCCGTCCCTCCTCCTCCCCTCTCTTCTCCCCAAAGTAGGAGACCCCTGAATAATCTGTCCTCCCCAAACCTGTCTCCTCGGCTGTCAGCATGCCAAAGAGATTGTCCCTTCCCCAGACTCCACCCCAGGTCCCAGGTCTAGTGTAGTCACAGTAGAAGAAGTTTCAGAAACGGGGCAATCTGGAAGCTTCCCAATTGCTTAGAATGGCCATAGTTGGAGAGTTCCAGAAGTATCAATGATTAAGAAAGTCCAGCCAGGTGCAGCGGCTCACACCTGTAATCCCAGCAATTTGGAAGGCTGAGGCGGGTGGATCTCGAGGTCAGGAGTTTGAGACCAGCCTGGGCAACATGAAGGCTTTGAGAGATGTCCTTCTAGCCCACTACTTAGAATAGTCACAGGTGAGACCCTGTCTCTAAAAAATAAAAATAGTAATAATGATAGAACAGTCACAGTTGAAGAGTCCTAGAATCGTCCATCCTTTGGAATGGCCCCAGCTGGAGATGGCCATGAGTGCCATACTTTAGAAAGTCCCCAGTGGAAGACTTCCAGAGGTATCCATTGCTAAGATGTCTGTAGTCAAAGAGTTCCAGAAACACCCACTATTGGGAATGTCAGTATGTCAACTCTTGGAGTTCTTCAACAGTTGAAGATATTCTCAACTGATGTACTGAGACTTATATCAATATATCAGTTGAGAATGTCGTCAACTGTTGAAGAATTCCAAAAGTATGCATTGCCTGGAATGCCGTCAGACCATTACCACTCCTGAGATATGCCCAGTCCTGCAGGGAGAGTCCACTGCCAGGACTGTGAGTGGCTGAATTGGATCAAAGAGAAATCAAACAGAGCGTCCTATCACACGCAAGGGCCAGGCAGTGCCGGCAAGTCTGTGCTCCCCATGCCTGAGTCCAGCTACTCAGGCATAGGCTTGATTCTTGTGGGAAGAGAAGAGACACTCAGCCCCTTTTATGGAAGCTGGGAAAAGAGGTGGCTCTGCTGGAGCGGAGGCTGGCCTTGTTTAACCCTGACCTGGTGCATCCTTTCCTTGTACTGGCAGAGTCCGAGGAGAAAGCTGATCTCAGTGGACTCAAGAAGTGTCTCCCTCCTCCCCCTGGAGTTCCGCAAAGACTCAAGCTATGAGCTGCAGGTGCGGGCAGGGCCCATGCCTGGCTCTTCCTACCAGGGGACCTGGAGTGAGTGGAGTGACCCGGTCATCTTTCAGACCCAGTCAGAGGGTAGGTGTGAAGCTGGGATGGACACCCCACTCCTGGTACGAAATCTTGTCCTGGTCTAGCCACCCTAAGCCCTGAGCTTCCTAGCACAGCTGGGAGGTATTCAGTTGTTCATCCTCAGATGTAGCCCTTCAATGACATTTCTAGAGCCTCTGCTGGCCAGGCCCTGTGTTGGGTGCCAGCTGCTTCTTTTGTTAGGCATTTGATCCCCCTAACTCTGAAGTGGGAATCAGCCCTGTTTATCAGATGAGATAACCGAGGCTCAGATAAATGAAGCTACTTGCCTGGGGTGAGGAATGAGAACAAGATTTGAACACAGATCCATCTCACTGCAAGACACTAGAAGTAGCAGCCTCTCCCACCCCCTTCTACTCTACCCCAGACCCATTTCCCATCATGCCTACCCCATGTGGCCTCTGGAGAGTTGGTGCCATTTAACCCCTTTCTTTGCTTCCTTCCCAGAGTTAAAGGAAGGCTGGAACCCTCACCTGCTGCTTCTCCTCCTGCTTGTCATCGTCTTCATTCCTGCCTTCTGGAGCCTGAAGACCAACCCAATGTGGAGGTGAGGCAAGGGGATCAGGAAGGCAGGAAGGTGGTCAGCATGGGCCACCGCCCATCTATGACCCACCCAGGGTTGGAGAACATGCCTGGCAGCATGGTAACAATGACGACGGTGGAATAATAAGCAACTCACAGCCCCCGTGTGCTGGACACTGTGGAGGGCACTCCCTTCACCCCCATGGCAGCCCTATGAGCACGAGACACTGCAGTTGCCCTTATTTTATAAATGAGGAAACTGAGGCACGGAAAGGTCAAGGAATTTGTCCAAAGTCACACAGCTCTGAAGTGGAGAAATTGGGATTGAAACTCTGTGTCCTTAAACAGAGACCTCAGCTGTGATCTTGTCCAGTGGGTTTTAAGTTTTGAGGCTCAAGGGGCATCAGGGGCCACTAGGTGGTGGTGAAGAGGTGGCTGTAATACTCCACACCACTGAAATGGCCTCTGTGCGCACCCCTGGTTGCCGATGAAGAAGTTGAAGCTTAGAAGGGGCAACATTTGCCCAGCACACAGCAGGCATCCAAGAACATAATCTAAATATCCCTTCAGGAGCCTGCGACGGAGACTCGCTGTTCCCATTTTACAGATGGGGAAACCAAGCCCCAGGGAAGGAGGGAGGCGCCTGGGCTGTGTCTTGTGATGCTCGGAAGTTCCTGTAGGATGAAGCTGGGGAGCGTCCGAATGGGAGGCCAGGCTGCCGTCTGGCGATGTCAGGGTCCTCACCCCTCTCTGCCCCCTCAGGCTATGGAAGAAGATATGGGCCGTCCCCAGCCCCGAGCAGTTCTTCGTGCCCCTGTACAAGGGCTGCAGCGGAGACTTCAAGGTAAGCTCCCCACCCTATGACATGCTCCTCTGAGCCCCTCCTCCTCTTCAGGAGCCTCACCTGTCCTCACCCCAGGCTCCCCAGCCTCACCCCACAGGCCTAGAGCATCCAGATATCAGCCATGCCACAAGCCAGGCCTCAGTTTCCCAACGTGCAAAGTGTAGACATTCTTGTAGCGCAGAATTGGCAGAAGAATTAAACAAGATTTGACCAGGTGTAGTGGCTCACATCTGCAATCCCAACAGTTTGGGAGGCCAAAGCAGGTGGACTGTTTGAGGCCAGGAGTTCCAGAACAGCCTGGGCAACACAGGGAGACCCCCACCACCACTCCACCTCCCCATCTCTACCAAAACTTTTAAAATCATTCAAGCGAGGTGGTGCACACCTGTAGTCCCAGCTACTCAGGAGGCTGAGGCAGGAGAATCGTTCACAGGCTGCAGTGAGCTATGATCACACCACTGCACTCTAGCCTGGCCAACAGACAGAGACCCTATCTAAAAAAAAATAAAATAAAATAAAATAAAAAAGAAAGAGTAAACAAAATAGTGCAGCATTGACCCAGCCCAAGGAGCCAGACTGGGAGAGGGGGTGAGGCTGGTGGTCTTTTGAGTCACAGATTGCCCGCGTGGTCCTTTCTTAGGTGCCCCTAACCTGGGTTGGAGAGGGAGTGGGTTCTGGGAAGGGTCTGGCCCCAACGTTCGCCAAGCCTCCAACCCGCCACCTCCCGCCAGCACCCACAGGTTGTCTGTGTCCATTTACAGCCCTGTCACCCACCCTGCAGCAGTGGGAGGGGCTGCCGCAGAGAGGATGTGGTGACAGAGGTGGGAGGGGCAGCCCCACCTGCTGCAGCTGAGCCTGAAAGTCAGACAGTGCAGACCTAGAGCATTGATTGAGCTCCTACTGTCTGCCTGGTGCTGCCCTGGACACCCTTCCTGCCTCACTCATTCTCATATTCACAGCAGCCCCTGCAGAGCAGATGTTCTACTGCCCCCAGGGCACCCATGAGGAGGCCAAAGCTCAGAGTGGGCAGAGAGGAACCTGGACTCTCACCCACATAAGACCCACCCTTTCCTCTTCCCTAAAGCTTAAATATCACATTTATTTTGGGTTGATTTTTACCAATACTCATATGGCACTTGCTATATACCAGGCAGTACCCTAGGAGCATCACAAACAGTGACTCATTTAACTCTCACGATGACCCTATGGATGGGTGCTATTATTAGGTCCATTTTACAGATGAGGAAACTGAGGCACCGAGAGGGTAACTAATTGGCTTAAGGGCACACAGCTGAGAAGTGACTTTAAATCAGTGGTGGTAGTCATATCACAGTTCTGAGATGAGTTTTTGAGGAAGATGAGCTCAAAACAGGGAGATTCCCATTCTCTGGGATTTTCCTTGCCAATTGCATGAGGATTCTGGTGTCATGAGTGGGAGTCCGGACAGGGAAGGGAAGGAGAGGGTCCTTCAAGTGTAAGGGCCACCGCCTCAGCCAGCATCACTCACATCCTTTATCCTCAAAGTATACAGAGGCCTTTCCAAGTGGCTTTTCACTGATCCACTCCACTCATTCATTTTGTTAATAAACATTTATTGAGCACCTACTGTGTGCTAGGTACTGGGGCTACAACCATGGACAGAAGAGATAAGACTTATGCCCGGGGGCCAAGTTTCCGTCTGGTGGCGACACATAAACCAGGAGAGTGCTGGGTTTCAAGAAGCATCAAGGAGGAGGGAAAGCAGGAGATGGCTCAGGGGTACCTCAGACCTCAGGCCCTCCTGCCCCCGTGTCTCCTTGACTCAGGAATCTTGGCCCCTGCTTGGGCTATGGGGCCACCAGTTGGCTGAGTGGTCACACTACTAAGGGTAGCAACTCCCTTCTACAAGTAGGGAAACTGAGGCGCAGTGTAGGAAGGGGACACCAGTGGGGCCCCCACTAGGGTGGGAGCACATCGCGGTCCTGATTCCTCGCTCTCTCTCTGTCTCTCTCTGTCTCTCAGCGTCTTTGTCTATCTTCACGTCTCTGTCTTTCTCTCTTGATGTCTCTTTGTCTTGTCTCTGTGTCTGTCTTTCTGTCTGTTTAAACCCTCACCTTGGCTGGGTGTGGTGGCTCACACCTATAATCCCAGCACTTTGGGAGGCTGAGGCGGGTGGATCACCTGAAGGCAGGAGTTCAAGACCAGTCTGGCCAACATGGTGAAACCCCATCTAGATTAAAAATACAAAAATTAGCCAGGTGTGGTGACAGGCGCCTGTAGTCCCAGCTACTTGGGAGGTTTACGCAGGAGAATCACTTGAACCTGGGAGGCAGAGGTTGCAGTGAACCGAGATGGCACCACTGCACTCTAGCCTGGGCGACACAAACTGTCTCAAAAGAATAAAAGTAAAAAAATAAATAAACCCTCACCTTACCCCCATCCTGTGCTAAGACTCTCTCTCTTTTTCTCTTTCACAGAAGTGGGTGGGTGCTCCCTTCACTGGCTCCAGGCTGGAGTTGGGACCCTGGAGCCCAGAAGTGCCCTCAGCCCTGGAGGTGTATAGCTGCCACCCACCACAGAGCCCGGCCAAGAGGCTGCAGCTCACGGAGCTACGGGAACCAGCAGAGCTGGTGGAGTCTGACGGCGTGCCCAAGCCCAGCTTCTGGGCGACAGCCCAGAACTCAGGAGGCTCAGCTTACAGTGAGGAGAGGGACCGGCCGTACGGCCTGGTGTCCATCAATACAGTGACTGTGCTAGATGCAGAGGGGCCATGCACCTGGCCCTGCAGCTGTGAGGATGACGGCTACCCAGCCCTGGACCTGGACGCTGGCCTGGAGCCCAGCCCAGGCCTAGAGGATCCACTCTTGGGCGCGGGAACCACAGTCCTCTCCTGTGGCTGTGTCTCAGCTGGCAGCCCTGGGCTAGGAGGGCCCCTGGGAAGCCTCCTGGACAGACTAAAGCCACCCCTTGCAGATGGGGAGGACTGGGCTGGGGGACTGTCCTGGGGTGGCTCGTCGCCCGGAGGGGTCTCAGAGAGTGAGGCGGGCTCGCCCCCGGCTGGCCTGGATATGGACACGTTTGACAGTGGCTTTGTGGGCTCTGACTGCAGCAGCCCTGTGGAGTGTGACTTCACCAGCCCCGGGGACGAAGGCCCCCCCCGGAGCTACCTCCGCCAGTGGGTGGTCATTCCTCCGCCACTTTCGAGCCCTGGACCCCAGGCCAGCTAGTGAGGCTGACCGGCTGTCCAGAGCTGGCCAGGCCACTGGGCCCTGAGCCAGAGACAAGGCCACTTGAGCTATGATGTGAAGACACCTGCAGCCTTTGGTCTCCTGGATGGGCCTTTGAGCCTGATGTTTACAGTGTGTGTGTGTGTGTGTGCGTGCACGTGCATATGCATGTGTGTGTGCATATGCGTGTGTGTGTGCATATGCGTGCGTGCGAGTGTGTGTGTGTCTTAGGTGCGCAGTGGCATGTCCACCTGTGTGTGATTGCATGTGCCTGTGGGCCTGGAATAATGCCCATGGTACTCCATACATTCACCTGCCCTGTACATGTCTGGGCCCACGGAGCTCACTCATGTGCACGAGTGTGCACAGCAAACATGTCTGTGGTCAACAGATGACAACAGCCATCTTCCCTTCTGGGGTCTTGTGTTGCAAGCTGGTCCACAGCACCTCCGGGGCTTTGTGGGATCAGGGCATAGTGTGAAAGATGCTGAGTCCAGGCCTCCAGCTTCTGCCTCCAGGAGCTGCAAGAAGTCCATGTTGTTCCTTATCACCTGCCAGCAGGAAGGGAAAGGGGATGGAGTGAGCCCACATTGACCCCGGGAATGGGAAGATTTTGGGTGGCCCATGGACGAAGGTCTGAATCCCGACTCTGATACCTTCTGGCTGTGCTACCTGAGCCAAGTCGCCGCCCCTCTCTGGTCTAGAGTTTCCTTGTCCGGACAATGGGGAAGGCATGACCCACCTGGGGGAAATTGGCGATGTCACCCGTGTACAGTAGACAGCCCAGAGCAGACCCTCAATAAACGTCAGCTTCCTTCCTTCTGTGGCCAGAGCTGAGGCAGGCAGGGGTGAGAACATCAATCGTCAGTGACAGCCTGGGTGCCCAAGGGGCCGTCCCACTTGTAGAGGGCCACTCGGGGTTTCCAGGCTTAAAATCAGTCTGTTGCGTCTCGTGGAAACAGCTCCCCACCAACCAAGATTTCTTTTCCTAACTTCTGCTAAGTTTTTAAAAATTCCCTTTATGCGCTCAAGAGATATTTGTTAAACACCAATTACATAGCAGGCCAAGGCTCATGGGACCCTTCCCCTGTGGCATTCATGGAGGGAGGGTGCAGGCCAGAACCATGCAGTGTGCTCCAGCCACACGTCCTGCTGACCCCCCCACCCCGCCCTAGTTCAGTCCTGCATCTTATTTGTTCATCCTGGATAACTGAAGGGAGGTCAAGTTTTTTATCATTGATTTGTCAGAGAACCTGTCGAAGTGTGAATTAAGAAGCTAAGAAAATACTTCTTCGCAACATTTTCTTTTTCTTTTTTTTTCTTTTGAGACAGAGTTTCACTCTTGTCGCCCAGGCTGGAGTGCAGTGGTGCAATCTCGGCTCACTGCAACCTCTGTCTCCCCGGTTCAAGCGATTCTCCTTCATCAGCCCCCGAGTAGCTGGAATTACAGGCACACACCACTACACCTGGCTAATTTTTGTGTTTTTAGTAGAGCTGGGGCCACCCTGGCCTGGCCCCGTCTTCCCCAAAGGGCAGACTGCAGGCTGCAGGGCCGTGCTGGAGGAGCCAGCTCTGGCTCGCTCGTGCTTTTGGAGCAGGGTTGCGTTGGAATTCAGCAGAAGTTGGTCCTTCATTTCTCATCTGTGAAATGGGGTGGTTGGGAGAGGTAGCTGAGAGAATGCGTGAGAGTCCTTGGTGCCTGGCAGGAGGCTGGAAGGTTTTAGAACACTGATGGTTATAAGAGTGGGACTGTGAGCCTGGGATCGAGGGGTGTGAGACTTGGATGGGAGCACAAGAGTAGAAGCACAGCTTCTGCACAGGGAGCCGCCCTCAGCACCCCCTGCACCTGCACCCTAGGGACTCTTGGGTCCAGATGTGCTGTGGTTTTCACACCTTCTTGGGGGCAACAGGTTCCAGGAGCCACCTGCAGGTGTCACCTGAGCTAGGCTCCCAGGAAACCAGCACAGCTCTCCTGCACCCAGAGCTTGCTGGGTGGGGGAGGGGAACACAGATGGCTGGGGAGGGCCCGACTGAGGCCAGACTGGGGGACTCTGGACTGGAGCAGACGAGGTGTCTCAGGATCCCACCTTTGAAGGGAACTCAGTCCATAAACATAGAGGAGCAAAGTAGGAGGCCAGGCGCAGTAACTCACACCTGTGATCCCAGTACTTTGGCAGGCCAAAGCAGGTGGATCACTTGAGGCCAGGAGTCCAAGACCAGCCTGGGCAACATAGCAAGGCCCCATCTCTACAAAAATTATTATTTTTTTAAAAATTAGCTGGGCGTGGTGGTGCTTGCCTGTAGTCCCAGCTGCTCAGAACGCTAAGGTGGGAGGATTGCTGGAGCCCAGGAGCTTGAGGCTGCAGTGAGCTGTGATTGCACCGTTGCACTCCAGCCTAGGTCACAGATCAAGACCCTGTCTCTTAAAAGTTGGAGACAAGAGCTGGCTCATCACCTGAAAGGACGGATTAGTAGGTAGGAGGGTGGGTGGAGGATGGATGAATGTATGGATGGATAGGAGGATGGTATTAAGTTGGTGCAAAAGTCTTTGCTGTTACTCTTAATGGCTTTAATAAAGAGCTTGAAGGAAGAATGGTTGGTTGGATAGACAGAGATAAATGCATACTGGAAACAAAGATAAAGATAAAACACAAGTCATACCAGGCCAGCAACTCTATTTTGTTCACTGCCTTTAGTCTCAGCCTGGCACATAGTAGGCACTCAGTAAAGCCTGATTTGTAGCATTTGCTTATTTCCATGGTGTAATTTCATGCTCCTGATTTGAGTCTAAACACAGAGTTGGGAAGAGATATGCACAGTCTGCTGTCTTGGCTGGTATGAGTGAGGCCCGGCTCACTTACCGATGGTAGCCCAAAGAGAACATCAAGAGGGCCAGGGGGCTTCAGGGAGGAGGTGGTGTTGGTTGGACTTTGAAAAGTGAATAGGAGGCTGGGAGTGGTGGCTCATGACTGTAATCCTAGCACTTTGGGAGGCCGAGGTGGGCAGACCATTTGAGGTCAGGAGTTCGAGACCAGCCTGGGCAACATGGTGAAACCCAGTGTCTACTAAAAATACAAAAATTAGCTGGGTGTGGTGGCGCATGCCTGTAATCCCAGCTACTCAGGAGGCTGAGGCAGGAGAATCTGGAAAATGGAGGTTGCAGCGAGCAGAGATTGCACCACTGTACTCCAGCCTGGGTGACAGAGTGAGACTACATCTCAAAAAAAAAAAAAAAAAAGAAAAATGAATAAGAGTTGTTAGATGTACCAGCTATGGCCGGGCGCAGTGGCTCAAGCCTGTAATCCCAGCACTTTGGAGGCCGAGACCGGCGGATCACGAGGTCAGGAGATCGAGACCATCCTGGCTAACACTGTGAAACCCCGTCTCTACTAAAAATACAAAAACTAGCCGGGCGAGGTGGCGGCGCCTGTAATCCCAGCTACTCGGGAGGCTGAGGCAGGAGAATGGCGTAAACCCGGGAGCGGAGCTTGCAATGAGCTGTGATCTGGCCACTGCACTCCAGCCTGGGTGACAGAGCGAGACTCCGTCTCAAAAAAAAAAAAAAAAAAAAGATGTACCAGCTATTTGGGGCAGAGGGAAGAGCCTGGACAAAGGCCTGGAGGTATGACTAAGGGTCAGGAGCAAGTGGGACGGGTGGTTCCTTGCCCTCCAAAGACCAGGCCAGAACTGCTGACAAGCCTCACTTAAGAGGAAGGGGGACCGATAGCAACATCACTTTCCCAGCTGCCGCATTCCTTACCTTGCAAGCTCTGAGGGTCAAAGTCATCCATTTGACAGATGAAATGAAGGCACACTTCAGGCTGGTCACCTGCCTGAGGTCACACACTGAATGAGTGGTCAGAGTTGGAACCAGAACTCTGGGCTCCTGATGCCAATTTCAGCTCTTTTTCAGCTTGCCCTGCTGGAAAGTACCTAGATTGAGAGGTGAGGAAGGTTTAGCAGACCCCTGTGGGTGCCCGTTGCATCTGCCTGTGCAGCAGTTTGGAGACGTGGCTGACCCCAGATCTGCGAGTGGCTACGTGACCCAGGCCTGCCCAATAGGACGTTTCTTCCCCGTGGCAACAGCTTACAGTTTAAGGACAGACATACCCTAGTGGTCCATACTCTCTTTCTGCTTGGATTACTAAGCTGTAAGGAGGGTACTGGGAGGGGCAGCTAGAAACACACAAGAAAGCAGAGCTGAGAGATGGAGACATAGTCCCAGTGATAGCTCTTGAGATCCTGGATCCAGCCATGCCTGAAACCACGTTTCTCCTGGACTGTTTAGATACATTAGTATGGAAGTCTTTACCCTATTCACCAAATATTTCCAGCTTTTGGCCTTCTGGACACATGGCAGGATTGTACCTCCTGACCCTCTGTAGCCAGGTGACAGGGGCCATGTGACTGGCTGGGACTGGGCAGTTGTGAGCAGAAGCGATAAGTCTCACTTCTGGGCAGAGCATTTTTCAGATGGCTGCCACGCCCCCTAGGGGGATTTTCCTCGCTGTCACAGAGACGGATGATGATTATGACTGCTCCATCTGCCTGGGCACCTGGGCCCTTGAGTGAGGAGATACAGACTGAAGTTTCCATTCACCTGTGATAGACATGTATCGTGAGCAAGAAATCAATCCTTTGTTGTTCTAAGATGGGGTTGTTTGTTACCACAGCATAATCCTGCCTACCCTAGCTGAATCAGTGAGCTGATAAATTTCCTTTTTATGCTTAAGCTGGTTTGAGGTGGGTTTCTGTCCCCTGCAGCAGAAAGTGTTCTAGCATTATTCTGATATTATACCCACAGTAAGGACTCTGCTTCCAATGTAAGGAAGGACCCTGTATTAGTCCTTGTGTCACTATAAAGAAATACCAGGCTGGGCTGGGATCACGCCTATAATCCCACCACTTTGGGAGGCTGAGGCAGGCGGATCCCTTGAGGCCAGGAGTTCAAGACCAGCCTGGCCAACATGGCAAAACCCTGTCTCTACTAAAAATACAAAAATTAATCCAGCATGGTGGCACATGCCTGTAATCCCAGCTACTCAGGAGGCTGAGACACGAGAATCGCTTGAATCTGGGAGGCAGAGGTTGCAGTGAGCCGAGATGGTGCCACTGCACTCCAACGTGAGTGACAGAGAGATCCTGTCTCAAAAAATAAAAATAAAAAAGAGAAATATCAGGAACTAGGTAATTTACAAAGAAGCTTAATTGGCTCACAGTTCTGCAGGCTGTGCAGGAAGCAAGGCACCAACATTTATTCTGGGTGAGGCCTCAGGCAGCTTCCAATTATAGCAGAAGGTGAAGCGGGAGCCTGCGTGTCACCTGGCAAGATCTGGAGGAAGAGAGCAAAGTGGGAGGTCCCAGACTCTTTTAAACAAACAGATCGCCGGGCATGGTGGCTCACGTGTGTAATCACTTTGGGAGGCCAAGGTGGGCGGATCACCTGAGGTCAGGAGATTGAGACCAGCCTGAGCAATATGGTGAAACCCCATCTCTATTGAAAAAAAAAAAAAAACACAAAAATCAGCCGGGCTTGGTGGCGTGTGCCTGTAGTCCCAGCTGCTTGGGAGGCCGAGACAGGAGAATTGCTTGAACCCAGGAGGCAGAGTTGCAGTGAGCCGAGTTCACACCACTAAACTCCAGCCCAGGCAACACAGCAAGACTTACCCAGATCTCCCATGAAGTGACTGAGTGAGAACTCACTCATCACCAAGGGGATGGTGCTAAGCTGTTCAGGAGGGGTCTGCCTCCATGATCCAGTCACCTCCCCACAGGCCTCACCTCCAACATTGAGAATCACAGTTCAACATGAGATTTGGAGGGGACAAACAGCCAAACCATATCACCCCATTCAAAGGCCCCAGAAGACCAGGCACTAGCACCTTTCATGAATGACCTGGGGCAAGTCATTTGCTGTTACCGAGCCTCAGTTTTCTCTTTTATAAAGGAATAAGTAAGTCTCTCGGCTTGCTCTGTGAATGAAAAGACAGGGTGGAACAAGCCCTTATTAGATGTCAGTTGTCTTTTTTTTTTTTTTTTGGTTCATTTGTTTTTGTGGTTTTTAGACAGTCTCACATTGTTACCCAGGCTGCAGTACAATAGCACAATGTTGGCTCATTGAAAACTCTGCTTCCCGGTTCAAGCAATTCTCCTGCTTCAGCCTCCTGAGTAGCTGGGATTACAGGCACCTGCCACCACACTCGGCTAATTTTTGTATTTTTAGTAGAGACGGGGTTTCACCATGTTGGTAAGGCTGGTCTCGTTCTCCTGACCTGAAGTGATCCACCCTCCTCAGCCTCCCAAGGTGCTGGGATTGCAGGCATGAGCCACCACACCCAGCCAGAGGGGGGTTGTCTTTCCATCATCACCTTGAGCTAGGCTCCAGGCCAGAGGAGAAGAGGGCTGTGGCCCCAGCCCTTCCCAATCTCCTTCCCAGAGAGTTCATAAATGCTTCCCTCCAGAGGCCTTGAAGCTTTCATTGCTCTCTGCTGGGATTCAAAGAACACATAACCCCAGTTCTCCAACCATCAACAGTTCCTGCGAGATCTCAGTCTGGGATGCTGTCGGGGGGTTCTAGATGCTTTAACGATGGAAGGAGACAGAGGGAAGTGAAGGCCCAGAAAAAGGCAGTGATTTGCCTAGAGTCCATCATGCCCTGCCCCATACCTGAGCTCCTTTTGGCCCCCCTGCTGGAGGTGAAAGCCCCTTCCTCCCTCCTATTTGGGGATGTTGTTTGCCTCGGTCCGGCTGCTGGCCCCATGGTATGGCACAGCCCTGCATAGCCCGCCCAGCCCCAGGTGCACCAGCAGAACCCAGGAAGGGGACTTCCGGTGGAAGATGGAGCAGTGAGCACATGCACTTCCCCTCCCGGGAGCCCATTCCACTGACAGTAAAGGAAACAGGCACTTCCTTTAAACTCTCGGCAGGGAAGAACAAGAAGAGGACTCATCTGCCGTCAGGAAACACCCACGCATTCATGCAAGATGAGAGGATGGAGTCAAGTCTGCTCGAACGTCACCTTCTCCACGTTGGGTTGGGCCCTTTATTCAAAGTGCAACACCCCACTGCCTGGTTTTGTTTTTTCCATCACACTTATCATATCCTCTCATACATCTGTGTTATTTATCCATCATATTTACTGTCTGCCCTGCTAGAGCAGGGATCTAAGTCTCCGCTGGGTCTCAGAGCCTAGAATAGTGCCTGGTATAGAGCAGATGTTCAAAAACATTGAATGAGTGAATGAATGAATGAATGAATGAATGGTAGAGCAATGACTGACAAAGCAGTATGCAGAGAGGAGGGAACCATCTGCCCCAGACCTAGAAAAGGCACGGAATGAGGTGTGCAGATGAAACAGACTGCCTCCTGGGGAGTCTGTAATCAGAGCCAAGAGCCCTTCCTTTATTGCTCAGACCATGGGGCAATCATAGGTCTTCCCCCTGTGTCTAAGGGTGACAAATGTGAAGGTTTTTCTTTCAAAAATCGATGGCCCCAGGCCAGGCGCAGTGGCTCATGTCTGTAATCCCAGCACTTTGGGAAGCCAAGGAGGGTGGATCACGAGGTCAGGAGTTCAAGACCTGCCTGGCCAACATGGCGAAACACCGTCTCTACTAAAAATACAACAATTAGCTGGGCGTGGCGGTGGGCGCCTGTAATCCCAGCTACTCTGGAGGCTGAGGCAGGAGAATCACTTGAACCCAGGAGCCGGAGGTTGCAGTGAGCAGAGATTGCACCACTGCACTCCAGCCTGGCCAACAGAGTGAGACTCTGTCTCAAAGAAAAAAAAAATTGATGACCCCAGATAAGAAACCCTTTCATCCTACTCTTTAGGGAGCCTCCCAGCACAATGCTGGCTCCCCCACCACCTAAAACAAATCCCATCCCTGGAAGGCGGTGTGATGGGGAGGTCCCTGAGGCTGGCAGACTGGGAATAGCAGCAGATCCGCTTTCCAGCCTCCAGCCCTGTGGACATGATTTTACCTCCTGCGCCTCAGCTTCCTCATCTATGAAATGGGTATACTGATCAGGCAGACGTCTTAGGGCTGTTGTGGCGTCGAGTTAATGTGTGTAATGTGCCCAGAACAGTGTCTGGCATCTGGCAGGTGCTCAGGAAATCTTGTTGCTAGGATATCATCAATTGTATGGGTAAGTCATGCCCTGCCCCAGTCAGCTCTCACTGGCGTCACCCTGGTGCCTGTATGGACCAAGAGCACCAGACATTTGGAAACCAAGACGAAGTAACGGAAAACAGAGATGCTTGGGCGGCTGCTGCCACCTGCTGGTAAGCACTGCAACCTGCAGATGTCGGCTGAAGGCAGTGCCGTGGCGCTCTGCTGTCCAGGGGAAAAGGGACACACAAGTGTATCTGCCTGGAGCTTATACAGGGGACCCTGGACAATCGTCACAGCAGCCCTCTGCGGCAGACAATATGGGCGATGAAGACGGGGTGAAGCGGCAGGAGTTTGTTTAATTCAACAAAGGTTGGCTTCTACCCTTTGGGTGGATGGACCTGCGTTGGGCAGTGGAGGTAAGGAGGGAGACTCCACACACGCACATACATGCACACTCACACACACAAATGCCCATACACACATACATACACAGCATGTATGTGCACAGATACACACATTCGCGACTTCAAAACGTTTGTGGAGCCCGGGTGCGGTGGCTCACACCACCAACATGGAGAAACCCCGTCTCTACTGAAAATACAAAATTAGCCGGACGTGGTGGCACATGCCTGTAATCCCAGCGACTCGGAATCTGAGGCAGGAGAGTCGCTTGAACCCAGGAGGCGGAGGTTGCAGTGAGCCGAGATCACGCAATTGCACTCCTGCCTGGGCGACAAGAGTGAAAACCTGTCTCAAAAAAAAAAAAAAAGTTGGTGGAAAATGGAATTCAAAGATTAAAAATAAGAGACAAACGTTCTTTCTCGACGTAAGTTCCATCAAGGTCAAGACACTTCGGGGCAATGAGACCAGCCACTCAGCCCCTCCCTGAAAAACTGAGGGTCCTGGGAATTTCACCATGGCAATGCCATCTTTTTTACATTAACTAAAGAAAGGTGCCCTTTAAAGATTTTTTCTTTTTCTTTTAAGATTAGGAAACAAAAAGTCAGAAGGAGCCATATCAGGACTGTAAGGTGAGTGCCTCATGATTTCCCATGGAAACGCTTGCAAAATTGCCCTTGTTTGATGAGGAGGGAGCAGGGGCATTGCTGTAGTGGAGAAAGACTCTCTGGTGAAGCTTTCCTGGGTGGGGTTTTCTGCTAAAGCTTTGGCTGCTTCCTCAAAACACTCCCATAATAGGGCATGCTGATGCGGATGTGCCAGGGGGTCGCTGAGTTAGCCGTGTTGGGGGCGTGTTTTATGTCACGTAGCATCACAGGCCAGGGCTTCCCAGGGTGTGCACAGACAGATATGGATGGAAATGGGAAGAGGGAAGTGGGAGGGGCCCTGAAGGGGAGGGGCCTTGAAGGAGAGGGGCCCAGAGGCTTTGCCCAGATTTGAAATGTTGTATTTAAGAGAATACATTCATGTATTTGCTTATCTAAGAAAAAGAGAAAAGAATTACGAGTGAGAAGGGCAAGACTGTGGGGTACAGGGAAGCTGGGGACACAAAGCTGAGGTGTCCAGGCCTCGTGCGGGTGCCCATCTGGGCTTTGCGTTCCCTACCCTCTCTGCAGGAGACCCGGAGCCACCACCTAGCACTGTTGTGGCAGCCGCAAAGGGGCCAGAGACCCATTTTTGCCCCTTCATAGGTTTTGTTTGGTAGTTAGTACTTAATGTTTCTTCCAAATTTGCATGCCTTCACAGCCTGGGCATACACATTTTAGTTTTCCACAGTTGCTACTACTCCCTAGCATTTAACCCAAGGCCCCTTTCCTCTCATTTATTACCTGCCTGGCCCCTGAAGGCATCTCAGCTCACAACTACTGGTCAATGCTGTGGTTTCTGGAGACTTCTGTGCAGAGAGCTGCCTTGGAAGCTCTGCCTTGGAAGCTCATCCATCCTTGGAAGGATGGATGGATGGGTGGATTGGCAGATGGGTGGGTGGATGGATGGATGGATGGACAGATGAATGAATGGATGGGTAGGTGGATGGATGGATGGACAGAGGAATAGGTGGATGGGTAGGTGGATGGACGGATGGATGGGAAGACAAGTGGATGGGTAGGCGGGTGGATGGATGGATGGGTGGATGGGCAGATGGATGGATGGATGAATGGATGGATGGATGGATGGATGGATGGATGGACAGATGAGTGGATGGATGGGTAGGTGGGTAGATGGATTGGTGGATGGATGGATGGATGGATGGATGGACAGATGAGTGGATGGATGGATAGGTGGGTAGATGGATGGGCGAATGGATGGATGGACAAATGAATGGATGGATGGGTAGTGGACAGTTGGGTGGATGGATGGGCAGATGGATGGATGGACAGATGAATGGATGGGTAGATAGGTAGGTAGATGGATGGATAGATGGGTGGGCAGATGAGGGGCTTCATGATGGGTAGGAAGGAGGGGAAGAAGGAACAGGTCATCCTTGGGCAGAATGACTGTGGGAATGTGGGCTGGTGTTCACAGAAGCCCCATCTCACCATCTGAGAGCAGTCCCCACCATCCCTGTCTCATCTTCCAACATACACCCACTCTCTCCATCATCTGGGAGGCACAGGCAAAGAAGGGAACCTGCTGAACCCGACTATGCACTTGCACCCGGTGCTCTTCAGCTCACCTTGCCTCCCTCGAGGGAGACACTCTTCCCCGTTTTCAGACAACAAAACTAAGGCTCTGAAATATGAATGCGAGGGTCGGATTTTTAGAAACATTTACCGGATTCCCAAACCTTTCTTCCACCACACCACACGTTCCCAAATACATTCCCATTTGTACAGCATTTTATTTATGAAGCAGACCACATCCGCTATTCTACTTGATTGCCTCAAAAAATCCCATAGACCACTATTGTTTCTACACTTGAAACTTTAAAGAGAAAAAAAATGAACACTAAGACCTGACCAGGCTTGGCAGTGCAGGGACTCTCTCTCAGGACCCTGACTCCCAGGTCCCTGCCTTTGTCCCTCCTCACCCATAAGTTTGTGGCCTAGAGTGACCAGGGCGTCCCTCGCAGAGGGAGGATGGAGACAGGGTTGGAAGGTGGGTCAGGTCAGGGGTCCTAAGGGTACACGTTCCCCAGAGGGGACACTTTTCTAGGTGAGAGAAGCTGCAGGTGGGTGTGAGACACAGCTGGCCAGGGCGGGGCCCATCCCACCTAGAGGGAACAGCCTCTGCTCCACACTCTGACTGCCATAGGCAGGAAGCTAAGTCCATTGTTACTGGAACTTTCCATTTTAAGAGATCTGATTTTTTAAAAAAAAAATGTGAACTCTACATTTTAAAAATGTTGGCAACTAACTTAAAAATGTAACCATGTGAGCTCAAGAGAACTTCAAGGTGCTAGACCCATCTGCAGGCCCTGCCGATGGCACCAGCTGTGCTGAGCCGAGCTGATCATGGGCCTGGCACTGGGCTGGGAGCTGCTCTGTGGGGGACGGGCCTGGGACCAGCTGAGAAAGCGGCGAGGGAGTCGCCTGTGCCCCTCTCCATCCTGGAGGCCATGTCTCACCGCTGGCTGAGGCCAGGCGGGGCTGCCGAGCTCAGGATCAGGGCCTTCCCTCTCCCTTTGGTTTCATTGGGAACAGCCATTCCAGGTTGTTCTGCAGCCAAAGTAGGGAGTCCCCTAGGGGAATCACTGATTCTTTAGGAAACACACAAAACAGAACGCATTTTACTTCCCTTTAATCAAAAAATAAATAAATACACTCCACAGGGACTTTTTTTTTTTAAATGAGGAAAAAAGGTGAAAGAACAAAATAAAACAAACAAAACCCAAACCTACAGTGACTCTTCATTTCCAGCCTGCAGGGAGTCACCAGCCAGGCCGAGGGACACGGACAGCCAGCCCAGCTGGGGCCTGCCAGGTGACTTCCAAGGTCAGAAAGGGAGCTGCTCTGCTCTGGGTGGTTCAGTCCCAGCCAGGGGTTGGAATGTCCTGCCTGCCGAGGGGCCACAGTCCCTGTAGAGGTCCCCCAGCAGCAGCGCACACCGATCCCTATTCTGCAAGGCATATCCCATAAGGCCCTTCCTCTTGGTGGCACTTGGGCACTCAAGGAGCCAGGAGATCCTGCCAAGATGGCTGGAGTCTGGAATGTGAGGTGTGCACAGGCGGGGCGAACTCTGGAGACCCAGAGACAAGCACCAGCTCCCAGTGTGATGAGGCCAGTTCCCAAGGGGCAGGCCCAGAAGAGCCTGGGGAGCAGGCAGGTGGGGGAGCCCCTCTTTCCAGAGTTCCAGGACAGTGGGAAACATGTCGGGCTGTGACTCTGGCCAGAGCACCCGTCCCCTGCTGCAGGAGGCTCGGCAGACCCAAGGCCGGGGCACAGTGGGGTCTGCTGAGCATCAGGCAGAGTGGTGTGGCAGGTGGTGGCTGGGAGGGAGGGAACGCCCATAGGGGTCCTAGAGGTGGATCCACTTGTTCCAGTTGACCTCGTGGGGGAACACACGGCCCAGCCGGAGGGTACAGTCCAAGGTGGGCTCGTAGAAGGCCATGGGGCTCTCGTCCAGGCTGGAGGGCACCTCCACCTCCTCCACCACGGGTGTGGAGAAGAGCGAGACGGCCCTTGGCTTTCTCAGCCAGCACTTCCGGATGCAGCCGAGGGACTCCAGGCCCTGGAGACACCAGACACACAGGTTACAGTGGCACTACCCTCGCCTGCTTGATTTATTCTTTAAGCATTTAGGGAATGCTCTCTCTGTACGAGGAAGCCACTTCCCAGAGCAGGGGGCACCTGAACTGGGCATGAGTCAAGTGGGGATGTACCAGGAGGGTTCAGGCAGAGGCCCTGGTGGGAGAGGCAGCGGCCTGAGTAGCATGTGTACAGCGCGGGCTGGAGCCACCACGATGAATCTCATTTGTGGAGGAGAGGCCTGCAGCGGGGGCTGCATCCCAGCGTCCTGTGAGCCAAGACTGGTTTCCAGGTGGGGTTCTGTTTGGCTCGCGGGGAATGTGACACTGAACTTCAAGCTCCTAGCTGCCAGAGGAGCTGGAGGCCCCATGCGCACTGGGCCAACGGAGCACAGGGCAACTGTCAGCCGAGCAGGAAGCAGCCGCACCAGGGGGCAGCTGCTTGACCCGTGGGGCCCTGCGGGCTCGTGAGTTAGTGATCCCTGGCACAGAGAAAGCATCAGAGACAAGCACCAGGCACCCCCTCTTCCATGGAGCTGGTGAAGGACACCGAGGGATGGTCTGAGAGGCAAGAGCCCAGGACAAGCTGGGGGAGGGGGTGCAGGCAAGCAGTATGGTGGTACCGCATGCTGCCTGGGGCCTGAACATCATGGCCGGGCCACTGAGAGCACCCAGCCGCCCCCACCCCCTGCTGAGCCTGAGAAGGCCCCATACCTGGAGCAGCTCCAGTACGGCGACGGGCTGCAGGACCCCTGGTAGTGGCGCAGCAGGCAGTTCTCAGGGATGCCAGGCCTGGTCATGATGTGGTACAGCATGGACTCCATCATACCCTTGCATACGGGCAGGTTCAGGTGGCCATCCACGACACGCCATGGCCGGCCGATGAAGCAGACGCTCTCACAGTCCCTGCAGGGGGAGGGCTTGGCATCAGGGCTTGGCGGGGGCAGGAGGGCAGCTCGTTCAGACAGAACACTGAGGCTTAGGGGTGTCTGGGCCTGGCCCAGGTCACAGGGCTGAGACCAGCCGCCACCTCTTGTTCTCTGCTCTCCAAACTCCCCGCTTCTCTTCTGTCTGGACAGAGGGGCCCTTGACCGCCAGCTGGGTGGAACCACGATGTGGGGTCCTGCTCAGATGCAGCTGTAACTGAGGCCTCAGTGCGCCCACCCACGTTGGCAGGAGAGGGCCAAGAGTTGAGACTCCTGGACTTGCCAGCTCTCCTGGCAGTCCGGGCAGCAGCTACCTCCAGGCTGTGGCGAAGCTCACAGGAGTGTGACCCTGAAGCTCTGCCCCACACCATGTGCAGAGTTCCAGGAATGCTTTCCTTGAAACCAGGGACTGAACAGCCACCCGGGGCCCAGGAGTGGGGCGGACCCAGAAGAGCTGGACACCTGGCTCTTATCGCTACGCCTGGGCCTTGGAGGGGCACACCTGAGCTCCTGAAGGCCAGGACACAGGGCACTTGGGCCCTCCCAATCTGGGGTCAGCACACACACTCATGGGAGACGCCCCCACCAGAGGGGCTTCTGTGGCCCCCTTGCTTCCTGTAACTCTGTGGCA
>NW_022681455.1:82610011-82648494 GCF_009764315.1 Trachypithecus francoisi
ATTCCAGGAAAAGGTAAAGATTTCTCAAGACTGTGGTGCCACAATTTACACCCAAATCCAGGTGTTCCTGGAGCCGTCTTGGCACTGGCGGGTGTATGGTTTTGTATGTTACTGATCGTACAGTGAGATCCCAGGTGAAACCTACATCAAATACAGCGCCATGTTGTGTCTGGTTGGTCGTAGGCAGCTTGGTCCTCATCCTATTTTTCAGGGACTTATTGACCCTTAGCATATGCAGCTATTTCAAGTTTCCTTCTTCTGGTCATGTGAAACTGCTGCCTGGGATTTTCTATTCACTTGCTACCACTCTATTAATCTCACATTCTTGCCTCTTTTCTGTGCCACCCCGTGTGGGTCTGACCGGTTGTTACTGGAGTGCAATGCAAAGTCTGAGTCAAGGGGGCCTCCTGAAGGTTGCTAGGGCAGGGGCGGAGCTAGTAGCCTGAGGACGTGCCAGTCACGGGGATTCCTCAGGGGCACAGAGGAGGGTGGAGGGGCCTGTGGCCCTAGCAGGGGAGCAGCCTCTCCTCTGCCTGGAAGCCCATGCCTCAGCTTCCCCCACACTCCCACCTGCCCGCTTGCTTCTGAACTCACACATTTCTTGGAAGGCTTGGGAGACTCACCTTTACTCAGAGGGTTGGTTAGCTATCTCGTGCCCAGCTTGACCTTGGACTTTAAATAGTGAGGACAAAGAACGAGGAGGATGGGGGGATGCCCTCCTTCCACGGGGCCCTGTGGCTTCCAAGCCTCCACTTCCTCTGATCTCTTGTCTGTGGAGCCTCCTTCAAACCCAGGGAAACAAAAGCACCTGCCATGGGCTGCTGTTCTTCTAGGATCTTCTATCAATGTTGTGTGAGTTCCCTCCGGGAGCCATGAAGCTGGGGCTGGCTCCCAGGGCAGTGGGACTGCAGTGTCCTTGTTCTTTCTTGGTTTATGCATCCATGCTCTGTTCCCCGCTGCCCCTTCACTCTGCCCACACACATCACTCCAGACTGGCCTTGTGGTCAGAGCCTGGAGTGCATGGGCTGCTGGGGCCTATGGGCTGCACTGGGCCAGAACCCCTGGCACCTTCAAGACTGGCCTGGAGCAGGCAGGTAGGTGACCTTTCCTGGGCCTACCTATCCCATCTTTCTCCTCCAATCCCTCCCCTCTCTTGCCTGGGTCAATTAGAGAAAGCTTGTCTGTTGGCCTGCCTGGCAGGAGCAGGTCAGGTGACCCATGACAGCTTAAAAAAAAACAAAAACAAACCACTGGGCCCTTTCCCCTTTCATTCTTCTGTTTTCTACACATCAAACCCAGTCATGGCTTTGGAGATCACGCTAAGCTTGTCTCCAGCTGGCATACTAAGGAGGGCAATGGAGAAGTTCCTCCACCCCCAACCCCACCCCTTCCTTCCGGAAGCAAATCTAAGTCCGGCCCTAGCTCCAGATCCCTCCCACACTGGACCTAGGAAACCCTCAGCACAGACAACACCCCTGCATTCCCCACATTGGACCCACACTCAGCCACTGCGGGCGAGGAGGGCACAAGGCCAGGTTCCCGAGAGCTCAGGTGAGTGACACACTGGAATGGCCCAGGGCTCCCTCACTCTGCTCAGCTTCTGGCTCCAACATTCCAGAAGCCGAGGCCTCTCCCATCCCTGCCCTTTCCCCATGGATATCCCATTTCAGACAACCCCGGCTGGCGTGAATCCCCCTCCCTTCCGTTTTTTTTCTGGGGAGGCCAGGTCTTGTTGTCACCCAGGCTGGAGTGCTGTGGGATCCTGGCCACTGCAGCCTTTAATTCCTGGGCTCAAGTGATTCTCCTGCCTCAGCCTCTGGAGTAGCTAGGACCTACCATTCTGCCTGGATAGTTTTTAAAAATATTTTTAAAAGATTTTTAGAGATGGTGTCTTGCAATGCTGCCCAGATTGGTCTCCAACTCCTGGCCTCGGCCTCCCTAGGGTCTGGGATTACAGGCGGGAGCCACCCTGCCTGGGCCCGTCCTTTTGCTGAGTCATCAGAGTTTTGTTCATTCCCACGCCAGGCTCTGGCCCCTAGTACCAGCTCAGTTGCTCAGTGGGCCGTTGTTTGTCCTGGAGCCCAGATGGACTGTGGCCGGGCAAGTGGATCACAGGCCTGGTCAGCCTGGGAGGTTTCCACATGTGAGGGGCACAGGGAACTCAAGGAGGGGAGCATTGGGGACAGGAGCCCACTGGGTGGAGGCTGGGGGTCACAGCAGGAAATGGTGAGACAGACGGCACTGGCTGGTAGGGAGACAGCACAGGCAGGCCCTAGAGCTTCCTCAGTGCAGCTGGACGCTCCTGGAGACCTTCACACACCCTGCTATCTGGGCCCCGCGCCGCGAGGGTGCTTTCACTGGTCTGCACCATGGCCCAGGCCCTGGGATTTTGAACAGCTCTGCAGGTGAATGAAAGGTGTGGCCAGGCTGGGGAACCACCGCATTAGAGGCTGACCTGGTTTCAGCCCCAGCCCTGCCACTGACTGGCTTTGTGAGTGTAGGCAAGTCACTCAGCCTCCCTAGGCCCCAGTGACTTCCCTGAAAGCAAGAATGCCGCTTTCTTGCTGTTGTGATGGTGTTAAAGGAAGCGGGCCTGGCTCTGGCTCCTGACACAGGAACATGGAGCTGATCCAGGACACCTCCCGCCCACCACTGGAGTACGTGAAGGGGGTTCCGCTCATCAAGTACTTTGCAGAGGCACTGGGACCCCTGCAGAGCTTCCGGGCCCGGCCCGATGACCTGCTCATCAGCACCTACCCCAAGTCCGGTAGGTGAGGAGGGCCACCCACCCACTCCCAGGCGGCAGTCCCCACCTTGGCCAGCGAGGTTGTGCCTTCAGCCTGCTCACCTCCCAGCTCCCTCCCTCTCCAGGGACTACCTGGGTGAGCCAGATACTGGACATGATCTACCAAGGCGGCGACCTGGAGAAGTGTCACCGAGTTCCCATCTTGATGCGGGTGCCCTTCCTTGAGTTCAAGGCCCCAGGGATTCCCTCAGGTGTGTGACCGTGTCCTGGGTGCAAGGGGAGGGGAGGAAGACAGGGCTGGGCCTTCAGCTCACCAGACCTTCCCTGACCCACTGCTCAGGGCTGGAGACTCTGAAAGACACACCGGCCCCACGGCTCCTGAAGACACACCTGCCCCTGGCCCTGCTGCCCCAGACTCTGTTGGATCAGAAGGTCAAGGTGAGGCTGGGCACAGTGTTTCACATCCGTAATCCCAGCACTTTGGGAGGCTGAGGTGGGAAGATCCCTTGAAGGCAGAAGTTTCAAACCTGTCTTGTCCAAAAAAAAAATCAGGTATGCATAGTGGTGTGTGCCTGTAGTAGCAGCTACTCAGGAGGCTGAGGTGGGAGGATCACCTGAGCCTGGGAGTTCAAGAGTGAAGTAAGCTATGATCACACCACTGCACTCCAGACTGGGTGACAGAGAAATCTTGTCGCAAAAAAAGATGAAGAATAAAAAGAGGGGCCGGCAGTCGCGGTGGCTGACGTCTGTAATCCCAGCACTTTAAGAGACTGAGGCAGGCAAATCACTTTAGACTAGGAGTTCGAGACCAGCCTGGCCTACATGGCAAAACCCCATCTCTACTAAAAATACAAAAAAATTAGCCAGGTGTGGTGACAGACATCTGTAATCCCAGCCACTCGGGAGGCCGAGGCAGGAGAATTGCTCCAACACGGGAAGCAGAGGTTGCAGTCAACCGAGACCTCACCATTGCACTGCAGCCTGGGAAACATGAGTAAAACTGTCTCAAAAAAAAAAAAAAAAAGCAGCAGGGGGCGGGGGGCTAGGCCTGTTGTGGCTCTCACCTGTAATACCAGCAGTTTGGGAGGCTGAGGTGGGCAGATCACCTGAGGTCAGGAGTTCGAGATCATCCTGGCCAACATGAAGAAACCTCATCTCTACTAAAAATACAAAACTTAGCCAGGCGTTGAGGCAGGCGCCTATAATCCCAGCTACTCAGGATGCTGACATGTGAGAATCGCTTGACCTGAGAGTCGGTGGTTGCAGTGAGCTGAGATCATGCCACTGCACTTCAGCCTGGGAGACAGAACGAGACTTCCTTTCAAACAAATAAATATTAAAAAAGATTTGCCACCTGTGATGGCTCGCTGCTGTAATGCCAGCACTTTGGGAGGCTAACGTGGGTGGAACACTTGAGCTCAGGAGTTCCAGACCAGCCCGGGAAACATGGGGAGACTCCATCTCTATAAAAAATGCAAAATATCAGCAGGGCATGGTGGTATGGCGCTGTAGTGCCAGGTACTCAAAAGTCCGAGGTTGGAGGATTGCTTGAGCCTGGGAGGTCAAGGTTGCAGTGAGCTATTATCACTCCAGTGCACTCCAACCTGGGCGACACGAATAAAGAAAGACCAAGGTCTTTTTTTTTTTTTGAGACAGAGTCTCAAAAAAAAAAAAAAAAAAAATCCCACAACACACACAACAAAAAGAAAACTCAAAGGTCCAGGTAAGGTGTGGGGCATGTGAATCCAGGGAAGGAGGTCCCGGCTCAGCCCAGCTTTGGTCCTGTTCTTCTGAGAAAGTCGCCTCACTTCCTCCAGCCTTGTCTTATCTTCCGCGGCGGGGGGACTGTCTGCCTTTTGCTCTGATGACCAAGAACATGAGACTTCAGTGTAGATCTAAGAAAGGTAGAGGGTGGATCCTCATGGGCCCACAAAATTTGGTGGTGGTGGGAACATGCCTGGCGGAGCATGCCTTGCTCCAGATCGGGGTGTGATGCATTGATACAGATTATATTACTTTAGAATATGATGGTCTCAGGGACCGGGCAGGATTTTGGCTTCCAAGCAGGGTTCAGATCCCAGCTTGGCCCTACCGGTGCGATGAGATCTCAAGCAAGTCAGCCTCTAAGTCTCAGGTTCTTCCTCTGCCAAACCAAGAGATGAGCTGGCCAGGGGAAGGCTGTGTGGTGATGGTGCTGGGGTCGAGTCTTCTGCCCCCACAGGTGGTCTATGTTGCCCGCAACGCAAAGGATGTGGCGGTCTCCTACTACCACTTCTACCACATGGCCAAGGTGCACCCTGACCCTGGGACCTGGGACAGCTTCCTGGAGAAGTTCATGGCCGGAGAAGGTGGGTTTGACGGGAGGAAGGAGGGTGTGGAGCCAAGGTGTGCTGGCTACAACGCACAGCAACCCTGTGTCCCTGCCCCCTGCCCATTTCTCCAGTGTGCTACGGGTCCTGGTACCAGCATGTGCAGGAGTGGTGGGAGCTGAGCCACACCCACCCTGTTCTCTACCTCTTCTATGAAGACATGAAGGAGGTGAGACCACCTGCGATGCTTCCCCTCATGTGACACCTGGGGGCAGGCACCTCACAGGGACCCGCCAAGGCCACCCAGCCACCTCCCTGGGTGGCCCCCACAACAGGCCCGGATTCCCCATCCTGCCTCCCTGGCCCAGGCCTCCCCGCTACAGCCCCACCTGGCAGCGGGTCCCACACAGCTCTCATCTCCTGTGCCTGAGTCAGCTGCATGGGTGGCCACGGATCAGCTACATTTTTTTGAGACCAAGTCTTGCTCTGTTGTCCAGGATGGCGTGCAGTTGTGTGATATCAGCTCAGTATAACCTCCCCCTCCCAGGTTCAAGTGATTCTCCTCCCTCAGCCTCCTGAGTAGCTGGGATTACAGGTGCACACTACCACGCCTGGCTAATTTTTGTGTTTTGCCATGTTGGCCAGGTGGGTCTCCATCTCCTGAGCTCAGGTGATCCGCCTGCCTCAGCCTCCCAAAGTGTTGGGATTACAGGCCTGGACCATGGTCACTTGCCACGGATCAGCTCTCTATTCTGATTCCTTCTCCCTGCCAACGGTTATGCCACCCAGGGCCACAGTCACAGAAGACGACCATCCCAGTCCTCACCCATAGGAGCCAAGCCCAGCTCATGACGGGATCACAGGGCAGAGAGCAATTCATTTTGCCCCAGGGACCGGGGCCCCGGGGGTCGAGGAGCTGGCTCTGTGGGTATTCTAGTGGAAGTGGCCAGTTCCCCTCTGAGGTTAGAGAAGGGGACCCCTTTTATTTTCCCAAATCAGCAAACCTAGCCTCCACTGAGGAGCCCTCTGCTGCTCAGAACCCCAAAAGGGAGATTCGGAAGATCCTGGAGTTTGTGGGGCGCTCCCTGCCGGAGGAGACCGTGGACCTCATGGTTCAACACACGTCATTCAAGGAGATGAAGAAGAACCCTATGACCAACTACACCACCGTCCCCCAGGAGTTCATGGACCACCGTATCTCCTCCTTCATGAGGAAAGGTGGGCGCCGGCCAGCACGGGGTTTGGGGCGGGTGGGAGCAGCGGCTGGAGCCTCCCCATAGGCACTCGGGGACTCCCCTGGGATGAGACTCCAGCTTTGCTCCCTGCCTTCCTCCCCGAGGCATGGCTGGGGACTGGAAGACCACCTTCACCGTGGCGCAGAATGAGCGCTTCGATGCGGACTATGCGGAGAAGATGGCAGGCTGCAGCCTCAGCTTCCGCTCTGAGCTGTGAGAGGGGCTCCCGGGGTCACTGCAGAGGGAGTGTGCGAATCAAGCCTGACCAAGCGGCTCAAGAATCAAATATGAATTGAGGGCCAGGGACAGTAGGTTATGTCTGTAATCCCAGCAATTTGGGAGGTTGAGGTGGGAGGATCATCTGAACCCAGGAGTTCAAGACCAACCTGGGCAACATAGTGAGATTCTGTTGAAAAAAATAATAATAAGAACAAAATAATATCAGTTTTAACAAAAACAATAAAATATGATTTGTGGGCCAGGCAGAGTGGCTCATGTCTATAATCCCAGCAATTTGCGAAGCTGAGGCCAGAGGATCACTGGAGGAGAGGAGTTTGGGACCAGCCTGGTCAGCATTACAAACGCCATCCCTACAAAAATTTGAGAAAATGATCTGCACGTGGTGGTGGGCACCTGTAGTCCCAGCTACTTGGCAAGAGAAGGCAGGAGGATCACCTGAGTCAGGAAGGTTGTGGCTGCAGTTGGCTGTGACTAGGCTAATCTACTCAAGCCTGAGGGACAGAGTGAACCTTGCCTTGAGAAATAAATAAATAAAATTTAATTAAAATAAATTATGATTCAGGACCATTCTGGCCAGCATGGTGAAACCCCGTCTCTACTAAAACAAACAAACAAACAAACAAAATAAAAACAAACAAGCAAAAAAAAAAAAAACACACAAAAATGAGCCGAGCATGGTGGCAGGCACCTGTAATCTCAGCTACTCTGGAGGCTGAGGCAGGAGAATCGCTTGAACCCAGGCACAGACGTTGCAGTCAACCAAGATCGCGCCACTTCACTCCAGCCTGGGCATAAGAGCAAAACTCTGCCTTGAAAATAAATAAGTAATTAAATTAAATTAAATACTATTTTTATTTGAGCTGGGCTCAGTGGCTTATGCCTCTAATCTCAGCACTTCAGCCTGGCGGATCACTTGAGGTCAGGAGTTCAAGAGCAGCCCGGCCATCATGGCGAAACCCCATCTCTACTAAAACTACAAAAATTAGCTGGGCATGGTGGTGTGCACCTGTAATCTCACCTACTCCGGAGGCTGAGGTGGGAGAATCGATTGAACCGAGGAGGTGGAGGTTTCACTGAGCCAGGATCATGCCACTGTGCTCCAGGCTGGGCGATAGAGCAAGACTCAGTCTTAAAACAACAATAACAACAACAACAACAAAACTATGACTTGTATTCAATGCAGAGTCTCTATTTCAAGCCAAGAGAACCCCTGAGCTGAAAGAGTGATCGCCCAACGGGGCCAAATACGGCCAGCTCCCCACTCCAGCTCCCCAACTTGCCCTGTTTGGAGAGAGGAGAGGGTCTGGAGAAGTAAAACCCAGGAGATGAGTGGAGGAGGAATGTCTGTTTAATCCCAGCACATCCTCTGCTGTCCTGCCCTGTGTCGTTGGGGGATGGCGAGTCCACCAGGCAGGGTCACTTTTTCTTGGGCTCCTTACAAGCCACCACGTACCTCTGAGCCACATTGAGGGGAGGGGAATAGCCGTCTGCATAGGAGGTGTCTTCAAACAGGACCGAGTAGTCATCCTGGGGCTGTGTGGCAGGCAGACAGGAAGGGCTGCTCAGAGACCCCCAGGCCAGGACAGGCACCCCCTTCCCCCAGCCTAGACCACAGGAGCCTCTGGGCGGTGGACTCTCAGCCACTCTCATCATCCTTCACTCTGGGGTCAAGAAGTCTTGGCCCAGTCCCTGCTGCTACAGAGCTCTTTCCTCAGTGGCGGGAGGCTCAGGGCAGTGAAAAGGGTGGGGAGAGGACGGGGCGCTTGACTCCCTCCCAGTGGGGCCATAGCTGGAGGGTCTGCTGCCTTTCAGGGATGCTGTGTTCAGAAGACCGAGGGCAGCCCAGAGGGTGGCAGGCGAGGATCCTGGCCTCAGGTGGCTTGTGTCCCATGTCACCAGGAGCACGAGGAGGCAAAAGCCCCGGGCTCAGGGCAGGAGATTCCCATCTCAGAGCTGGTTCTCCTGGGGCTGCAGAAGGAATGCCGCTGACTTGGGGCTTGCCAAGGCTGCCAGGGTTGGCAAGGGGTCAGTGGCCTTTGGGGCTGGAGTGGAAGAGGGAGGGCTACTGGCAGGTCCCATTAGCTTGGGAGATGAGGACAAAGGGTTATATAAGGAAGGGGATGCTAGCCTCTCTAATCAATTGGTGACATTGGAGGTGTCACCAATGACGTCTCCCCTGGAGGCTGCTTTACCTGCTGTGGGGGCGTGTGGATCAGGGCGTGGTAGTAGCAGATGGTTTGGGGATACAGGGCCATGATGAGCTGCTCCCTCTGGAACAAGGCCTTGGGGTCCATCTGGGGGTTGGCCTTCCACTGAGGCCGTGACTGCCAGCTCAGGGTGTGTCTCCTCGGGGTTGTGTCAATCTGTGGCTGGGGACACTCCTTCCCAGCTTGACAGCTGTTGTGATACCTGGGTTCTCCTCTTCTTGGTTTAAAATCAATTAAGCAGGCAGGGCGCAGTGGCTGACACCTGTAATCCCAGCACTTTGGGAAGTTGAGGTGGGTGAATCACCTGAAGTAAGGAGTTTGAGACCAGCCTGGTCAACATGAAGAAACCCCGTCTCTACTAAAAATACAAAATTAGCCAGATGTGGTGGTGAACCCTGTAATCCCGGCTACTTGGGAGGCTGAGGAAGGAGAATCGCTTGAACCCAGGAGGAGGAGGTTGCAGTGAGTCGAGATTGCACCACTGCACTCCAGCCTAGGCCACAGAGCGAGACTCCATCTAAAATAATAAATAAATAAATAAATAAATAAATAAAATAATTTAAACAAGAGACGTACAGCAAAAGAAGTGCAGCACAGAGTAACATATTGCAAAAGAAAAACTGTATTTTCCAAGTTAAGTGCATAATAGACAAGACAATACACCTTGAGTGAGTTCAGAACGGGCTGCTCGTCAGGGTGGAGCAGTGTTGATTACTGCAGGAAAACTCCCCTGATGGGAATCTTACACGATTGTTCACAATGGGTGGGAAGAGGTGTCACCAGCAAGCATGATCTGGGTGGTCCTCTGCGTGCACATGGGCATTTGCTATACATGCCTGTTCCTAGGACACATGTCTCATTAGCATTTTAAATCTCCACCCAGGGGTGTGGTTTTTACTATTAAAATGAGCAAAGGGTCAGTTTGAGGACAGGTAAAATCAAAATGCACATGTTCTCAAAAGGGAAAGTCCCTACTGGGGATAGCTTTGCTTGAATGAACTCAGTGGCCAGGCGAATGCTGAGGCTTACTGTGCTGGCCGTGAGGTCACCAAGGTCGCAGCATCCTGAGAAGATGGTTGTCTCCTTGACTCTCTCTCCTGCCTCACCCAAGTTCTATGACCCGCCCTGGCCCAAATAAGGCCTCCGGTCCATCTCGGGGTTGTCCTTCCACTGGGGCAGGGGGATGATCCAGCGTCAGCTCAGGGTGTGTCTCCTGGCTGTAGAGGGACTTGTGTCAACCTGTGGCCAGGTGGGGATGCTCCTTCCCAGCCGTTAGGCTGCCCCCAGGCTCCGTGCCCTGCCCTGGCCTGGACACTCACTCTGCCTTCTTCATCGATGTCGTCTACCTCATACCTGTGGACAGAAGGAGGAAAACGCTGGGTGTAGCCAGGGGCGCAGTCCCTGTCGAGGAGTGTGGAGGACGGGGGCAGGGCAAGGACCTGGTGCTCCCTGCACAGCTGGCCCCACCCACATCACCCTCTGGAGTTTTTCTCCTGCTGTGCAGACAGGAAGCAGAGCGACAGCCCAGGCAGGTGCAGCGACCAGAGAGTAGCCCCGGGGCTGGTGTCACTCACTTGTTGGTGGCGTGGCTGTAACTGACCACCTCGGCCAGGATCCACTGCTCGTCCCCATCCACGGCCTTCACCCGGGCAGCCACCTTGTCTCCAGGTCTGGCCACGTAGTCCCCTGAGGCGGGGATGGCCCCACAGAGGGGTGGGGGCCTGTGAGCAGAACAAAGGGTCAGTCCCAGCCCCTGGGCACCAGCCCCTCCCTCGCAGCTGCTGCCCTCTCTTGTCACCGGGCTTCCCGATCCACAGGGGCAGGGTCATGGCCGACTGCTGCAGCAGGGTCATCAGCACCCCTCTGCGCATGGTCTTCCGGGGCGGCTCCGAGTCATCGTAGAGACCTGCGATCTTGGCCACTGTGGGAAGGAAGGGAAGCCTGAGGCCCCAGGGACAGGTGCTGGCCCTGACCCCCCAGCATGCTGCACTGAGCTGTTGGAGGACCGCCTGGGAGCGCCCAGTTCCTGAGTGAGCCTGAGGGCCCAGCAGGACTGTGACCTGATCTGCCAGGTGTCCTACAGGGGCTGCTGCACTGAATTACATATGGGTGAGACGGCAGCATAGCGGGCACCCAGGGGAAGGAAGCAGGGAGGGACAAAGCGGGTTCCGAGGTGCTGGGGAGGCTCTCCTGTTGATGTCGGTGCTGACCCAGAAGTGTGTTTAATGAGAATTTCCTAAAATTCAAAGGGTTCCACGGGGGTCGCGGCTAGGCCAGGGCACTTCTTCAGCGTCTACCTGCTCTATGGCCTGAACCCCCATCACCAGGCCCACGTTTTCCTGGGGTTCATTGTCCATCCTGCTCGTCAGGTCCAGCAGCACAATGGGGATCGCACAACAGGCAGGGCCCAGGCCTGGCATGGTGGCTCATTCCTGTAATCCCAACACATTGGGAGGCTGAAGCGGTCGGATCATTTGAGGTCAGGAGTTGGAGAACAACCTGGCCAACATGGTGAAACCCCGTCTGTACTAAAAATACAAAAATTAGCCAGGCATGGTGGCACATGCCTGTAATTCCAGCTACTGGAAAGGCTGAGGCAGGAGAATCGCTTGAAAGGTGGGGCAGGGGGCGGTGGCGGAGGTTGCAGTGAGCCAAATCAGGCCATTGCACTCCTAGTGAGATGGGGAGGGTCTCTGTGCCAGGAGGAAGGCTTCCTGGAGGAGGCGGACCCCGCGAGGCACAGGCCTGATGAGAGGGAGTGGCAGGCCTGTGACATAGGTGGGGCGTCCAGGGCAGGGACGGGGCCTGTCGCAGAGGAGGCGCATGAAGGGGAGCCGGTGCCCTGGGAATCTCGGAGGTGGAACTCCGGGGAGGAGTGGGCTGGGGCGGAGGTGATAATCCAGGATGCAGGCCAGCGTAGGGGTCTTGGTGGGCACGCTGGGGTCGGATGGAGCGCAGGAGGGAGAGAAGGGGGGACAGGTGGGTACCAGGTCTGGAGGCGGGGCCTGAAGTGGGCAGGTGTAGGGGGCGTGACTCAGGCAGCGGAGGGGCCTGGGGCTAGGTTGAAGCCCCGAGTGAGGACCCCGCTCTGGGCTGGGATTGGAGGGGACCCGCGGTTGGGCGCGGCAGGGCTCACAGGGACACCCCCGTTCTCCTCCCCAGGGAGATGATGTTCGTCGTGCACGCCTTCCTGTCCGCCGTGGCTGCCCTTCGGGTAAGGAAGGAGACAGCGCAGCGGCAGGAGGGCGAGGGCTTGGGGTCTGCCCCGTGGCCGGAGCCGCCCTGACGCCCCTGTACCCTGCCGCGGTTAAGAATGGGCCTGGCACCCCCGTCCTAGGCGCGCCTCCTGCTCCCGCTGCACCCCGACCTCCGCCAGGACCTCTGCCCGCCGTGCTGCACGGGCGATGGCCTCCCCGGCCCCAGGGCGCCGCGCAGGTCCCTTTGCTGACACCAAGCCTGAGCCTGAGCCGGACACGGGGTCCAAGAGGCCTGTGCGCCCTGCGCGCCCGCGCGCTCCAGGAGAGGTCCACCCCAGGCAGGGCGGTTCATCCTTCAGAGGACTTCGGATCCAGCTGTTGAGGAGCCAGGACACTTTTGCGGCCCTGTTCCCGTCTCTAAGATGGGGATGATAGTATTTATGGCCATTCCTGAGCACAGCAGGACCTGCCTTTTTCCTTTGACTGGAAGGTTCTTCTCTACACCTTCTGCCTTGATAACCTGCCACCTCCACACGGAGGTCTTCCCTGTCTCCGTGGGATTATCCCTAGCTCCCATTTAAAATTGCAGCTCTGAGAACCCGGGTACCGTGGCATATGCCTGTAGTCCCAGTTACGGGGGAGGTTGAGGTGGGAGGATCGCTTGAGCCCAGGAGTTGGAGGCTGCAGTGAGCTATGATCGCTCCACTGCACTACAGCCTGGGCAAAAGAGCAAGAAACTGTCTCTAAAAATAGAAAATAAAATTGCACCTCTTGTGTACTTCCCCGTCCACTCCTTTTCCTGAATACTTATTATCTGACCTGCTAGGTGTTTTATTGCTCTCATTAGTCTCTCCCACCCCAACCTTTGCACTAAACTGCACGAGGACAGCTCTTGTCCCTGCTGTAGAACAAAGTTCAGCACAGAGACAATGGCCAAGAAATAGTCAATAAAATAATGGACGATGGGCGCCTTCTACTGAGCTCCCGCTACTTGTGAGTGAGTAGAGGACTTGCCCTGGGGAAATTCAGTGACCTGCTGGGTGTTGCTGAGCTGTGAGGAAGTTCAGGTCTGGCTGCAGTGGTGAGGCTGTGACTCAATCAATCACTGCTGATGCTCACAGGACGTTCACTAGCTTAGTCCCAGAGGGCAAGGATTTTAAACCCCCCGTCCATTTCCTCATCCATAAGATGCAAATAACAGTCACCCCTTCCTCACGGGATGGAGCTGCGTGATGCCCGGAACAGTGCCTGTTGCACGGAGGGGCTTGCTGCCAGCTCCCTCTCCCTCCTTGTCTCTTGCCTGCCTGCTGCCTGGGACGGGATGAAGAGGGGCCCTTGTGTTGCCCCAACCCTGGCTGCTGGCTAAGAGCCCATGTGATCTGCCTGTCAGAGGAGTTCCTTCAGGAAGAACCAGGGCAGCTTCTGCCCCTAGAGGGCCAATGCCCTAGGTGAGTGCAGTCCCCCAGCCCCAGCCTGGTCCAGCTCTGGAAAGAGGGTGCCCAGTTGTGCAATCCAGGCTGGCGCAGCCGAGCCCTGATCTCGGTATTCAGGGCTGAGCCTGGAGGGGGCTTGTGATGCCTGACTCTGTATCTGTCTCTGGCCCCATGCCTTGGTAACTGTGAGATGTCACTGCTTTGGGTGACCGGATCTGGCTGTGCTGGATGAGCATGGAGGAAATAGCAGAAGACCAGGAATTAGAAGACATGAGTGGGCTTTGGCCGCAGCCTCCTTACCCCACTCCCTGCCCTGGGCTGCCTGTGAACAACCTTCTTGCCTCTGCAGGCACACTGGACAGCACTGCTGGAGACCTGATCCTCAGTGTCCCTAACCCCCTCCAGATACTGGATACTGGTGGCCTAGGGGAGGTCCTCAAAGACCGGTGGGACATCGACCTCGGCCAGTATCCAGGCTTTTTTTTTTTTTTTTGAGACAGAGTTTGACCCTTGTTGCCCAGGCCGGAGTGCAATGGGGCGATTTCGGCTCATCGCAACCTCCACCTCCCGGGTTCAAGCCATTCTCCTGCCTCAGCCTCCTGAGTAGCTGAGATTACATGCATGTGCCACTACGCTTGGCTAATATTCTATTTTTAGTTCAGACAGGGTTTCTCTATGTTGGCCAGGCTGGTCTCGAACTCCCAACTTCAGGTGATCTGCCTGCCTCAGCCTCCCAAAGTGCTGGGATTACAGGAGTGAGCCACTGCGCCTGGCCTTCTCTAGGCTCTTGACACCTCAGCCAGAAGGAATTTAAGGACAAGTCAGAAAGTCATGAATGTAGGGAGATTTCTTGCAGAGCAAAAGGACTCACTCAAGAAGGGGAATGTGGGGGTCCTCGAGAGAGTGTCTCATGCCCTACGAGGTTTGGGGATGACCGTTATGGACTTCTTTAACTAAAGAGGGGTATATTCATGAAGATTCCAGGAAAAGGTAAAGATTTCTCAAGACTGTGGTGCCACAATTTACACCCAAATCCAGGTGTTCCTGGAGCTGTCTTGGCACTGGCCGGTGTATGGTTTTGTATGTTACTGATCGTACAGTGAGATCCCAGGTGAAACCTACATCAAATACAGCGCCATGTTGTGTCTGGTTGGTCGTAGGCAGCTTGGTCCTCATCCTATTTTTCAGGGACTTATTGACCCTTAGCATATGCAGCTATTTCAAGTTTCCTTCTTCTGGTCATGTGAAACTGCTGCCTGGGATTTTCTATTCACTTGCTACCACTCTATTAATCTCACATTCTTGCCTCTTTTCTGTGCCACCCCGTGTGGGTCTGACCGGTTGTTACTGGAGTGCAATGCAAAGTCTGAGTCAAGGGGGCCTCCTGAAGGTTGCTAGGGCAGGGGCGGAGCTAGTAGCCTGAGGACGTGCCAGTCACGGGGATTCCTCAGGGGCACAGAGGAGGGTGGAGGGGCCTGTGGCCCTAGCAGGGGAGCAGCCTCTCCTCTGCCTGGAAGCCCATGCCTCAGCTTCCCCCACACTCCCACCTGCCCGCTTGCTTCTGAACTCACACATTTCTTGGAAGGCTTGGGAGACTCACCTTTACTCAGAGGGTTGGTTAGCTATCTCGTGCCCAGCTTGACCTTGGACTTTAAATAGTGAGGACAAAGAACGAGGAGGATGGGGGGATGCCCTCCTTCCACGGGGCCCTGTGGCTTCCAAGCCTCCACTTCCTCTGATCTCTTGTCTGTGGAGCCTCCTTCAAACCCAGGGAAACAAAAGCACCTGCCATGGGCTGCTGTTCTTCTAGGATCTTCTATCAATGTTGTGTGAGTTCCCTCCGGGAGCCATGAAGCTGGGGCTGGCTCCCAGGGCAGTGGGACTGCAGTGTCCTTGTTCTTTCTTGGTTTATGCATTCATGCTCTGTTCCCCACTGCCCCTTCACTCTGCCCACACACATCACTCCAGACTGGCCTTGTGGTCAGAGCCTGGAGTGCATGGGCTGCGGGGTCTGCGGGCTGCACTGGGCCAGAACCCCTGGCGCTTTCAGGACTGGCCTGGAGCCGGCAGGTAGGTGACCTTTCCTGGGCCTGCCTATCCCATCTTTCTCTTCCAATCCCTCCCCTCTCTTGCCTGGTTCAATCAGAGAAAACTTGTCTGTTGGCCTGCCTGGCGGGGGCAGGTCAGGAGCCCTGTGACATCTCAAAAAAAAAAAAAAAAAAACCCACAAAAACAAATCCACCATGGGCCCTTTCCCCTTTCGTTCTTCTGTTTTCTACCCACCAAACCCAGTCATAGCTTTGGAGATCACTCTAAGCTTGTCTCCAGCTGGCATACTAAGGAGGGCAATGGAGAAGCTTCCCCACCCCCAACCCCACCCCTTCCTTCCGGAAGCAAATCTAAGTCCGGCCCTAGCTCCAGATCCCTCCCACACTGGACCTAGGAAACCCTCAGCACAGACAACACCCCTGCATTCCCCACATTGGACCCACACTCAGCCACTGCGGACGGGGAGGGCACAGGCCAGGTTCCCGAGAGCTCAGGTGAGTGACACACTGGGATGGCCCAGGGCGCCCTCACCCTGCTCAGCTTCTGGCTCCAACATTCCAGAAGCCGAGGCCTCTCCCATCCCTGCCCTTTCCCCATGGATATTCCATTTCAGACAACCCTGGCCGGTGTGAATCCCCCACCTTCCTTTTTTTTTTTGTTTTCTCCCGGGGAGGCCGGGTCTTGCTGTCACCCAGGCTGGAGTGCTGTGGGATTCTGGCCACTGCAGCCTTTAATTCCTGGGCTCAAGTGATTCTCCTGCCTCAGCCTCTGGAGTAGCTAGGACTACAGGCCCTCACCATCCTGCCTGGTTAATTTTTTTAAACATTTTTAAAAGATTTTTAGAGATGGTGTCTTGCAATGCTGCCCCAGGTTGGTCTCCAACTCCTGGCCTCCGCCTCCCTAGGGTCTGGGATTACAGGCGGGAGCCACCCTGCCTGGTACTGTCCTCTTGCTGAGTCATCAGAGTTTTGTTCATTCCCACGCCAGGCTCTGGCCCCTAGTACCAGCTCAGTTGCTCAATGGGCCGTGTTTGTCCTGGAGCCCAGATGGACTGTGGCCGGGCAAGTGGATCACAGGCCTGGTCAGCCTGGGAGGTTTCCACATGTGAGGGGCACAGGGAACTCAAGGAGGGGAGCATTGGGGACAGGAGCCCATTGGGTGGAGGCTGGGGGTCACAGCAGGAAATGGTGAGACAGAGGGCACTGGCTGGTAGGGAGACAGCACAGGCAGGCCCTAGAGCTTCCTCAGTGCGGCTGGACTCTCCTGGAGACCTTCACACACCCTGCTATCTGGGCCCGGCGCCGCGAGGGTGCTTTCACTGGTCTGCACCATGGCCCAGGCCCTGGGATTTTGAACAGCTCTGCAGGTGAATGAAAGGTGTGGCCAGGCTGGGGAACCACCGCATTAGAGGCTGACCTGGTTTCAGCCCCAGCCCTGTCACTCACTGGCTTTGTGAGTGTAGGCAAGTCACTCAGCCTCCCTAGGCCCCAGTGACTTCCCTGAAAGCAAGAATGCCGCTTTCTTGCTGTTGTGATGGTGTTAAAGGAAGCGGGCCTGGCTCTGGCTCCTGACACAGGAACATGGAGCTGATCCAGGACACCTCCCGCCCACCACTGGAGTACGTGAAGGGGGTTCCGCTCATCAAGTACTTTGCAGAGGCACTGGGACCCCTGCAGAGCTTCCGGGCCCGGCCCGATGACCTGCTCATCAGCACCTACCCCAAGTCCGGTAGGTGAGTAGGGCCACCCACCCACTCCCAGGCGGCAGTCCCCACCTTGGCCAGCGAGGTTGTGCCTTCAGCCTGCTCACCTCCCAGCTCCCTCCCTCTCCAGGGACTACCTGGGTGAGCCAGATTCTGGACATGATCTACCAAGGCGGCGACCTGGAGAAGTGTCACCGAGCTCCTATCTTGATGCGGGTGCCCTTCCTTGAGTTCAAAGCCCCAGGGATTCCCTCAGGTGTGTGACCGTGTCCTGGGTGCAAGGGGAGGGGAGGAAGACAGGGCTGGGCCTTCAGCTCACCAGACCTTCCCTGACCCACTGCTCAGGGCTGGAGACTCTGAAAGACACACCGGCCCCACGGCTCCTGAAGACACACCTGCCCCTGGCCCTGCTGCCCCAGACTCTGTTGGATCAGAAGGTCAAGGTGAGGCTGGGCACAGTGTTTCACATCCGTAATCCCAGCACTTTGGGAGGCTGAGGTGGGAAGATCCCTTGAAGCCAGAAGTTCCAGACCAATCTCTTCCAAAAAAACAAAAAAGAAAATCAGGTATGCATAGTGGTGTGTGCCTGTAGTAGCAGCTACTCAGGAGGCTGAGGTGGGAGGATCACCTGAGCCTGGGAGTTCAAGAGTGAAGTAAGCTATGATCACACCACTGCACTCCAGACTGGGTGACAGAGAAAACTTGTCTCAAAAAAAGATGAAGAATAAAAAGAGGGGCCGGCTGGGCGCGGTGGCTCAAGCCTGTAATCCCAGCACTTTGGGAGGCCGAGACGGGCGGATCGCGAGGTCAGGAGATTGAGACCATCCTGGCTAACACGGTGAAACCCCGTCTCTACTAAAAACTACAAAAAACTAGCCGGGCAAGGTGGCGGCGCCTGTAGTCCCAGCTACCTGGGAGGCTGAGGCAGGAGAATGGCCTGAACCCGGGAGGCGGAGCTTGCAGTGAGCTGAGAGACGGCCACAGCACTCCAGCCTGGGTGACAGAGCCAGACTCCGTCTCAAAAAAAAAAAAAAGAGGGGCCGGCAGGCGCGGTGGCTCATGCCTGTAATCCCAGCACTTTAACAGGCTGAGGCTAGCAGATCACCTGAGGTCTGGAGTTGGAGACCACCCCGGCCAATATGGCAAAATCCCGTCATTACTAAAAATCCGAAAAAATTAGCCAGGCATGGTGTCGGGCACCTGTAATCCCAGCTACTTGGGAGGCTGAGGCAGAAGAATTGCTTCAACAGGCAGAGGTTGCAGTGAGCTGAGATCTAGCCTGGGCAACAAGAGTGAAACTCTGTCTCAAAAAAAAAGGAGGGGGCGCGGGCAGGCAGGTGGTGGCTCACTCCTGTAATCTCAGCACTTTGGGAGGTCGAGGCAGGTGGGCGGATCACTTGAGGTCAGGAGTTGGAGACCACCACCCTGGCCACATCAGGAAGCCCTGTTTGTGCTAAAAATAAAAAATAGCCAGGCGTTGGGGCGGGCGCCTGTAATCTCAGCTATTCAAGAGGCTGAGTAGGAGAATCACTTGAACCTGGCAGGCGGATGGTTGCAGTGAGCCGAGATCGAGCCACTGCACTCCAGCCTAGGAGACAGAAAGTGACTTCGTTTCAAACAGCATAAATAAATAAGTAAAGATATTTAAAAAGTTCGGAGTGCAGTGGCTCACGCCTGTAATCCCAGCACTTTGGGAGGCTGAGCAGGGCAGATCATCTGAGGTTGGGACTTTGAGACCACCCTGAGCAACATAGAAAAACCCCATCTCTACTAAAAATATAAAATTGGCTGGGTGTGGTGGTGCATGCCTGTAATCCGGCTGCTCAGGAGCCTGAGGCAAGATAATCACTTGAACCCGGGAGGAGAGGTTGCGGTGAGCTGAGATCACACCATTGCACTCCTGAGATCACACCATTGCACTCCAGCCTGGGCAACAACAGCAAAACTCCCTCTCAAAACACACAAAAAAAGGGTGCCACCTGTGATGGCTCACTGCTGTAATGCCAGCACTTTGGGAGGCCAAGGTTGATGCTTGAGCTCAGGAGTTCCAGACCAGCCCAGGAAACACGAGGAGACTCCATCTTTATGAAAATGCAAAATATCAGCAGGGCATGGTGGCATGGCACTCTAGTGCCAGCTACTTGACAGTCTGAGGTTGGAGGATTGCTTGAGCCTGGGAGGTCAAGGTTGCAGTGAGCTATTATCACTCCAGTGCACTCTTTCTTTTTTTTTTTTTGAGACTCTCTGTCTCAATAAATAAATAAATAAATAAATAATAAAATAAAATAAAGTAAAATATTGTCACAACAAAAAGAAAAAGCAAAGGTCCAGGTGTGGGGCATGTGAATCCAGGGAAGGAGGCCCCGGCTCAGCCCAGCTTTAGTCCTGTTCTTCTGGGAAAGTCGCCTCACTTCCTCCAGCCTTGTCTCATCTTCCACGGCAGGGGGACTGTCTGCCTCTTGCTCTGATGACCAAGAACATGAGACTCTTCAGTGTAGACCTAAGAAAGGTAGAGGGTGGATCCTCATGGGCCCACAAAATTTGGTGGTGGTGGGAACATGCCTGGCGGAGCATGCCTTGCTCCAGATCGGGGTGTGACGCATTGATGCAGATTATATTACTTTAGAATATGATGGTGTCAGAGACCGGGCAGGACTTTGGCTTCTGAGCAGGGTTCAGACCCCGGCTTGATCCTACCTGTGCCGTGGGATGTCAAGCAAGTCAGCCTCTAAGCCTCAGGTTCCTCCTTTGCCAAACCAAGAGATGAGCTGGCCAGGGGAAGGCTGTGTGGTGATGGTGCTGGGGTCGAGTCTTCTGCCCCCGCAGGTGGTCTATGTTGCCCGCAACGCAAAGGATGTGGCGGTCTCCTACTACCACTTCTACCACATGGCCAAGGTGCACCCTGACCCTGGGACCTGGGACAGCTTCCTGGAGAAGTTCATGGCCGGAGAAGGTGGGTTTGACGGGAGGAAGGAGGGTGTGGAGCCAAGGTGTGCTGGCTACAACGCACAGCAACCCTGTGTCACCGCCCTCTGCCCGCTTCTCCAGTGTCCTACGGGTCCTGGTACCAGCATGTGCAGGAGTGGTGGGAGCTGAGCCACACCCACCCTATTCTCTACCTCTTCTATGAAGACATGAAGGAGGTGAGACCAACTGCGATGCTTCCCCTCATGTGACACCTGGGGGCAGGCACCTCACAGGGACCCGTCAAGGCTGCCCAGCCCCGTTCCTGGGTGGCCCCCATAGTAGGCCCAGATTCCGCATCCTGCCTCCCTGGCCCAGGCCTCCCCGCTACAGCCCCACCTGGCAGCGGGTCCCACACAGCTCTCATCTCCCGCACCTGAGTCAGCTGCAGGGTGGCCACGGATTAGATACTTAGTCCTATTGCTTATCCCCACCAAAGGGTGTGCCACCCAGGGCCACAGTCACGGAAGAAGATCATCCCGGTCCTCACCCATAGGAGCCAAGCCCAGCTCATGATGGGATCACAGGGCAGAGAGCAATTCATTTTGCCCCAAGGACTGGGGCCCCAGGGGTCGAGGAGCTGGCTCTGTGGGTTTTCCAGTGGAAGTGGCCAGTTCCCCTCTGTGGTTAGAGAAGGGGACCCCTTTTATTTTCCCAAATCGGCAAACCTAGCCTCCACTGAGGAGCCTCTGCTCCTCAGAACCCCAAAAGGGAGATTCGGAAAATCCTGGAGTTTGTGGGGCGCTCCCTGCCAGAGGAGACCGTGGACCTCATGGTTCAACACACGTCATTCAAGGAGATGAAGAAGAACCCTATGACCAACTACACCACCGTCCCCCAGGAGTTCATGGACCACAGTATCTCCCCCTTCATGAGGAAAGGTGGGCGCCGGCCAGCACGGGGTTTGGGGCGGGTGGGAGCAGCGGCTGGAGCCTCCCCATAGGCACTGGGGGCCTCCCCTGGGATGAGACTCCAGCTTTGCTCCCTGCCTTCCTCCCTGAGGCATGGCTGGGGACTGGAAGACCACCTTCACCGTGGCGCAGAATGAGCGCTTCGATGCGGACTATGCGGAGAAGATGGCAGGCTGCAGCCTCAGCTTCCGCTCTGAGCTGTGAGAGGGGCTCCCGGGGTCACTGCAGAGGGAGTGTGCGAATCAAGCCTGACCAAGCGGCTCAAGAATCAAATATGAATTGAGGACCAGGGACAGTAGGTTATGTCTGTAATCCCAGCAATTTGGGAGGCTGAGGTGGGAGGATCATCTGAACCCAGGAGTTCAAGACCAACCTGGGCAACATAGTGAGATTCTGTTGAAAAAAAAAAATAACAAAATAAAATCAAATTTTTTTTTTTTTTTTGAGACAGAGTCTCTCTCTGTCGCCCAGGCTGGAGTGCAGTGGCACGATCTTGGCTCACTGCAAGCTCTGCCTCCCGGGCCCACGCCATTCTCCTGCCTCAGCCTCCCGAGTAGCTGGGACCACAGGCGCCTGCCACCACGCCTGGCTAATTTTTTGTATTTTTAGTAGAGACGAGGTTTCACCGTGTTAGCCAGGATGGTCTCGATCTCGTGACCTTGTGATCTGCCCACCTTGGCCTCCCAAAGTGCTGGGATTACAGGCATGAGCCACCGCACCCGGCCAATAAAATCAGCTTTTAAAAACAGAATAAAATATGATTTGTGGGCCAGGCAGGGTGGCTCATGCCTGTAATCCCAGTAATTTGCAAAGTTGAGACCAGAGGATCACTGGAGGACAGGAGTTGGGACCAGCCTGATCAATGTTACAAGATGCCGTCCCTACAAAAATTTGAGAAAATTATCTGCACGTGGTGGTGGGCACCTGTAGTGCCAGCTACTTGGCAAGTGAAGGCAGGAGGATTACCTGAGCCAGGAAAGTTATGGCTGCAGTTGGCTGTGACTGTGGTAATCCACTCAAGCCTGAGGGACAGAGTGAACCCTGCCTGAGAAATAAACAATTTAATGAAATAAATTTGATTTGTTACTAGCCTGGCCAACATGGTGAAACCCCAACTCTACTGAAAGAAAACAAACAAATAAATATCGCAAGAACAGAAAACCAAATACCGCATGTTCTCACTCATAGGTGGGAAGTGAACAATGAGATCACTTGAACACAGGAAGGGGATCATCACACACTGGGTCCTATTGTGGGGAGGGGTTGGGGGGAGTGATAGCATTAGGAGATATACCTAATGTAAATGATGAGTTAATGGGTGCAGCACACCAACATGGCACATGTATACATATGTAACTAACCTGCACATTGTGCACATGTACCCTAGAACTTAAAGTCTAATAAGAAAAAATGGAAAAAAAAAGAAAAGAAACAAACAAAAACACATAAATTAGCGGGGCGTGGTGGTGGACGCCTGTAATCCCAGCTACTCCGGAGGCTGAGACAGGAGAATCTCTTGAATTGGTGTGGGAGAGGGCAGAGGTTGCAGTGAGCCAAGATAGCCCCACTTCACTCCAGCCTGGCCATAAAAGTGAAACTCCATCTCGAAAAAATAATATTAATGAATAAAATAAAATAAATTATGATTTGGGCTGGGCTCAGTGGCTTATGCCTCTAATCCCAGCACTTCAGCCTGGTGGATCATTTGAGGTCAGGAATTGGAGACCAGCCTGGCCAACATGGTGAAACTCCATCTCTACTAAAAACACAAAATTAACCAGGAGTGTTGGCGCGCACTTGTAATCCCAGTTACTCAGGAGGCTGAGGCAAGAGAATCGTAGTGAACCAAGATCGCGCCACTGCCCACCAGCCTGGGTGACAGAGCAAGACTCTGTCTTGAAAAATAAATAAATAAATAAACAAAATAAAATAAGCAGGAGACACACAGCAAAAGAAGTGCAGCACAGGCCGGGCGCGGTGGCTCAAGCCTGTAATCCCAGCACTTTGGGAGGCCGAGACGGGCGGATCACGAGGTCAGGAGATCGAGACCATCCTGGCTAACACGGTGAAACCCCGTCTCTACTAAAAATATACAAAAAATTAGCCGGGCGAGATGGCGGGCGCCTGTAGTCCCAGCTACTCGGGAGGCTGAGGCGAGAGAATGGCGTAAAAAACCCGGGAGGCGGAGCTTGCAGTGAGCTGAGATCCGGCCACTGCACTCCAGCCTGGGCGACAGAGCGAGACTCCGTCTCAAAAAAAAAAAAAAAAAAAAAAAAAAAAAAAAAAAGAAGTGCAGCACAGAGTAACATATTGCAAAAGAAAAACTGTATTTTCCAAGTTAAGTGCATAATAGACAAGACAATACACCTTGAGTGAGTTCAGAACGGGCTGCTCGTCAGGGTGGAGCAGTGTTGATTACTGCAGGAAAACTCCCCTGATGGGAATCTTACACGATTGTTCATAATGGGTGGGAAGAGGTGTCACCAGCAAGCATGATCTGGGTGGTCCTCTGCGTGCACATGGGCATTTGCTATACATGCCTGTTCCTAGGACACATGTCTCATTAGCATTTTAAATCTCCACCCAGGGGTGTGGTTTTTACTATTAAAATGAGCAAAGGGTCAGTTTGAGGACAGGTAAAATCAAAATGTACATGTTCTCAAAAGGGAAAGTCCCTACTGGGGATAGCTTTGCTTGAGCTCAGTGCCCAGGTGAATGCTGAGGCTTACTGTGTGGCCGTGAGGTCACCAAGGTTGCATCCTGAGAAGGTGGTTGTCTTCTTGACTACCTCTCCTGCCTCACCTGGGCTCCATGCCCTGCCTTGGTCCAAACAAGGACCTCCAGCATGTCTGATCAGCCTGTTCCTGACATCATCCATGGCCTCTCCCATGGTGGCTGCTTTACTCGCTGTGGGGGCACGTGGATCAGGGCGTGGTAGAAGCAGGTGGTCTGGGGATACACAGCTAGCATGAGCTGCTCCTTCTGGAACAAGGCCTCCGGTCCATCTCGGGGTTGGCCTTCCACTGGGGCAGGGGGATGATCCAGCGTCAGCTCAGGTGTGTCTCCTGGCTGTAGAGGGACTTGTCTCAACTTGTGGCCAGGTGGGGATGCTCCTTCCCAGCTGTTAGGCTGCCCCCAGGCTCCGTGTCCAGCCCTGGCCTGGACACTCCCTCTTTGCCTTCTTCATCGATGTCATCTACCTCATACCTGTGGACAAAAGGAGGAAAACGCTGGGTGTAGCCAGGGGCACAGTCTCTGTTGAGGAGTGTGGAGGATGGGGGCAGGGCGAGGACCTGGTGCTCCCTGCACAGCTGGCCCCACCCACATCACCCTCGGGAGCTTTTCTCCAGCTGTGCAGACAGGAAGCAGAGCGGCAGCCCAGGCAGGTGCAGCGACCAGAGAGTAGCCCCGGGGCTGGTGTCACTCACTTGTTGGTGGTGTGGCTGTAACTGACCACCTCGGCCAGGATCCACTGCTCGTCCCCATCCACGGCCTTTACCCGGGCAGCCACCTTGTCTCCAGGTCTGGCCACGTAGTCCCCTGAGGCGGGGATGGCCCCACAGAGGGGTGGGGGCCTGTGAGCAGAACAAAGGGTCAGTCCCAGCCCCTGGGCACCAGCCCCTCCCTCGCAGCGGCTGCCTTCACTTGTCACCGGGCTTCCCGATCCACAGGGGCAGGGTCATGGCCGACTGCTGCAGCAGGGTCATCAGCACCCCTCTGCGCATGGTCTTCCAGGGCGGCTCTGAGTCATTGTAGAGACCTGCGATCTTGGCCGCTGTGGGAAGAAAGGGAGGCCCGAGGCCCCAGGGACAGGTGCTGGCCCTGACCCCCCAGCATGCTGCACTGAGTTGTGGGAAGGAGCCCCTGGGAGCCCCTAGTTTCTGAGTGAGCCTGAGGGCCCAGCAGGACTGTGACCCGATCGGCCAGGTGGCCTACACGGCTGCTGCGCTCAACTACAGATGGGCGAGACGGCAGCACAGTGGGCACCCAGAGGGAGGAACCAGGGACAGATAAAGCAGGTTCTGAGGTGCTGGTCAGGTTCTCTTCCTGATGTCAGTGCTGACCCAGAAGTGTATTTAATGAGAATTTCCTGAAATTGGAAGAATCCCGTGGGGTCGCGGAGAGGCGGAGGCACTTCTTCAGGGTCTACCTGCTCTACTGCCTGAACCCCCTTCACCAGGGCCGCCTCTATGTGGGGTTCACTGTCAGCCCTGCTTCTCAGGTCCAGCAGTACAATGGGGGCCGCACAAAAGACAAGGCCCAGGCCCGGTGCAGTCGCTCAGGCCTGTAATCTCAGCACTTTGGGAAGCCGAAGCTGTCCGATCACTTGAGGTCAGCTGTTCTTCGAGAACAGCCTGGCCAACTTGGTGAAACCCTGTCTCTTGGCCGGGCGCGGTGGCTCAAGCCTGTAATCCCAGCACTTTGGGAGGCCGAGGCGGGCGGATCACGAGTCAGGAGATCGAGACCCTCCTGGCTAACACGGTGAAACCTCGTCTCTACTAAAAATACAAAAACTAGCCGGCGCGGTGGCGGGCGCCTGTAGTCCCAGCTACTCGGAGGCTGAGGCGGGAGAATGGCGGGAACCGGGAGGCGGAGCTTGCAGTGAGCGAGATCGCGCCACTGCACTCCAGCCTGGCGACACAGCGAGACCCGTCTCAAAAAAAAAAAAAAAAAAAAAGAAACCCTGTCTCTGATAAAAATACAAACATTAGCCAGGCATGGTGGCACAAACCTGTAATTCCAGCTACTTGGGAGACTGAGACAGGAGAATCCCTTGAGCCCGGGGGGTCGGGACGGTGGTTGCAGCAAGCTGAATCGCGCCATTGCACGCCTGGTGAGACCAGGAGGGTCTCTGAGGCCGGAAGAAGGCTTCCTGGAGAAGGCGGACCCCGCGAGGCACAGGCCTGATGAGAGGGACCCTCCAGTCCTGTGACAAGGGTGGGGCGTCTGGGGAGGAGACAAGGCCTGTCGCAGAGGAGGAGTGTGACGGGGGAGCCCTGGGAATCTCGGCGGTGGAACTCCGGGAAGGAGCGGGCTGGGGCGGGGTGATGATCCAGGCTGGAGTCCAGCATAGGGGTCTTGGTGGGCACGCTGGGGTCCGATGGAGCACAGGAGGGAGAGGAGTGGGGACAGGTGGGTACCTGGGTTGGAGGAGGGGCCTGAGGTGGGCAGGTGCATGGGGCGTGACTTCAGGCAGGGGCCTGGGGCTCTGCTGAAGTGGGGAATGAGGACCTCACTTTCGGGTGGGATTGGAGGGGACCGGAGGTGGAGCGCGGCGGGACTCCCAGGGACATTCCCGTTCTCCTCCCCAGGGAAATAGCGCTGATAGTGCACAGCTTCCCGTCCGCCGTGGCAGCCCTTCCGCGGGTAAGGAAGGAGACCGGGCGGCCGCTAGTGGTCGGGGTTTGGGGTGCGACCCCTGCCAGGAGCCACCCTGATGCCCCCGTATCCTGCCGCGGTTGGAGTGGGCCTGGCACCCCCACCCTGGGCGCGCCTCCCGCTCGTACTGCACCCCTACCTCCTCCCGACGCACCCTACTGGCCACTGGCCTTCGGGCCTCCTCCGTCCCAGGGAGCCGCGCAGGTCCCTTTGCTGACGCCCAGCCTGAGCCTAAGCCGGACCCTGGAACCTAGAGGCCTGTGCGCCCTGAGCTCCCGCGCACTCCAGGGGAGGTCCGCCCCAGGCACGGAGGTTCCATTGATGATCCACGGTCCAGACAACTTTGGATCCAGCTGTTTGTTGAGGAACCAGGAAACGCCCTGACAATTTTGCAACCCTCTCCCCGTCTCTAAGATGGGGATGTACTACTGGCCATTACTGAGAACAGCAGGACCTGCCTTTCCTTTTGACTGGAAGGTTCTTCCCTACACCTTCTGTCTTGATAACCTGCCACCTCCACAGGGAGGTCTTCCCTGGCTCCCGATTTAAAATTGCAGCTCTGATAAGCCGGGCATGGTGGCATATGCCTGTAGTCCCAGCTACGGGGGAGGCTGAGGTGGGAGGATCGCTTGAGCCCAGGAGTTGGAGGCTGCAGTGAACTATGATCGCTCCACTGCACTACAGCCTGGGCAAAAGAGCAACACTGTCTCTAAAAATATAAAATAAAATTGCACTTCTTATGTACCTCCCCTACCACTCCTTTTCCTGAATACTTTGTTACTTGTGATGTGTTCTATGGCTCTCATTACTCTCTCCCACTCCAACCTTTGCACTAAACTGCCCAAGGACAGCTCTTGTCACTGCTGTAGAACAAAGTCTCAGCGCAAAGCTGATGGCCAAGAAATAGTTAATAAAATAATGGACGATGGGCGCCTTCTACTGAGCTCCCGCTACTTGTGAGTGAGTAGAGGACTTGCCCTGGGGAAATTCAGTGACCTGCTGGGTGTTGCTGAGCTGTGAGGAAGTTCAGGTCTGGCTGCAGTGGTGAGGCTGTGACTCAATCAATCACTGCTGATGCTCACAGGACGTTCACTAGCTTAGTCCCAGAGGGCAAGGATTTTAAACCCCCCCGTCCATTTCCTCATCCATAAGATGCAAATAACAGTCACCCCTTCCTCACGGGATGGAGCTGCGTGATGCCCGGAACAGTGCCTGTTGCACGGAGGGGCTTGCTGCCAGCTCCCTCTCCCTCCTTGTCTCTTGCCTGCCTGCTGCCTGGGACGGGATGAAGAGGGGCCCTTGTGTTGCCCCAACCCTGGCTGCTGGCTAAGAGCCCATGTGATCTGCCTGTCAGAGGAGTTCCTTCAGGAAGAACCAGGGCAGCTTCTGCCCCTAGAGGGCCAATGCCCTAGGTGAGTGCAGTCCCCCAGCCCCAGCCTGGTCCAGCTCTGGAAAGAGGGTGCCCAGTTGTGCAATCCAGGCTGGCGCAGCCGAGTCCTGATCTCGGTATTCAGGGCTGAGCCTGGAGGGGGCTTGTGATGCCTGACTCTGTATCTGTCTCTGGCCCCATGCCTTGGTAACTGTGAGATGTCACTGCTTTGGGTGACCGGATCTGGCTGTGCTGGATGAGCATGGAGGAAATAGCAGAAGACCAGGAATTAGAAGACATGAGTGGGCTTTGGCCGCAGCCTCCTTACCCCACTCCCTGCCCTGGGCTGCCTGTGAACAACCTTCTTGCCTCTGCAGGCACACTGGACAGCACTGCTGGAGACCTGATCCTCAGTGTCCCTAACCCCCTCCAGATACTGGATACTGGTGGCCTAGGGGAGGTCCTCAAAGACCGGTGGGACATCGACCTCGGCCAGTATCCAGGCTTTTTTTTTTTTTTTTGAGACAGAGTTTGACCCTTGTTGCCCAGGCCGGAGTGCAGTGGGGCGATTTCGGCTCATCGCAACCTCCACCTCCCGGGTTCAAGCCATTCTCCTGCCTCAGCCTCCTGAGTAGCTGAGATTACATGCATGTGCCACTACGCTTGGCTAATATTCTATTTTTAGTTCAGACAGGGTTTCTCCATGTTGGCCAGGCTGGTCTCGAACTCCCAACTTCAGGTGATCTGCCTGCCTCAGCCTCCCAAAGTGCTGGGATTACAGGAGTGAGCCACTGCGCCTGGCCTTCTCTAGGCTCTTGACACCTCAGCCAGAAGGAATTTAAGGACAAGTCAGAAAGTCATGAATGTAGGGAGATTTCTTGCAGAGCAAAAGGACTCACTCAAGAAGGGGAATGTGGGGGTCCTCGAGAGAGTGTCTCATGCCCTACGAGGTTTGGGGATGACTGTTATGGACTTCTTTAACTAAAGAGGGGTATATTCATGAAGATTCCAGGAAAAGGTAAAGATTTCTCAAGACTGTGGTGCCACAATTTACACCCAAATCCAGGTGTTCCTGGAGCCGTCTTGGCACTGGCGGGTGTATGGTTTTGTATGTTACTGATCGTACAGTGAGATCCCAGGTGAAACCTACATCAAATACAGCGCCATGTTGTGTCTGGTTGGTCGTAGGCAGCTTGGTCCTCATCCTATTTTTCAGGGACTTATTGACCCTTAGCATATGCAGCTATTTCAAGTTTCCTTCTTCTGGTCATGTGAAACTGCTGCCTGGGATTTTCTATTCACTTGCTACCACTCTATTAATCTCACATTCTTGCCTCTTTTCTGTGCCACCCCGTGTGGGTCTGACCGGTTGTTACTGGAGTGCAATGCAAAGTCTGAGTCAAGGGGGCCTCCTGAAGGTTGCTAGGGCAGGGGCGGAGCTAGTAGCCTGAGGACGTGCCAGTCACGGGGATTCCTCAGGGGCACAGAGGAGGGTGGAGGGGCCTGTGGCCCTAGCAGGGGAGCAGCCTCTCCTCTGCCTGGAAGCCCATGCCTCAGCTTCCCCCACACTCCCACCTGCCCGCTTGCTTCTGAACTCACACATTTCTTGGAAGGCTTGGGAGACTCACCTTTACTCAGAGGGTTGGTTAGCTATCTCGTGCCCAGCTTGACCTTGGACTTTAAATAGTGAGGACAAAGAACGAGGAGGATGGGGGGATGCCCTCCTTCCACGGGGCCCTGTGGCTTCCAAGCCTCCACTTCCTCTGATCTCTTGTCTGTGGAGCCTCCTTCAAACCCAGGGAAACAAAAGCACCTGCCATGGGCTGCTGTTCTTCTAGGATCTTCTATCAATGTTGTGTGAGTTCCCTCCGGGAGCCATGAAGCTGGGGCTGGCTCCCAGGGCAGTGGGACTGCAGTGTCCTTGTTCTTTCTTGGTTTATGCATCCATGCTCTGTTCCCCGCTGCCCCTTCACTCTGCCCACACACATCACTCCAGACTGGCCTTGTGGTCAGAGCCTGGAGTGCATGGGCTGCTGGGGCCTATGGGCTGCACTGGGCCAGAACCCCTGGCACCTTCAAGACTGGCCTGGAGCAGGCAGGTAGGTGACCTTTCCTGGGCCTACCTATCCCATCTTTCTCCTCCAATCCCTCCCCTCTCTTGCCTGGTTCAATCAGAGAAAGCTTGTCTGTTGGCCTGCCTGGCAGGGGCAGGTCAGGTGACCCATGACAGCTTAAAAAAAAACAAAAACAAACCACTGGGCCCTTTCCCCTTTCATTCTTCTGTTTTCTACACACCAAACCCAGTCATGGCTTTGGAGATCACGCTAAGCTTGTCTCCAGCTGGCATACTAAGGAGGGTAATGGAGAAGTTCCTCCACCCCCAACCCCACCCCTTCCTTCCGGAAGCAAATCTAAGTCCGGCCCTAGCTCCAGATCCCTCCCACACTGGACCTAGGAAACCCTCAGCACAGACAACACCCCTGCATTCCCCACATTGGACCCACACTCAGCCACTGCGGGCGAGGAGGGCACAAGGCCAGGTTCCCGAGAGCTCAGGTGAGTGACACACTGGAATGGCCCAGGGCTCCCTCACTCTGCTCAGCTTCTGGCTCCAACATTCCAGAAGCCGAGGCCTCTCCCATCCCTGCCCTTTCCCCATGGATATCCCATTTCAGACAACCCCGGCTGGCGTGAATCCCCCTCCCTTCCGTTTTTTTTCTGGGGAGGCCAGGTCTTGTTGTCACCCAGGCTGGAGTGCTGTGGGATCCTGGCCACTGCAGCCTTTAATTCCTGGGCTCAAGTGATTCTCCTGCCTCAGCCTCTGGAGTAGCTAGGACCTACCATTCTGCCTGGATAGTTTTTAAAAATATTTTTAAAAGATTTTTAGAGATGGTGTCTTGCAATGCTGCCCAGATTGGTCTCCAACTCCTGGCCTCGGCCTCCCTAGGGTCTGGGATTACAGGCGGGAGCCACCCTGCCTGGGCCCGTCCTTTTGCTGAGTCATCAGAGTTTTGTTCATTCCCACGCCAGGCTCTGGCCCCTAGTACCAGCTCAGTTGCTCAGTGGGCCGTTGTTTGTCCTGGAGCCCAGATGGACTGTGGCCGGGCAAGTGGATCACAGGCCTGGTCAGCCTGGGAGGTTTCCACATGTGAGGGGCACAGGGAACTCAAGGAGGGGAGCATTGGGGACAGGAGCCCACTGGGTGGAGGCTGGGGGTCACAGCAGGAAATGGTGAGACAGACGGCACTGGCTGGTAGGGAGACAGCACAGGCAGGCCCTAGAGCTTCCTCAGTGCAGCTGGACGCTCCTGGAGACCTTCACACACCCTGCTATCTGGGCCCCGCGCCGCGAGGGTGCTTTCACTGGTCTGCACCATGGCCCAGGCCCTGGGATTTTGAACAGCTCTGCAGGTGAATGAAAGGTGTGGCCAGGCTGGGGAACCACCGCATTAGAGGCTGACCTGGTTTCAGCCCCAGCCCTGCCACTGACTGGCTTTGTGAGTGTAGGCAAGTCACTCAGCCTCCCTAGGCCCCAGTGACTTCCCTGAAAGCAAGAATGCCGCTTTCTTGCTGTTGTGATGGTGTTAAAGGAAGCGGGCCTGGCTCTGGCTCCTGACACAGGAACATGGAGCTGATCCAGGACACCTCCCGCCCACCACTGGAGTACGTGAAGGGGGTTCCGCTCATCAAGTACTTTGCAGAGGCACTGGGACCCCTGCAGAGCTTCCGGGCCCGGCCCGATGACCTGCTCATCAGCACCTACCCCAAGTCCGGTAGGTGAGGAGGGCCACCCACCCACTCCCAGGCGGCAGTCCCCACCTTGGCCAGCGAGGTTGTGCCTTCAGCCTGCTCACCTCCCAGCTCCCTCCCTCTCCAGGGACTACCTGGGTGAGCCAGATACTGGACATGATCTACCAAGGCGGCGACCTGGAGAAGTGTCACCGAGTTCCCATCTTGATGCGGGTGCCCTTCCTTGAGTTCAAGGCCCCAGGGATTCCCTCAGGTATGTGACCGTGTCCTGGGTGCAAGGGGAGGGGAGGAAGACAGGGCTGGGCCTTCAGCTCACCAGACCTTCCCTGACCCACTGCTCAGGGCTGGAGACTCTGAAAGACACACCGGCCCCACGGCTCCTGAAGACACACCTGCCCCTGGCCCTGCTGCCCCAGACTCTGTTGGATCAGAAGGTCAAGGTGAGGCTGGGCACAGTGTTTCACATCCGTAATCCCAGCACTTTGGGAGGCTGAGGTGGGAAGATCCCTTGAAGGCAGAAGTTTCAAACCTGTCTCGTCCAAAAAAAAAAATCAGGTATGCATAGTGGTGTGTGCCTGTAGTAGCAGCTACTCAGGAGGCTGAGGTGGGAGGATCACCTGAGCCTGGGAGTTCAAGAATGAAGTAAGCTATGATCACACCACTGCACTCCAGACTGGGTGACAGAGAAACCTTGTCTCAAAAAAAGATGAAGAATAAAAAGAGGGGCCGGCAGGCGCGGTGGCTGACGTCTGTAATCCCAGCACTTTAAGAAACTGAGGCAGGCAAATCACTTTAGACTAGGAGTTCGAGACCAGCCTGGCCTACATGGCAAAACCCCATCTCTACTAAAAATACAAAAAAATTAGCCAGGTGTGGTGACAGACATCTGTAATCCCAGCCCCTCGGGAGGCCGAGGCAGGAGAATTGCTCCAACACGGGAAGCAGAGGTTGCAGTCAACCGAGACCTCACCATTGCACTGCAGCCTGGGAAACATGAGTAAAACTGTCTCAAAAAAAAAAAAAAAAAAACAAAGGCAGCAGGGGGCGGGGAGCTGGGCCTGTTGTGGCTCACACCTGTAATACCAGCAGTTTGGGAGGCTGAGGTGGGCAGATCACCTGAGGTCAGGAGTTCGAGATCATCCTGGCCAACAAGAAACCTCATCTCTACTAAAAATACAAAACTTAGCCAGGCGTTGAGGCAGGCGCCTATAATCCCAGCTACTCAGGATGCTGACGTGTGAGAATCGCTTGACCTGAGAGTCGGTGGTTGCAGTGAGCTGAGATCATGCCACTACACTTCAGCCTGGGAGACAGAACGAGACTTCCTTTCAAACAAATAAATATTAAAAAAGGTTTGCCACCTGTGATGGCTCACTGCTGTAATGCCAGCACTTTGGGAGGCTAACGTGGGTGGAACACTTGAGCTCAGGAGTTCCAGACCAGCCCGGGAAACATGGGGAGACTCCATCTCTATAAAAAATGCAAAATAACAGCAGGGCATGGTGGTACGGCGCTGTAGTGCCAGGTACTCAAAAGTCCGAGGTTGGAGGATTGCTTGAGCCTGGGAGGTCAAGGTTGCAGTGAGCTATCACTCCAGTGCACTCCAACCTGGGCGACACGAAAAAAGAAAGACCAAGGTCTTTTTTTTTGAAACGGAGTCTAAAAAAAAAAAAAAAAAAAAATCCCACAACACACACAACAAAAAGAAAACTCAAAGGTCCAGGTAAGGTGTGGGGCATGTGAATCCGGGAAGGAGGCCCCGGCTCAGCCCAGCTTTGGTCCTGTTCTTCTGAGAAAGTCGCCTCACTTCCTCCAGCCTTGTCTCATCTTCCGCGGCGGAGGGACTGCCTGCCTTTTGCTCCGATGACCAAGAACATGAGACTTCAGTGTAGATCTAAGAAAGGTAGAGGGTGGATCCTTACGGGCCCACAAAATTTGGTGGTGGTGGGAACATGCCTGGCGGAGCATGCCTTGCTCCAGATCGGGGTGTGACGCATTGATGCAGATTATATTACTTTAGAATATGATGGTCTCAGGGACCGGGCAGGATTTTGGCTTCCAAGCAGGGTTCAGATCCCAGCTTGGCCCTACCGGTGCGATGAGATCTCAAGCAAGTCAGCCTCTAAGTCTCAGGTTCTTCCTCTGCCAAACCAAGAGATGAGCTGGCCAGGGGAAGGCCGTGTGGTGATGGTGCTGGGGTCGAGTCTTCTGCCCCCGCAGGTGGTCTATGTTGCCCGCAACGCAAAGGATGTGGCGGTCTCCTACTACCACTTCTACCACATGGCCAAGGTGCACCCTGACCCTGGGACCTGGGACAGCTTCCTGGAGAAGTTCATGGCCGGAGAAGGTGGGTTTGACGGGAGGAAGGAGGGTGTGGAGCCAGGTGTGCTGGCTACAACGCACAGCAACCCTGTGTCCCTGCCCCCTGCCCGTTTCTCCAGTATGCTACGGGTCCTGGTACCAGCATGTGCAGGAGTGGTGGGAGCTGAGCCACACCCACCCTGTTCTCTACCTCTTCTATGAAGACATGAAGGAGGTGAGACCACCTGCGATGCTTCCCCTCATGTGACACCTGGGGGCAGGCACCTCACAGGGACCCGCCAAGGCCACCCAGCCACCTCCCTGCGTGGCCCCCACAACAGGCCCGGATTCCCCATCCTGCCTCCCTGGCCCAGGCCTCCCCGCTACAGCCCCACCTGGCAGCGGGTCCCACACAGCTCTCATCTCCTGTGCCTGAGTCAGCTGCATGGGTGGCCACGGATCAGCTACTTTTTTTTGAGACCAAGTCTTGCTCTGTTGTCCAGGATGGCATGCAGTGGTGTGATATCAGCTCAGTATAACCTCCCCCTCCCAGGTTCAAGTGATTCTCCTGCCTCAGCCTCCTGAGTAGCTGGGATTACAGGTGCACACTGCCACACCTGGCTAATTTTTGTGTTTTGCCATGTTGGCCAGGTGGGTCTCCATCTCCTGAGCTCAGGTGATCCGCCTGCCTCAGCCTCCCAGAGTGTTGGGATTACAGGCCTGGACCATGGTCACTTGCCACGGATCAGCTCTCTATTCCAATTCCTTCTCCCTGCCAACGGTTATGCCACCCAGGGCCACAGTCATGGAAGACGACCATCCCAGTCCTCACCATAGGAGCCAAGCCCAGCTCATGATGGGATCACAGGGCAGAGAGCAATTCATTTTGCCCCAGGGACCGGGGCCCCGGGGGTCGAGGAGCTGGCTCTGTGGGTTTTCTAGTGGAAGTGGCCAGTTCCCCTCTGAGGTTAGAGAAGGGGACCCCTTTTATTTTCCCGAATCAGCAAACCTAGCCTCCACTGAGGAGCCCTCTGCTGCTCAGAACCCCAAAAGGGAGATTTGGAAGATCCTGGAGTTTGTGGGGCGCTCCCTGCCAGAGGAAACCGTGGACCTCATGGTTCAACACACGTCATTCAAGGAGATGAAGAAGAACCCTATGACCAACTACACCACCGTCCCCCAGGAGTTCATGGACCACAGTATCTCCCCCTTCATGAGGAAAGGTGGGCGCCGGCCAGCACGGGGTTTGGGGCGGGTGGGAGCAGCGGCTGGAGCCTCCCCATAGGCACTCGGGGACTCCCCTGGGATGAGACTCCAGCTTTGCTCCCTGCCTTCCTCTTCCAGGCATGGCTGGGGACTGGAAGACCACCTTCACCGTGGCGCAGAATGAGCGCTTCGATGCGGACTATGCGGAGAAGATGGCAGGCTGCAGCCTCAGCTTCCGCTCTGAGCTGTGAGAGGGCCTCCCAGGGTCACTGCAGAGGAAGTGTGCGAATCAAGCCTGACTAAGCGGCTCAAGAATAAAATATGATTGTGTTCAATGCAGAGTCTCCATTTCAAGCCAAGAGAAACCCTGAGCTGAAAGAGTGATCGCCCAGCGGGGCCAAATACGGCCAGCTCCCCACTCCAGCTCCCCAACTTGCCCTGTTTGGAGAGAGGAGAGGGTCTGGAGAAGTAAAACTCAGGAGACGAGTGGAGAAGGAATGTCTGTTTAATCCCAGCATGTCCCCTGCTGTCCTGCCCTGTGTCGTTGGGGGATGGCGAGTCCACCAGGCAGGGTCACTTTTTCTTGGGCTCCTTACAAGCCACCACGTACCTCTGAGCCACATTGAGGGGAGGGGAATAGCCGTCTGCATAGGAGGTGTCTTCAAACAGGACCGAGTAGTCATCCTGGGGCTGTGTGGCAGGCAGACAGGAAGGGCTGCTCAGAGACCCCCAGGCCAGGACAGGCACCCCCTTCCCCCAGCCTAGACCACAGGAGCCTTTGGGCCATGAACGCTCAGCCACTGTCATCATCCTTCACTCTGGGGTCAAGAAGTCTTGGCCCAGTCCCTGCTGCTACAGAGCTCTTTTCTCAGTGGCAGGAGGCTCAGGGCAGTGAAAAGGGTGGGGGAGAGGATGGGGCGCTGACTCCCTTCCTAATGGGGCCATAGCTGGAGGGTCTGCTGCCTTTCAGGGACCCAGGGCAACCCAGATGGTGGCAGGTAGGGATCCTAGCCTCAGGTGGCTTGTGTCCCATGTCACCAGGAGCTCAAGGGGGTAGGAGCCCGGGGCTCAGGGCAGGAGCTTCCCATCTCAGAGCTAGTTCTCCTAGGGCTGCAGAAAGGAAGTCGCTGACTAGGGCTTGCCAAGACTGCCAGGGCTTGTAAGGGGATGGTGACCTTTGTGGCTGGAGTGGAAGAGGGAGGGCAGCTGGTGGGTGCTGTCAGCTTAGAGCCTGTGAGATGAGGACAAGGGGAGGGATGGGGGGAGGACCCCTCGTGTGTCTGACCAGCCTGTTCTGACATCACCCATGGCCTCTCCCATGGAGGCTGGTTTACCCGCTGTGGGGGTGCGTGGATCAGGGCACGGTAGAAGCAGGTGGTCTGGGGATACAGGGCCAGCACGAGCTGCTCCTTCTGGAACAAGGCCTCGGGGTCCGTCTCTGGGTTGGCCTTCCACTGGGGCAGCGGGATGACACGGCGCCGGCTCAGGGTGTGTCTCCTGGGAGAAGAGGGGCTTATATCAACCTGTGGCCAGGTGGGGATGCTCCTTCCCAGCCGTTAGGCTGCCCCCAGGCTCCGTGCCCTGCCCTGGCCTAGACACTCACTCTTTGCCTTCTTCATCGATGTCGTCTACCTCATACCTGTGGACAAAAGGAGGAAAACGTGGATGCAGCCAGGGGTGCAGTCCCTGTCGGGGAGTGTGGATGGGGGAGGACCTGGTGCTCTTCGCACAGTTGGCCTCTGGGGAGCACCCTCTGGGGAGCTTTTCTCCTGCTGTGCAGACAGGGAGTAGAGCGACAGCCCAGGCAAGTTCGGTGACCAGAGAGCAGCCCCGGGGCTGGTGTCACTCACTTGTTGGTGGCGTGGCTGTAACTGACCACCTCGGCCAGGATCCACTGCTCGTCCCCATCCACGGCCTTCACCCGGGCAGCCACCTTGTCTCCAGGTCTGGCCACGTAGTCCCCTGAGGCGGGGATGGCCCCACAGAGGGGTGGGGGCCTGTGAGCAGAACAAAGGGTCAGTCCCAGCCCCTGGGCACCAGCCCCTCCCTCACAGCGGCTGCCCTCACTTGTCACCGGGCTTCCCGATCCACAGGGGCAGGGTCATGGCCGACTGCTGCAGCAGGGTCATCAGCACCCCTCTGCGCATGGTCTTCCGGGGCGGCTCCGAGTCATTGTAGAGACCTGCGATCTTGGCCGCTGTGGGAAGGAAGGGAGGCCTGAGGCCCCAGGGACAGGTGCTGGCCCTGACCCCCCAGCATGCTGCACTGAGCTGTTGGAGGACCGCCTGGGAGCGCCCAGTTCCTGAGTGAGCCCGAAGGCCCAGCAGGACTGTGACCCCATCGGCCATGTGTCAACACCTATAGGGGCTGCTGCGCTGAACCACAGTTGAGTGAGAGGGCAGCACAGCGCGCACCCAGGGGGAGGAAGCAGAAGACAGCGGTTTCCGAGGTGCTGTTCAGGCTGTGTTTGCTGATCTGAATGCTGGTTACAGAAGTGTGTTCAGTTAGTGAATATTTCATCGAACTCTGCACTTACGTGTACTTTTCTCCTATTAATATACGTTGTAATTCATTAGAAAGTTAAAATAAACGGCCAGGCGTGGTGGCTCAAGCCTGTAATCCCAGCACTTTGGGAGGCCGAGACGGCGGATCACGAGGTCAGGCGATCGAGACCATCCTGGCTAACACGGTGAAACTTCGTCTCTACTAAAAAATACAAAAAACTAGCCGGGCGAGGTGGTGGGTGCCTGTAATCCCAGCTACTCGGGAGGCTGAGGCAGGAGAATGGCGTAAACCCGGGAGGTGGAGCTTGCAGTGAGCTGAGATCCGGCCACTGCACTCCAGCCTGGGTGACAGAGCGAGACTCCGTCTCAATAAAAAAAAAAAAAAAAAAAGAAAGTTACAAAAACCACAACAGGCCGGGCGTGGTGGCTCGAGCCGGTAATCCCAGCACTTTGGGAGGCCGAGACGGGCAGATCACAAGGTCAGGAGATCGAGACCATCCTGGTTAACATGGTGAAACCCCGTCTCTACTAAAAAATACAAAAAACTAGCCGGGCGAGGTGGTGGGTGCCTGTAATCCCAGCTACTCAGGAGGCTGAGGCAGGAGAATGGCGTAAACCCGGGAGGTGGAGCTTGCAGTGAGCTGAGATCCGGCCACTGCACTCCAGCCTGGGCGACAGAGGGAGACTCTGTCTCCAAAAAAAAAAAAAAAAAGCCACAACAATTAAATGTGCACCTTCAACCTCCTCAGGCACGGCTGGACACCCCACTTGACTTCACACAGAACCAGCACAGCTGTGTGGGGACCTTGACGTGCCAAGATTCTGCCCACCGGGAGACTGCTGGGAGGGCAGATGGGTAGGAGAGCCTAATGCAGGCTGAAGGGGTCTGGAAGGCTGGCTTTACGACACAGTGTGTGGCTCTGCAGAAACCAGCCAGGACAAGAGATGGGCATGGGCCATGGCAGGAAGGAGGGGGTGACTG